>NW_027531334.1:1838187-2051623 GCF_008692635.1 Crocuta crocuta
CCCCCCCCCCCCACCTCACCACTTCCCAGGATAAGAAACAGCATCCTCACTGGCTAGTGTCAAGCTCAGTGGTGCCCATATATAGGCTAGCAGGAAGAATGGGTGGGCTGCATGGATGCACACCATGAACAAATATCAAAAATTCGGGGTGGTGTCACACTGCAGGCCCTGAGGAACTTGACCTAGATAGAAGCCATGGTCTTAGAAGGACACACAGGAGTCAGGCAGTCTCACCCCACTCACTGTTTCATTCATTCCTTTTCAATGCAATGGCTGCACCATGACCATAGGTATGAAGAAAAGAGGTGGTCATTACTGGTCACGCTGATGCTGTGCTTAAAACAGTCCTACATCCCTTAATGCAACTCAATCCATTTAAAAAATATAAATACCCAATTCTTTCTCAAAGAACTGATTGTGACCTTTGGTGCTGGTGTGTTCTCATTTCCATTCTTAGACTGGCCACCCTTGCCCTGGAATCTTGACTATTTTGGCTTCCAAAGTCTTCTGGGAAATGTAAACATTCCTGAGATGGGTCTCTCAGCTGCTCAGTTTTCACTTAATCCCCGGGTAGGGACTCTGTCGTTGTCTGTACAAAAAACAAGCCTGGGACTGATGTGGTCCTATAGGAGCAGCAAGGGAGATTGCAGCTGGGTCTTGTGAGGACAAACACTGCCCCCAGGGAGACGTGAGGAGGGTGGACAGTGGGGAGTCAGTGTTACGGAGCTGGACACAGCCATCTCTCCTTTCCCTCACAGAAGGTCCCCTAGGGGAATGCTTTTTAATACCTGCTTAGCAAACAATATCCATTCATTTAGTCATAATAAATCCATGCAGTATCAATATTTTTGAGTACCAAGTATTATAAAGTGCCACAGTAAATAAAATCTATGATAATTAGAAGAACTTAATAACTAATACTTATTAATACATGCCGGGAAAAATGCCAAGCGCCTTGCATGAATTACTTGACTGATGTTTTCCCACAACCCTATTAGAGCTGCATCATAATTATTCCCACTTTATAGATATTGCCATAGCTACTCAAGTGGTAGAACCAGGATCCAAAGCTAGGTCTGTCTGATTCCAAAGTCCACGCTCCTAAATAATGCAGTCAACGGGCTCTCCAGGTCTGTAGGGAATGTTGTTGGTACCCTGCTCAGATCCTACCTGCCTGACCAGGGCTCCCATTCCCCAGACGCTGGGATTATGGGCTGTGGGCAGGTCATCGCCACCCCTTCTCTGGGGAATCGGTGTTGGGCCTTCTCTGGTTAGCAAGCTGAATTGAGCGCTGACTGAGGTGGGTTTTCAAAAATCTGGCTCCCTGCCTCAAGGTACAACCAACTCTGCATACAATTCTTGCTGCAACCAAATCTGCTGCAACCAAATCTCCAGCTGAGACCAAGTCATGCTGAGCCTTCCTCCCTCAGTCCTATCCCTTTACCCCTTCGCCACCCTCCACCTGAGAGTCCATCCCAATAAATCACTCTCACCAGAATTCACATGTCAGCCTCTATTTCTGGGGATCTGACCTAAAACAGTTGCTCCTGGAAATGGTCCTAGAAGCAGACACATGATGAGGTTGTGCGGGGGATCCCTCCCCAGCTGGATCGAATATGAACCCTGCTGCTGGTGGTGGTGGAATGGGATGGGATATGGATGGAAGGGGATTCTGAGTTGGTGCCACACTTTTGTGACATTTGAGAAGTATGGAAAAAGAATGATTGTTCAAACTGTGGNATGGAGCAGGAAGCATGACAGGCTCAGCTCTCTCAGCACCTGGAAGCAAAGTGTGAGAGTCAAAGCTCCTCCTTGGCAGCATTTCAAGAAACACACATCTCCGGCACTGAAGACCAGGCACACAACCTAACTGTAAGAGAGACAGAACTTCAAAATAGGCTGGATTGTAAGCTTGTGCAAGTCTCCTATGCCCAGAAAAGGAGGGATCTCTATGAATTGGGAAGAGGATCTCTGGGTAGATTCACTGAGAACCACCTGCTTCTCTTGTATCACGTGGAACTGCAAAAACGGCCTACTTCTCCTTGATAGGAGTTATGGCCCTGTTAGGACCTGTATCCCCTACAGGCCATCAGCGCCCTACTTAGGGCAGGACTGCAGCCTGCACTCCCTGAGGGATGCCAGGAATGCTGAAGGAGGAGAGAAGTTGTACCTAAAGGACATGGCCAACATGTACCGGCAGCAATGGGAGAACGTGTCTGGGAGTGAATCCTGAGAGCAAAGGGGTGCGCTGGGCAAGCAAACTATAAGATTGGCCAACATTGGGATGCATCTCGTGACTTAAGATGTAACAGTACCTCACAAGGGCCCTGGAAGACAAGGCTAATACACTGCTGTCAAGAGAGATGCCAACACCACTTTGGCAAATTATGGAAGAAAAAAACCAAACACTCAGACAAGTAGGGATGCAATGACAGACATACGTAAAATCATAAAGAACATATATATATTGGTCTCTACCCCCCAGTTTCTAATGTTTGGTCTATAACCCCAATGCCTGACACAATGCTCCTTAAGCTCTTTCCTGAGCGATAGGAATGTTTTACACGGGTCTCCTAAATGGCTTGGAATTTCTTGGTGATAGGAATGTCTTTGGTCCCAATGAGGTGACGTTGAGTGGGCTCTTGGATGGAGGCTGGTCACTAGAAAGACCAAGCCATGATTAGAGGCTTGGAACTTTCAGACCCACCCACCCACCACCTTTCTCCAGAAAAAGGCGAGGGGCTGGAACATGAGTTAAGAATCAATTTTGCCTTGGGTTCGAGCCCCGCGTTGGGCTCTGTGCTGACTGCCAGCTCAGAGCCTGGAGCCTGTTTCAGAGTCTGTGACTCCCTCTCTCTCTGACCCTCCCCTGCTCACGCTGTCTCTCTCTTTCTCTCTCCTAGAAATAAATAAAACATAAAAAAAAATTTTTTAAAAATCAATTTTGCTTATGTGATGAAGTCTCCATAAAAATCTCACAAGTATGAAGTTCAAAGAGCTTCCAGTTTTCTAAAAATATCCACATGCCAGGAGGGCAACACGCCCCAGCTCTCCAGGGACAGATGCTCTTGTGCTTGAGACCCTTCTTGACCTTATCCTGTTTATCTCTTTCATCTGGTTATTCATCTGTATCCTTTATCATATTCTTTATTATATAATAAACCAGTAAATGTAACTCAGCGTTCCTCTGAGTTCTGTGAGCTGTCAGCAAATTACCAAATCCAGGGAGGGGGTAGGAACTTCAATTTATAGCCGGTCAGTCAGAAGTACAGGCGACAATCGGGGTCTTGCAGTTGGTGTCTGAAAGCGAGGGCAGTCCTACAGGACTGAGCCCTTAATTTGTGGGTTCTGATGTTAACTCCAAGTAGATAATGTCAGAGCTGAACTGATTGTAGGACACCCAGATGGCGTAGAAGAATTGGTCAGTGTGGGAATAAACCCACCCATCTGTTGTTTACAAGTGTTCTGTGCAATGTTAAGAGTAGAGAAGAGGAAAAAAACACAGTTTTCCCCAATATAACCTACTAAATCAGGGATTGGCAAACTAAGGCCCATGGCTCAAATCTGGCCTACCACAGATTTTTGTACTGCCCGTGAGCTAAAAATGATTTTTATATTTTTAAGTGGTTGAAAACAGATTCAAAAGAAAAATAATATTTCATGACACATGAAAATTATATGAAATTCAAATTTCAGTGTTTATAAATAAAGGTTTTTTGGAACACAGCCATACTCATCCATTTACATATTGTCTGTGGTGCTTTCATGCTGCAATGGCAGAGTTGAATTGTTGCAACAGAGACCGTATAGCCCACAAAGTCTAAGAGACTTACTACCTGGCCCTTTACAGAGAAACTTGGTTGATCCCTGTACTACATAATTTTGAAAATCCAATAGCTGATTACGTTTCTAGGGAAGATCCAGAGGACACTCTTTTACAAAGGTGAAAAAGAATGTGCTCATAGTGAAGAAAGCACCAGCATCACTGGGAAGCTCGGTGGTATCTCTCCTCTGTAGGCTGGGTCTGAATGCTTTCATTGATCTGGATCCCTAGTAGCAGTAAGAATGATAACACCCCAAAATGAAATAGGGGCAGATGGCAGCACTCAAGACGCAAATGTAGATTTGTGGATGTAGTTACTGCAATGGCAGCCAAGGAAGCCTGACCCACAAGGATACTAAGATGGCTAATAAAGCATAGTGTTCCTAGGAGAAAAATGGATGGACAGCCGACAGGGAGGGGTGTTACTTATATATGTACTCAAGAGATCAAGAATTCATGAGAGAAGGCTGAGACCAGCACTCCCCGCCCCAGAGAGTCAAGATCTCTTGCTCAGTTTCCAGGTCTGTGAGCAACACTGGGTGGATACTCTCCACTCTGCTCTCCAGCCTTCTGTACCTGATTCTGTTTCCTAAGAAGACTGAACTATGTGTACTGCATCAGCAGGCTCCCTTACCCTCAGGCTTGAGCTTGGGTTCAACCAATGCAGAGCAGCAGTAGGGGATGGAGGGAAGGAGAGTGAGGTGAAGGTATATATATTCTCCTGGCATTCTCTCTGCAGAGGTGCCTTGGACTGGCTGTAACCTTCAATCAAAGATTATAGTAGTTCTGGGGCGCCTGGGTGGCTTAGTCGGTTAAGCGTCCGACTTTCGCTTAGGTCNGGTGGTCCCCTCCACACATCTCTCCCTTCCCACGTTCTCGTAATCACTCTCTCCCTTTTCCCTTAAAGACTAAGGGTGACAACATACACTACTACACTTCTCCTAATAGTTTCTTTAATGCTGCCTAGTCCTTTGTAACTGTCCGTTTTAAACTGTCTTCAAACCACCTTCCTTGAGAATACTACATGTTCCCAGCTATATCTAAATAGATCACGGTACAGTTGCTGAAAATCAAAGAGAAAGAAAGTTTTAAAGGAACCAGAAGAAAACACCATATCTTCAAAGACGCAAAAATAAGATTCACATAGTTTCTCAACAGAAATACGGGAAGCCGGAGACAATGGAAAAATGTTTTCCATGTGCTAAAAGAAAGTAACTGTCAACAGGGAATTGTATACCCAGCAAAACAAGTATATCATTTTTAAATGAAGGAAAAATTAAAGATATTTTCAGACAAAAACCAAGATAATTCATCACCTACATGAAAGGAAATACAAACAATATTATTCAGACAGAAGGAAAATGATCCCAGGTACAAGACAGAAAATGCAGGAAGATGTAGGGGCGCCTGGGTGGCTTAGTCGGTTAGCGTCCGACTTTTGCTTAGGTCATGATCTCGTGGTTCGTGGGTTCGAGCCCCGCATCGGGCTCTGTGCTGACTGCCAGCTCAGAGCCTGGAGCCTGTTTCAGAGTCTGTGTCTCCCTCTCTCTCTGACCCTCCCCTGCTCACGCTGTCTCTCTCTCTCTCCTAGAAATAAATAAAAATATTTTTTAAAAAAATGCAGGAAGATGTAAAGAACAACAGAAAGGGTAAATCTATGTGAAAAGTGACTCTCAAAACAATACTAATTTCCTGGAGGGTCTAAAATATATATATAACTAAAACACATGGTAATAATAGTGATAAGTTGGGAAAATAGGTCAAAAAAGAGTTAATGTGTCTTAAGATTCTTGCATAATCCAAGAAATGATTAAAGTACTAATTTATACTATACCTGAATATGTCAGGGGTATGATTTGTAATGTCTAGTGTAACCTCTAAAAGAATAGGAAAAATAGCATAATTACCAAATAGATCTTTTTATAATAGTAAGCACTTAATTCAAAAGACAGCAAGAAAGAGTAGGGAAAAAAAAAACAGGCAAAACATATATGAAGAAAATAAGGTGGTAGCTGTAAACCCACATATATCACTAATACCACTACCGAGTACATGGCCCAGAGAAAGAAATGTCAGAGACGAAGAACTGGGTTGTTAACTGAATCAAACCCAATTTGGGGGAAAGTGAATCAGGAACAAGGGAGGAGGGTCTAGGATGAGGTAGAAAACAATGTTGGCAATCATAGACGTGCTTTCCCTCAAATGTTTGGTGACTGGAATTAAGGCGACCTGGGATGGCGTAAAAGTCCATAAGGACAGACAAAACAGGGAGCAGAAATTCTTACATTCATCCTAATCAGTAGCAACCAGTTTACAACAGAAGCACATTAATCTAGTTCTAGCTCTTCGTTGTTTACAAGGCTTTCAGGGGCACTGTACCAGCTGTTCATCACAACTCTGGGGCAGAGAGCATGCAGCATCACCATCATCCCCATTCTGTAGGAGGAAATGGGGACCGGGGAGCTTCCACAACTTCCCTGTAATCACACTCACTGCTGAGCTCAGAAGTGACATCATCCACTTCCCCACCCAGCACTCTCTCAGCCGCATGACCTCTTAAGCTAGAGTAACAGGATGTATAGCCTACTGATCTTGCCATGTACCTTTTACCCCTAAATTTGGGGAACGTTTATTTCTCATCCTGCAGAAGTGCTGGGTAGCCTAGCACTGCAGAAGGTTGTTAAAATTAGATGAGCTAACACACAAAAATCCCTAGTACCAGGTAGATGCCCAAAATGCAGCAAACTCACAGTAGATAAATCAAACTCTCCAGGGAGTGGCTTCAGGGACGGGCAAGAACTAGGAACTGTAGGTGACAGCAAGATGGGGGGCACACAGGTCCAGGCTTTATGGAGTTCCCAGAAAAGGAAACGGACAGAAGAAGAGTGTAAACAAGTTTGCTGAAAGGCAGAGCAAGGACCGTAAAACAGATATGAAAGGCAGTGGAGGAGATCACATCGAGGTCTCTCTCTGGACAGGAAGGGGACATGAAAGGACAGGTGTCAGGGGCAGAGTGGCCATGACTGAGATGGGCAGTCACAGTCTTTACCTTTCTGGTCAGTGTGACCACCACGATGACTGCCGTGCAGATGGCTGCCAGCACTGTGGCCATGGCTCCAAGCAGTGGGATCTGGAACCTAGCGCTGCGCTCAGCCACTGGAGGGGCGACAAAGTACAGATGGGGGGTGAGAGCCAGAAGCGAAGGGCATCTATTACACAGGGTAGCCTCCGTGTCAGGGCGCCGAGGTGCGGGCTGGCCGGGTCTTTCTCTAACCACAGGACCGGTTAAGCCCAGCTCCCTGGACAGCAGGGCACCTGCGTGGCTCACTGTAAAATCAACGGCTGATCTCTGGATCCAGAGCAGACCATTGTTAACACTCCCTTCCTCTATCTGACAAAATCACTTTCCATGATAATCATGAAATGAAACAAAAAACAACATCCAGGGGAAAAGAAAAAAAAAAAAAAAACCTGGAGAGTGAATATTTTCCTTTATTAAATTTCATAGTTGTAATCATACTAGTAAAAAATATTTAATTAAAAATCAAAATAAAATTAACTAAAGCACAAAAAAGAGGGGAGAAAGCATATAACCTTTCACATTAGGCCTGTAACATTTTTCTAGCTGTGAGAGAGTAAGGTTCTGGAGGTTTCTCCTTTGCTTTTTCTCAGCACCTGGCACATAGCAGGTGCTTAATAAATACTTGTGATATGCAATTAAAGCATGAACAAATGATTTTCTACTATGACATCAAGTGTAAGGAGGAGAAGCAGAAAGGGGGGTGTGAAGAGTGATAGCTGATCCAGGGACAGTGAGAGAGGAACAGAACAAGCGCCCAGCTGTGTGCTGTTCTACAGGTAGGAGGGTTTCCAGGCTGCCCTGTCCCATTCCCACCTCCTTCCTAGGAGCTCGGGCGGGCCCCAGGGGTGCAGGGAACTTTTGAGAGAAGAGGGTAGCAGAGGCCAGTCCTCTTCCCTCGAAGGGCTTGCCCTGTGGGAAGGGTGGCCAAGGAATGCAATCACTAAGGACAAGGCAGTGCCCACAGGGGGCACACGGTAGCAGGGGCGAGGGAGCCCACGTGCCCCAGAACGAGTCCCTCCTGCACTGCCACAGGCAGGGGAAGAGGAGAGACGGGGAGCAAAGCAGTCATGGAGAACACAGCTTCCGGGGGGGCAGAAGGGCTGCGGCGGGCTGTGCATAGAGCCAGAAAGGGTTTCGGCTCTTCCTCACACGCTGCATTGACCTATATCAGAGCCAGCCAAGAAGCCGTATTTGAAAAGGAACTTTAAAGTAGCCTTTCATCATCTCAGTCTGCACATATTCTGCTAACTCATAAAGCTTAATCTCCAACACAACTGATGGCAGCAGATAGAAGCTCTGAGGGTGTAGGGGCGCCTGGGTGATTCGGTTGGTTGAGCATCTGACTCTTGATTTCAGCTCAGGTCGTGATTCCAGGGTTGTGGGATCAAGCCCCATGTCAGATTCTTAAGATCCTCTCTCTCTCTCTCTCTCAAATTAAAAAAATAAAGAGCAAGAAGCTCTGAGGGTGTAATTTAGTGGAACCAGATCATCTGTGTTAAAACCAGCTCTACTGCTCTGAGCGGTGGTAAGGCTCAGCCTCCACCTCCATCAAATAGTCACATGGGAGGGGCTGGCACTCATAGCTAACACTTACTTAGTACTTATCATGTTCAGGCTTTGTTTTCTCTTTTATTTTTTTTTAAGTTTATTTATTTTGAGACACAGAACGCACAAGTGGGGGAGGGGCAGAGAGAGAAGGAGAGAGAGAATCCTAAGCAGGCTCCTCTGCAGCACTGTCAGCACAGAGCCCAGACCCATGAAACCGTGAGACCATGACCTGAGCCGAAACCAAGAGTCAGATGCTTAACCGACTGAGCCACCCAGGCGCCCTGTTCCAGGCAGTGTCTCAGGGCATTTTCCCGTAGTAAGGAATTCAATCCTATGTTAGAACCTCATGAGGTTACAACTATTTTCACTTCACAGATGAGAAAACCAATGCACACAGAAGCCAAGTAATCTTTCTGAGGTCAACAGCAGCACCAAGATTTGGACCCAGGCTGTCTGGTGTCAGAGTCTGAGCTCATAACCACTCTGGTACACTGTTTCTCAGATACAAGAATCTTTCCCCACTTTCCAGAGAGCGGGTTTAAGTGTTCAGGTGGATAATGAATGTGAGAGCAGTCTGGAAACTATGAAGTGCCATACAAAGGTAAATTATTATATATTTACACTTAGCACACACTGTGTTTTAATCTTTTTTTTTCTAAATGTTTTATTTATTTCTAGGAGAGAGAGACAGCGTGAGCAGGGGAGGGTCAGAGAGAGAGGGAGTCACAGACTGAAACAGGCTCCAGGCTCCGAGCTGGCAGTCAGCACAGAGCCCGACGCGGGGCTCGAACCCACGAACCGCGAGATCATGACCTAAGCGAAAGTCGGATGCTTAACCGACTAAGCCACCCAGGCGCCCCTGTTTTAATCTTTTATAAAACTTAGAAGACAGGGGCACCTGAGTGGCTCAGTCAATTGAGCATCTGACTTCAGCTCAGGTCATGCTTTCAAGGTTCTAGAGTTTGAGCCCCACATCGGGCCCTCTGCTGTCAGTGCAGAGCTTGCTTCAGATCCTCTGTCTCCCTCTCTCTCTGCCCCTCCCTTGTTCTCTCTCTCTCTGTCTCTCAAAAATAAACACTAAAAAAATAAAATAAAATAAAAACTTGGAAGCTAATTCTTTTTTTTTTTTAATGTTTATTTTTGAAAGAAAGAGAAAGACAGAACATGAGCTGGCAAGGGGCAGAGAGAGAGGGAGACACAGAATCTGAAGCAGGCTCCAGGCTCTGAGCTGTCAGCGCAGAGCCCCAGGCGGGGCTCAAATTCACCAGCTGTGAGATCATGACCTGAGCCAAAATCAGATGCTTAACCGACCGAACCACCCAGGTGCCCCAGAGCTAATTCTAATTTGCCTGACTGATACTGAACTAATAAGCAAGAACGCTTCCCAAATGACCTTAACAAGAGTTCTTCCTAACCAATACATAAAAGATGCCCTTCTTACCTAAACAGTGGCTCTCGATTCTGGCTGCACATTTGAATCACCAGGCATGCTTTTAGAATCTATGACATCCCAACTTTGCCCCTAGAAATCCTGCTTAAATAGTCTGGGATGGGGCTCCAGCATCAGTTATCATTTAAAAGCTCCCTGGTGGGGTGCCTGGGTGGTTCAGTTGGTTAAGCGTCCAACTTCGGCTCAGGTCATGATCTCATGCTTTGTGGGTTGTAGCCCCACGTCAGGCTCTGTACTGACAGCTCAGAGCCTAGAGCCTGTCTTCAGATTCTGTGTCCACCCTTCTTTCTGCCTCTCCCTTGCTCATGGTCTCTCTCTCTCTCTCTCACTCTCTCTCTCAAAAATAAATAAATATTTTTTTTATTTAAAAAACATATTTTAATGTTTTATTTATTTCTGAGAGAGAGAGACAGAGCATGAGCAGGGGAGGGTCAGAGAGAGAGGGAAACACAGAATCTGAAGACAGGCTCCAGGCTCTGAGCTGTCAGCACAGAGCCCGACGTGGGGCTCAAACCCACGAACCACGAAATCATGACCTGAGCCGAAGTCGGCCGTTTAACTGACTAAGCCACCCAAGGTGCCCCGAAAAATAAATATTAAAAAAAAATTTTTAGGCTCCCTGGTGATTTGAATGTGAACTGGGGTCGAAAGACCCTACTCTTACAGTGTTTAGCAGGAGTATATCTTCTGTTCTGGAGGGTGAAAATTCATCAGCCACCTTGCTCCAGAGGGCATACCTGAGCTTTGTAGGACCTCCAGAAAGAGTGTCCCTCTGTAAATCCCATCGGGGTAGGTGTGATAGGTACAAATGTACTCCCCTGTATCATTCCTGGTCAGCGACTGCAGGCTGAGGTCAAGGCTGGGGCCGGGGGCCACTCGCTCCCTGAAGGCCGGGCAGACGTACCACCCCAGGTGAGTGTGATGAACGGCCAGCAGTTGGTCCTGTTGCTCCCAGTTGACCTGTGTCACTTTGGCAGTGGTAGCGGAGAGGCGACATTGCAAGGTGACAGAGCCACCTTCTTCTGCAGAAATGTTCCCCATTGTTACTATCCTGCCGGACACAGCTCCTAGGGAAGAGGAGAAAGCGTGCGTGAGTCCTGTGTCAACAGCTGTCCTGATATCTTCCCGCAGAAATCCTAAAGGGCTCTGAGGCTAGAACTGGTTTGTGGAATGACCGCCTCCCCCATCCGTCCTGTCACTCCCCACACGGACTATAACTACTACACTTCACCCACTCAGGATATTCTGCTACAATCTAGCTTCATGACAAGCTCTTGGATTTCCATGTACTTATTTTGTCTCCCGACCTAGAACATAAGCCCTGTCAGTCACCACTTCTGTTTTATTTCATCTTCCAGCAGCCAGTTCTGTGCGGGGCACATTACTCCTTGAAGTAAACCTTGCTATTTGTTTGAGTGCCGTTTGGGGTGCCTGGAAAAATCCGAAGGAAATGAAGACTGGAGAGAAACTTGTTTCTCCCAGACAAAACCAGCCTCCTCAGCACTGACCACCCCCAATCATCTTGGGTACAGCTCCACCCTCAGATGGTTCAAAAAAACAACATACAAATGAAATTATAATATAGTGTCTCAATATCTGTGCCCTCTCAGAAACATATGTTTTATTATAGAAGGGAACATACCTAATGTAAACTCAGCCTCTAATGGCAGACTTTCTGGAATCTGTAAGGAAGACATTTGTGATCCACAGAAAATGTACAATGTCTTTCTAGAAGGTTCCTCAGGGACAGAAGAAAGAATGATGGAACAGGAATGAACTTCTACAAGCAAGCTGATCATTCTCCTCCTTGTTTCCTTTCTCTCCCCCCCTCCCCCGTTTCCTTTCTTGGGTTGGCCAGTCCAACACCTGAACCCCAAGGCCTCCATCTGCCACCCAAAACAGAATCTGCTTCCCAGAGGCTGCCTTTTCTCACATGACGGGACAGAGGATTCTAAAAACCATGACTTTCCTTCCCTCACTCCTGGCTTAATTTCCTCCTTCTGTTTCTCCAGTTCCAGGCTGGATTTATAGGCCTTACCTGAGGCGGGGAGGGGAGCCTGCCTCAGCCCCTGTGCCCAGATCAGGAGGAGATACCACTGCATGCTTCTGCCTGGCGGGGGGCCTACAGGAAGCCGCCCCGGCCTCTTCTACCACCGAAACTAGCGGACTGTGGCTGGCAGGCCAAAACTGAGCCTATGAGGAGAGAGGGTCTCGGAAAAACTGAGTTCAGCAAAAACAATGTCAGAGACAGATAAAAAAGCTCCCAACAAGTACACAAACTGCATAGGGTGAGCCACAAGAAAGACCATGAAGGAAACACACTAAAAAATAAACAAAAATGTGGTTACAGACACATTGGTCTCTGGGTTACTATTCGTCAATCAACTAAATTTAAATTCTGTCTTAATGCACTTGTTTGGTACCAGCCTTTGTCTAACAAGCTCAAGGGCCCTGTGTATCTGAGTAACGCCCAAGATTCTGAAAAGCCTGTGGAGTTCACTGGGTTCCACTTGTTTCATCCTACTAAAGAATATGCACCGATAAGAGAAATCTAAGTTGGCACACTTACAGACCAGGACTTGCGCTTAAAATCTAGTGAGCCAGTGAGCAGGAGGCATTTACTTCGGAGACAAGATGTAGGCAGGACTGTAAGTCTCAGACAACAGAGCAACTTTCCTTTAAATGAGGTCCTCTTCTTGAATCTGATTTCTTCTGTCTCGTTTATCTGGACTGAGACTTTGTTGAACTCTAGTTTAGTTTCTCTAACTCAGTAGAATCAGAGGAGACCAGAAGAAGGAGTTTTCTTGTGATTGGTGACCCCCTCCCCACCGTCCATGAAAATCACCCGTGCAGAGAAGGGTGAGCTCCAGTTACCTGACCCTGGAAAGGGGCTGACTGATATTAGTCTGGAGTTTCCAGCTCATTATCAAGTTTTACCATCCTTCTTCCTTCAATCCCTCTGTCTGTTCTTGCATTCACTTGAGAGTCCTAAGAGCCTACGAAGCACCAGACTCAGCACCAGGCTCTGAAAATACAGGGTGAAAAATCATAGCCCCTGCCTTCAGATACTCCAAGCTTGCTCTCTGGTGAAGCTACACTCTGGGAGAAGGAGGTGGAGGGTTTCTACTCACCTGCCTCTAGGCCTCGCCTCTCCTATCTTGGGCAAGTTGCATGGTGTATGTCCTGAATACCTGCTGCTCCACCGGGGGGAACATCTACAGCCTTGTGCTGTGCCCCTCCATTCCAGACAAGTACCCTGAGCAGTCCACACTGTCCACACTGTCCAGGCTCCTGTCCGCCTTTTCCCTCCTCCCCTACAGGATGCTCCATCTCAATTCACTTTCCTGTCTTTCCTGGGCTCTACCCATTCCCAACTGGATACCATGACCCAGGTACCCCCCCACAGCCCACCTCCAGCCTCTTAGACAGCATATGCCTCATCAACTTCTCTCTGCCCTAATTCAGCCTGTCCTTCAAGGCTCACATCAAGAGACATCTCCTCCATCTCCTTTCAACCACCGTAGTGGCTGAAGCTGAAGAACTTGTAATACCTAATGTGTGTCCAGCGAGGGTACAGAGGATGAACAGGCAGAGTGTTTCCAAAACTGGTTATCCAGGAAGAGGAGCCCAGGGTGGGAGAGCTGAGAGCAAGCAGTGGAAATAGAGCACAGAGAGGGGGACACTGGAGTTTGGGTTATAAAAAATTTACAGTCCGTGTTTCCATAGTAGGGTGGGTGAAAGCCATAGAGGTAAGATCTGTTTTGTATAATAAGAAACACCAAGAAACTTAGACTAAGTTTTTTTTAAAAAGGCTAAAGAATTTCTCTATTTGTTTCTTTTTTTTAAGTATCTGACTTTTTTTTTTAGTTTATTTATTTTGAGAGAGAGAGAGAGAGCGAGCAAGCACCAGTTGGGGGGGGCAGAGAAAGGGGGAGAGAGAGAATCCCAAGCAGGCTCCACTGCTCAGCACTCAGCGCAGAACTCCAAACAGGGCTTGATCTCACAAGCACAAAGTCACCACCTGAGCGGAAATCAAGAGTCAGACACTCAGCTGACTGAACCACTCAGGCACCCCTCTCTATTTGTTTCTAAGCAATCAGTCTACAGAGGGATGTGGTCAAGTCTATTTTGACCAATGGTGCTTCTCCAGTGATATTTGAGGGTGATGATTAACAGACTGTGGTGAAGAAAACACATAGGTCCAAAGTGCTCAACCTTCTGAAGCCTCAGTTTCCTTATCTGTAAACAAGAAAAATAGTACCCCCTCCTCCCGCTAGGCCTGTGAGGATTCAGTGAACATGTTCAGTAAGCTGTTTAGCATGGAACACAGGAAGGACTCAATACATCAGTAATAATATTGATAATAATATTAATAAAACAAGTGAAGGGGCACCTGGGTGGCTCAGTCGGTTAAGCGCCTGACTTTGGCTCAGGTCATGATCTCACGGTTTGTGAGTTCAAGCCCCACATGGAGCTCTGTGCTAACAGCTCGGAGCCTGGTGCCTGCTTTAATTCTGTGTCTCCCTCTCCTGTGCTCATGCTCTCTCCCTCTTTCTCTCTAAAATAAACATTAAAAAAATTAAAAACTAAAACAAGTGAAAGAAACATCAATGGAGACTATCTCTCTTCTATGTCATGCATTTCAGCAGGAGTAAAGCCCTGGTCTCTGGATTCCAAGGCCAGGGTCCTAACCTAACCTCTTCATTCTGTCATATGCAAATGATACAAAACTATAAGGATAAACATATGCCTGCAGAGAAGTGGCCACTGTACCAACCAGAGGCTGAGAAGGCCTTGGAGGAATGTGAATGACGGAAGAGTCGCTCCAGGAAACCTTTCAGAAGTCCCTCCAGGAGAAGCCTCCTACTGGGGCTTCATCTGGAAACACGGCTGGTATGTCTTGTCACTCAGCAGTGGCCCCAGCTGAGCAGGGCAGAGGTGAGAAACAAATCTGGACCAAGAGCTGCTAGGGCCACCCTGAGGCTTCGGCACCAGTGACCAGTCTCTGCAGCCCAGCCCCTGTAGCACACAGTGAATCCCTGTGGTCAGTCAGCTGCTAACTCACACCACTATTTGAAAGTTCTAAAAGGAACCACCATATTTTTTTTTCTCCCCTGACTTTTGCAATCGCGGGCTAGACACGGTTGGTCGCCCTTGATACAGCTGTGTAGGTGCTGGAGAAGGGACTCCCTTTGCATCTAAAAGGGGAAGAAGTTCTGGCCTAGAATGTAAAGCACTCCCCTGCTTTCCCCTCGCCCTGCAAACCCACTGCCCACTCCATCTGCTCCAGCTAGAAGCGGTCCCACTTTCCACAAGGCCTCCAACTTGTACACAGGAAACACCATTTGGGGCACAGAGCAATCTCTCAGCAGCACGTTTGAGCTTCAGCCTCTCTAAAGTCTTACCTCGGGCCCAGAGGTGGTGGGGAGCTTCAGGGATATCACGACTTTCCTCTCCCTCCCCTTGCCTGTCTTTAATCAAATGCAGCATCCTGAAGCTGCAGGGAGTTGACCTTTTTAGCCAAGTTGCCCCACTCTTCACCACAGACCCGCATCTGTTGGTGACAGGCTGTATTGTGCCGACTGGGCCTCCTGCAGGTCCACAGAGTGCTGAGGGAGCAGCGAGACAGGAAGCAGAGGAACGAAGGTAACATGGACACTCCAGACACCAAGAAGAGCCTACCCCCATTCACCATTTGCCAAAGCAAAGCCACCTCGCAGCAGAGCTATCTGAGCAGCAGAGCAGTTGTTCCAAAGCTCTTGCTGAGAGAGATGCCTCAGAAAATCAAAGATTCAACATGAAAGGAATGTTGATGACCTCAAGATTTTTAATAAGTCTGTGAGCCACAGGGCTTGTAGGCTAAAACTGGCTCAGGACAAATGCAAATAGGGAGACTTTGGGGAGGGATTGTTGACTGTTGTTAGTCTAAGCTCCCTCAGGTAAAGTGACTCTGAGAACCTCCCCGACAGGCGCTGCGGACTATGGGAAATTTCTTTTGCCTTCTCAGCTGTGAAAATAGGACAGAGACCCCCCCAGGAGAGGTTGGAATGCAGAGTCAGAAGAAAACTCTTTGAGAAGAAGCAGCTGATGTCTCCTCAACCTGGGCCTCTGTGGCATCTCTTCCTGGCCCACCCACACCCCGGCCCCCACAGACATTACTCCTCTCTGATCCCTTCTCCACCCTAAAGGTGATTATACTATCAATCCCCTCCCCCCCCCAACACTTCATCTGCCGTGAGAAAAGTATCCTCTAACCCTGCAGCCTTGTTTCCTACTTCTGGCCACCTGGAGCCCTCAGCATTGCCGACAACTAGGACGAGGAATAGAAGTACAGGGAAACATCTTTCAAGGAAACTCCTAACCATTAAGAGCTCTCCCTCCCCCACTGAAAAGAATGCCTGGCCTAGATGATTTCACAGAGGGACTATAACAAGCCTTTAGAGAGCAGATCATTTCAATGTTACTGAAAATATACTGACACACAACACAAAACTTCCAAATTAGTTCTATGAAGTGAATTTCAAACTGATATAAAAATGATTAAGATTGTACACAATAAAAGAAAAACAGATCCTAATCTCTTATGAATATTGAAGGAAAATCTCTAAATGAAAGTTGTCCCATAGATGCCAATAGCATATTAAGCAAAATACACAATGACCAGGTAGAGTTTATACCATGATTGCAGGGCGATTCAATAACAAAAAAAAACAAAAAAAAAAATCATTAATATTAAATACTGTATCTACATAGAAAAGCAAATTGTCATTTCCTTTGATGTTGAAAAGAAAATTCAACCCCATGACTGATTAAAAAAAAACATTCAGAAAAATGAAAATCGACAAATTCTTTCTGAACATAATTACACACACACACACACACACACACACACACACCAGCCCCAAAACCAACATCCTTTTTTTAATGAATGAATTGGAAATCCACACAGAAAGCCTTTTTTTTTTTTTAATTTTTAATTTTAGAGAGAGTGCATGCAGGGAAGAGGGGCAGAGTTAGAGAAAGAGACAGAGAGACAGAGAGAGAAACAAAGAGAGAGAGAGAGAGAGAGAATCCCAACCAGGCTTCATCTTCAGTATGAGCCCAATGCGAGGCTCAATCCTATGACCCCAGAATCATGACCTGAGCCAAAATCAAGAGTCGGTTCAACCAAGTGAGACACGCGGGTGCCTAAAGCCAACATCTTTTTTGATGGGAATATTCCCACTAAAGTAAGGAACAAGACAAGGTACTCACTATTGCTGCAACTAGTTAACCACTGATCAGAAGTATTAGCCAATTTGATCAAGTAAGAGAAGCAGTTAGAGGCATAAGAATTAGAAATAAAGATATAAAAACTCTCTAGTTATCAATGCTTGTGTAAGTAGAAAACCCAGAGAATCAATGGGAAAAATACCATAAAGAGTAGCATTCTGTTAAATTGGCAGGATATAAAATTAGTATAAATAAACAAATAGTCTTCTTATATACAATCATCAATGACATATATTTGGAAGAGAACCCCCATTAACAATAGGAGCAAAGAAAAAAAGAAAAGAAAAGAAAAAAACATTTAGGAATAAATTTAACAAGAAATGTGCAAAAGCCATACAAAGAAAACTTCCCAGAATGAATCAGCTATTCAAATAAAATTTTAAATAAAACCATACATATATTTTTTAAAAATCTGTGAATTCCTTTGAAACCTGGAAGTGGAGACCACCTTTTTAACTGTGAATCAAAATCTAGAATCAATAAATACAATTTGGTGAGGGATTTGACTACATAATTTTTTTTTTTTTTGAGAGAAAGAGAGAGAGGAAGCAGGGGAGGGGCAGAGAGAGAGAGAGAATCCCAAGCAGGCTCCTCCCTCTCAGTGCAGAGCTCAATGCAGGGCTCGAAGTCATGAATTCATGAGATCACCACCTGACCCGAAATCAAAATTCCAACGCTTAACCCACTGAGCTGCCTAGGTACCCTTGAGTACATATTTAAAAAGAAAAAGAAAAAGCACTAAAAAAGTCATAAAGGTGAAAAGACAAATGACAAACTAGGAACAAATATTTGTAACTTATTTCACAGCCAAATGATTCATCTCCTTAACATAAAGAGTTCCTGGAAATCAAAAAAGAAAAAGACCAACCACCCTGAACATGCCAAAATACACGAACTGATGGTTTATAGCAGAAGAAAGACAAATGTTCCTTAAACATATGGAAAATTCCTCAACACCCATTGTAAAGAGAGAGACTGTGACACCATGTCTCCCCCACCAGACTGGCTAACTCAGGATTGTAACAATACACTCTACTAGTGAGGCTGTGCGGAAGCAAGTCTTGCCATAGAATATTGTCAGGAACATGAAATGATATCATTCCTTTGGAGGAGGATTTGTCAGTATCTACCAAGGACCCAGGAATCCTACTCCTGGAAATCTATTCTAAGGATATAACTTCACAAATATGAAATGACAGGGGCTCCCAGGTGGCTCAGTCGGTTACGTGTCCCGACTTTGGCTCCGGTCATGATCTCACAATTCGTGAGTTCAAGCCCTGGGCAGGCTCTGTGCTGACAGCTCAGACCTTGGAGCCTGCTTCAGATTCTGTCTGCCCCTCCCCCACTCATCTCTGTCTCTGTCTCTCTCTCTTTCTCTCTCAAAAATAAATAACATTAAAATAAGTTTTAAAAAAACAAATGTAAAATGACATGCAAAATGTTACTCATTGAGGCATGATGCATACTAGCAAAAAAAAAAAAAAACCATGTAATGACTCAAATGTCCATCAATCTTGCAGAATAAACTGTGACACCAAGTCTATTGAATAAACTCTGGTACCTTCCTGTGAGGCACAACTAGGCAACCATGAAAAGAATGAGAGTCATCTTGATATATTAACACAGGATGATCTCCAGAAGACTTAAATAAAAAGGTGTGATGTCCAGAAATGTATATAATATGCAAACCTCATGGGTAAAGGGGAATAAGAATATGAGCACAATTTTGCCTATGTTTGTAATAAGGAACACTGTTAAGAATTAATCAGAACTCAGTGCTTTAAATTAGTTAATGTTAGATGGGAGAAAAGGAAGTGGAGACAGGAGGGGATTGGGATGGAAGAGAAATTTCTTTGGGCATAGCATTTAATTTCTGGGATGTCAATGCTTTACATGTCTAAAAATACATATTGTATAAAACAAAAGCGAAAGAAAGGCCATCCCTAAAATTGAAGGAAAAAAACAAATCAAATTGCATCTAAAATGAATAGCAGAACTACAGAAAGAAAATAGTTAACTGAGTTTAAAACTTAGCACTTTGTATTTCCTTAATGGGATATATCCTAGGATAAACAAATATATTCCAGTCATTCAGTTTTCTTATTATTTTGAAAAAACAATAAAACAAATAAGTAATTATATTAATGTTGTTAGAAACCAAGCTTTTCAGCATAAGAGGAAATAGAAGTATACATTCAAATAATTAAATTACCCCCTGTAATGTTAAATTTGAATTTGAACTATAAATACCATTGATTTAAAATCATGATTTACATATATACATAATATATGAATATATATATTCTTGAATGAATGAATTCTTTTTAAAAATTTTTTAATGTTTATTTATTTTTGAGAGAGAGAGACAGAGTAGAAGTGGGGGAGAGGTGCAGATAAGAGGGAGACACAGAATCTGAAGCACGATCCATGAACTGTGAGATCATGACCTGAGCCGAAGTCGAATGCTAAACTGACTGAGCCACTCAAGTGCTCCAATGAATTCTTGAATCAATGTATCTAATATATTNGGCTCTGAGCCGACGTGGGGCTCAAACTCGTGAACTGTGAGATCACGACCTGAGCCGAAGTCGAATGCTAAACTGACTGAGCCACTCAAGTGCTCCAATGAATTCTTGAATCAATGTATCTAATATATTCTTTTAAATCATATATTTAACCAAATGTATATATTCTTTTAAATCATCTCCTACCAACCAAGGAGAGAAGCCTCAGAAGAAACCAAACTTGCCCACACCTTGATCTTGGCCTTCCAGCCTCCAGAACTGGGAGAAGATAAAGTTCTGTTGTTTAAGCCACACAGTCTGTGGTACATGTGAGTGTTACGCCAGCCCTAACAAACTAATAATGGTGTGATAAGGACACTGTGGCTACATGGGAAAAGTTCTGGGAGATTTCTACTAAAGCTTTTAAATGTGAAATGTCATAATGTCTGTGATTTTTAAAGCCCTAAAAAACTGATAAAGAAAGGTGAACAATGTCAACTGTTAAATTTGCATGATAGGAATATGGGTATTAAGTGTTATCATTCTACTTGTCTGTAAAGTCAAAATTCTTGGTAGAAAGTCAAAATGAAAGGAAAGGAAATGTTTGGGCGTAGCAGGGAAAGGAAGGCACGAGGCAGGATGGGGAGGCCCAAGGACAAAGAGCCGGTGCTGGGGAGGGAGGGAAGACCCCTTACAAGGAGGCCCCTGCCTATTTCAGGACTGAACATTGGGGCCTCTGTCTTTTAACCCACCTGAACAGGATGATTAGCACTCAAGGGTGCATTGTGTCAATGGAATTGCCAATAGTAAGGCTGTGAGAAGAGAATAATTAAAACTGAATTTGGTTTGACTGTGAGACTACTAATTTCAGTCGCTTACATTAACTACTAAGCATTTAAGTATAAATACCATTTAGCATAATAAGAATTAAGCATAAAACTGAAAAATGCAGTTGGAAATATACAATTAATTTAAAATGTCATAATAACTAGAGCTTGTCAGTATTTAGCCAAATTCCTCATACTGGGTAGGCAGTTCCTAGTCTGAGCTAAGGCTGCTTGATTCTCTGTCATAACAAATCCAGCAGCCCTAACACATTTCTTCATGTCAATCAATCAACAAATATTGAGTACTTACTTTGCAAAACTGCTGTGCTAGGCATTATGGTTGGCACAAAAAAGTAAAAGGCTATTCAAGGAGTTCACAATCCAAGTAGAAAGTTTTAGACCCAAACAAAAATAACATAAAATATAAGGAAGGCTATACATGTGAATGATCAGCAGGAACAAGCAAAGGTAGATTTATAGGATAGTCATTTGTATTCGGTAAAAAAAGAAATACATAGTTGTGCAGCTGAAGCAAGGATATTTAATCCTAGAGCAAGGAGATATAGCTTAATAATATGAAGACACATGCAGAATCCGTAACAAGTGTTGGCATGCAGCCAATGCCTGGACAGAGTCGCGATGACAGTGTTAATTCACATACCCAGATTCGTGTGCTCCTAGGCAACACTTCAGAAATATGATGGGACACTCGGGCATGCTTAGACTGAGTGTTTACAAACATACACTGTGAAAAAGAACAACACATTATAGATGTGGATGGTGTCATAGCTCAAGGGAAAGTATGACCAAAGTCTCAGTAAAAGTGGGGACCATTGATTCATAAGTCCCCACATGATCTCACAGGGGTTGATGTGCATAGCTTGCCCCCTGGGCCAAGCAGGTCAAGTGGTAAGCGCAAATGCTGCTGCTCCTCCAGAAGTAGTTGGGGACACTGTGCCTCCTGTGGAGCTGGAGGGTGAGTGGAAGCGTCAGACTGGGGCACTCAGAGTCCTGGCTCAAAACGGACACACATTCTCTTGACCTTATAGAACTGAAACTACCTTTCCAGAGTGTCTGAGAAGACTTCAAAAGAAAGGTGAGACGTGATCTGAGGCATGAATAACCAAGAGCATGTAGAATTCTGCCAGATGGGGAGAAATGGTCAAAATTGAGGTGTGGCCTCCAGAGCTCAATTTAGCTCTCAGTAACACCTTCCCCAGCCCTTCCACCAAGCCCAGCCCCCTCTTGCCTCACCATAACAATCAACGTAAAGGCCACTGCCGACAAGGAGATTGCACACAGGTTAAACCCAGCATGGCTTATATTTCTGCTTATCTTAGCCAGCACCAGAAATCCAGGGCTCCTAGGTCAATGCTTGCCACTTGGACTCTTCCTCCTTTAAGGCTTTAATCTGCCCCCACTTCCCACCCTTCCTGCCTACCCCACTCCAAACTCTCCTATTCTGCCCTCTAGGTCCTATGGATTGCCATTAGCATTATTTCTTTTATCTTTAAAAGAGATAATCACTTCTTTAAATCACTTGTTTTCAAAGTGTGACCCTCGACCAGAAGCAGCACATTGCTTAAAACTTGGAAGAAATGCAAATTCGCAGGCCCCCTCCCCACCCAGCTGAATCATAATATCTGGGAGTGGGGCCAGCAGTCAGTGTAACAAACCCTCCAGGCTGTGACATCCTCCTCCCAGATCCATGAGGAGCCTGCCTCACTGCCTTGATCACTGCGTGGCCCACCTTCCTTCATGCATGTCATTTAATATATCCTACCCTAAAATAGCAATGAGGCCACCTTTTCTACTTTTTATCCTCACCTCGAACATCTAATGTCACTTCTCCTACATCACACACACCCCGATACACACACACTACTCTTACATCATCCTGTCTGAATTTCTTAGAACCAGTTCTCTTTCCTTTTGCCCTAAAACAATGGTCTCCACATTTTTCCTTTTAATTTCACATACCAAAAAAATATTAAGCAATGACCTCCCTAATGAAGTATTTAAACATAGGGCTGTAGTAACCTATTGTGTACATTATAAAAGAGAACCTGAGAATAGAAAAAAATTAGATTTTACATAAAAGTATTTAAATAACAAATGTGAGATCTTCTTTAAGTACCCTCAAGGAGTTACCTTTGCAACTTATGCTGCAGACATCAGCTTTGAAGGACTTGAGACCTAGCAAAGGCTACGTTTCTACAACTTTCTAGACCCAAACACAAGGGAGCCCTCTGACTAGGAATCCAAGTTAGATTTTTGCCGTTGTGTGATAGTAAATGATGAACAACAGTTCTCCTAGGAAAAAAAGTCTCAAGTTTGTAGGCTTTGTCATGGTCAGTGGTGTAAATACTCCCACTATGGTGATTTCAAACTCCCAACATTATGTGACTGAACATGAAGTTTGAAAAGTACACAATCGTGTCCACAAGCCAGTATAAGCCAGCTCCCACGCTGGATTTTTGTGCCCAAAACTTTTTGATTAAGGTTTATTTTTCAATTAATTCCCTTTCTTCTAGGGAACTGGTTTCCTAATTAAGCATTTTCTAATTAACATGCTCCCTTTTAATTTCTCAAACCCCAGCTATGGCAGGGGTAGATACTCAGTCCTTCTGGCTTTGGCGGGGTCTCTGGTCTGATACAGGAGCAGATGGCCACCTGGGATTTGTCCACCGGGAGGTACGAGTAGTAGGTGAGAGAAGCGGTGACAGCCATGCCTTGGACATTCTTACCATGTGGCCCAATGTCAAAGACATGGGCTTAAGTAAATTTACCCAGCCTATACAGAGGGAATCTGGGGTTTAGATCTCTACCAAATCCATGTTCTTTAACTGCAACCACTTCTGTCTCTCTGCTCCCCTCCCTGCATGGGAACCCCAAACCTCACAGCAGTGACTAGGTAGTAGCTCTTGAACTTTTGGGACCAAATGGAAGTAAAGAAACAAGATTTATTAATTTGAGAACTTACTAATGTGAATGAAGCATTTACTTCATTCAGTTCCTACTGTACAGGCACGCTTCTAACTACATGATAAGTAAGGTAGGTATTCTTAGTATTCCCATTCTGCAGAGGAGGAAACAGGTTTGGAGAAGTTGGCCAATTTTCCCCAGGTCACACAGTTAATAAGAAGTACAATTCGGATTTGAACCCAACCAGGCTGACCCCAGAGTCCATGCTTACAGTGACTCATCTTCTACTGTTTACCTCTGCTAGCCGATATCTTTGAGGTGGCTGGTACTGAAGAGGGTGCAGCATGGGGTAGAAACCCAGAGACGTGTACCCCTGTCCTCAAGATGCTTTCCAAAAGCTGAAAGCATCCTTAGGAAAGGAAGACTAATGTAAGTGAAGTAATTAGAAAATCTTAGCAGACAGCCTGTAATTAGCTGTAATGAAATATCCCCCACGGCTAAGAAAAGCACTTCCTGGTGGGGGCCATGAGACCTAACCCCTACCTCCAGAGCTATAATCACTCTTTTAAAAAATCAGAATCTAGGTCAGACGGGGCCCTCGGCCTGCAGTCTGGTACTGTAATTCTCTCTCCCAAGGAATCCCACCTGACCAAATGACATAGCCATAGAATGACTATACGAAGCTGCATTCTACATACAGTTTCTTTCCATTTTTCTCAGACTAATGAGAAAATATTTTCAAACCTCTAAGTTTCTGGTTCTCCAGTGTCACAAAAGCCGTAAGTCTGAGCTCTGGCCTTTCACAGCATCCTCTCTCTCTGGTAGTTTCAATTCTTCCAGGTTGCCGGCTGTGATCCATCCTAAACTGACAATGCGATTAGCAACTAGATATCTCTAAGAGGAAGAGGAACTTGAGAAGTCCAAACTTGCTCCTATTCCCACTGCTGTGGAACATACTACCTAAAAACTCTGACTTAAAACAGTAGCCATTTAAGTATCTGTCATAATTTCTGTAATGTGAGACATTCGTAGCTGGGGAAGTATTTTAGTTTGCTCAGGCTGCTATAACAAAGTACCACAGAGAGGGTGGTTTAAACAACAGAAATTAATTCTCTCACAATTCTGAACTATTCTGAACAATCTCTGAGGCCTATTAAAGTAACCAGATTAGGTCCAAGATGGAGTCACTCATGCTAAGCTACATGTCAGCAAAGCAAAACTTAACTAAGTTTCTATGTTAGGCTTTCCCAGAAAAAGAAGGCCTAGATCAACCAATCGACCACAAGTCACCTGACCACCCTCCAAGACTGTCTTTGCTCCACATAAGGAAATTAACTGTGCTTCAACCAGTCAGCAAATGTCCAGTATAACATCCTTCTTCCTGCATACTCTGGTCTTTAAAAGTCCTCTCGCTTTGGAGCTCCTTTCTAACTTCTAGATTGGATGCTGCCTGATTCATGAATCACTGAATAAACACCTACTAAATCAGTAAATTGGCTGTGGAAAATATTCTCCTTGCCTTGTAGATGGCCATCTTCTCCATATGCCTTCATGTAGTCTTCCCTCTGTATGTGTCTGTATCCTAATCTCTTCTTGGAAGGACTCCAGTCATATTGGATTCTGGCCCACTCATGCAACATCATCTTACCTTAATCTCCACTTTAGCCACCCTATCTCCAAATACAGTCACATTCTTAGGTAAATTCTGAGGTATTGGTGGTCAGGATTTCAATATATGAATTTGGTGGGAGATACAATTTGGGCTATAACGGTAAGTATTTTGCTTCTGGTACATTCATTGGTACCATTCATTGGAACTCAGTTGGCAGATGAGATGGTCTGGAGGAATCAGAATGGCTTCAGTTGCATGTCTGATGCCTTGGTAAGGATGGCTAGAAGGCTTAGTTCAGCTGTGCATGTTGGCCAGAGAGCCTTCATATGGCATCTTCATTCTGGCCATCTTGGGATGGTCAGATATTTTACATGGATGCTAAGTATACCTCAAGAGAGCCTATGATCTAGGCTTAAAAGTCACAGAGCTCTACCTCTGCCACTCTCTATTGGTCAAAGTAGTCACAAACCTGCCCAGATTTGAGAGGAGGGGACATGGACCCTATCTCTCAATGGAAAGTAGTCTCAAAGAATGTTGGGCCATTTTTTAACTTTTTTAACTTTTTTTTTCATTTTTCGAGAGACAGAGATAGAGCGCAAGCAGCGGAGGGGCAGAAAGCAAGGAAGATACAGAATCTGAAACAGGCTCCAGGCTCTGAGCTAACAGCACAGAGCCCAACGTGGGCCTCAAACTCATGAACCTTGAGATCATGACCTGAGCCGAAGTCGGCTGCTTAACTGACTAAGCCACCCAGGAAACCCCAGGCCATTTTTTAATGTAAGCTGTTTACAGTTCAGTCTTATCATCTACAAAGTTTCCTACCACTCCATCATCTTGACTCAAATGAAAAGACCTCAATAAACACTACAGTTATTCTCGTTCTGTGAGTTCCCCTCTGCTTCTTGAGGGCTGATGAAGGTGGCTCTGGTTTATAAGAACCAAATTGTCCATTTCAGGCCCCACCTGTCATCTGATCTTATTAATTCTTCAGAATCTTTCCTAATGATCCAAACATTCCAACTTCGGCATAGTGGATCGCTGTTCACTAACTTCGTTTCTGTGCCAGGTCATAGGAAGTCCTGATTTCCTATAGTCTCCATCCTCACCTCATCTCTTCATCAGGCCTGGAAGATATTTTATGATGCCCTCTATTTCCCTTTTTTGAGCTATTTTACCAGGCTCAGAACTCTCACCCCTGTATCTCAGAGCTATCAGTTTTCTATCTTGTATGCCACTTGCCCTGCTCCCATCTCAGCCCTTTCTTTTTATTGTAAAAATTGGAATTTGGGTATGTCTGACCCAGATGGGCAGGTCTCCCAGGAAAGACTGGAAAAATTTGCTGAAAAACCAGGAAGTCCAGGGGACAAGACTCTGTATGAGAAGACAGCATAAGGCACTGGTAGTCTGATTTAGGAACAAAGCTTCAGTTCTCAGAATCTCTGCTCCTGTCAGTTCCTGAATGGAATGTGTCAACTGGATCCATCCTAACTCCCAACCCTTAGTCATAATCTGGATCCTGGTTATTGGGTCCTGGTGAGAGGGAGGACTTTAAATAAAAACAGGATCTATTCTCCTCCCGACTTTAAGACACCCTTCAGACCTGAACAACTGATGATATGGGGTGAATTCTCTACCTGGGTGACCACAGACATTGAAAACACCATGTTCAAAGCTGAACTCAACAGTTCCACCCCCAACCCACTCATTCCTATACTCTCTATCTCAGTTGGTGGCATCCATCTACACAGTCATCCAAGGTAGAAACCTACAAGTCATTCTTGACACTTAATTTTTCTTTGCCACCACCCCAACATCCAATTATCAAGTCCTTAAATTTTTGGAATCTTCCTCAGCCTCCACATCTCCAATGTCCCTGCCAAAATGCAAGCATTCATCATCTCTCACGTGGAATACTTGAATTGCCTCCTGTTAGCCCTTGATGCGATCTGCCTAAAACCTAAATAAATATGAACCTGTTGTTATCTCCTTAAATCATGGCTGCAGTGCCTCTAAATTTATCTAAAAAATAGAGTCCAAAGATTTTCAGCAAGACTACTTCATCTAGTGCTCAAGCTCTCTGACATGTGTAGGCCCTGCTTGCATCTTCAGTCTATGTGTCTTCGTTCACTCTTGTATTATACATCTGCCACCACAATTTGTTCTTTTTCCAGTATATTGGCTACTTATTAGCTGGAGTAAGCCAGGTGGTACCAAAAAGATTTTCTGTTCTACTAGGCTGCTCTTTTCACTAGAGAGAGAAGAATTTTCTTGGGTTTGGTTGGTTTGTTGTTTTTGTTTTGTTTTGTTGCTTGTTGTGGGTTTCAGGATGAAGACTTCAGCATCCTGAATTCTGGGATATATAGGCAAAAACCAACCAAACAAACCCAGGGAGCTCACCATTGTATCATTTCTCAAGTCTTAGTTTCAAGGCAATACATCTGTTCCTTTTACCTTTCAGAGCCTCTCTGTGTTTGTTATATCAGGAACTTTTTAGTTGTAAAAGGAGGACTAATGAGAAATGGAGCTATCCTCTCTTGGCTAGAACCACAATCCATCCATTAAGCTTTAACGAATAAATCAAAGAGGCTCTTTGAGAAATATTTAGGGACCAAACCGGTTGGGTATTTTGAAGGATACATACTCTACTATTATGGAGAATGTTCTAGAGGGGGTTCTGGAATGTACTCTGAATGTTGGAGTGAGGGAAGAATTTCAAACTGTGGCACAATAAAAACCTACAAAGCTGAGCATTGTTTTACTGAAGAGTCTGGAGAGACAGTGGGCTGGAATAAATCAGGCTGTCTTATAGCAGTCTAATTCCAGAGAGCAGCACCACAAAAAACTGTTCTACTTCCACCAAAGGTCAAAATGTTTCTAGAACATTCCCAGATGAGCTCCATTCACTCCCATCATGGAAAGGAGGTCAAAAAGTCTTCAGGACAGTTGAAGGTCTCAAAGAGTAACAGCTGCACCTATTCATCCACTGATAGAAGAGATTGAATTCAAGTTGGCAGCTTTGAGCAACTATGTGGATCAGCATTTGGAAGGATAAGAAAACAAGATGCAGCCATGGGCAATGGCTAGGACAGCCAAGACTGGGAAAGCATAGTTTGGGAGATCCCCTAGTTAGGCTTTAATAAAGACTGTATTCAGGATCCTTCTTTCCTCATCTCATCCCAATCCTGCAACTAGGGTTGCCAGGCTGGGAAGGATACGCATGGGAGGAATTGGTTAACGAGTTCTTAGAGGTGGAATGGTCATCCATCCAGACACTCAGACATAGCTAAGACTGGTTCAGACTTTTTGGCAAAAGACTTTGAGAGTTTTGAGGTTGGGAATCTTGAATTATATTGAATTAAAATAGAACACAGTGGTCCGTGTGATATTTGCCCTTTAAATCCCTAATTGGAGTTCTACATGTAACTATGATTTTATGAATTCATGAATTCTGTTTCTGATGGCATTCTCTCTCTCTTTTTTTAATGTTTATTTCTGAGAGAGAGAGAGAAAGAGACAGAGCACGAGTTGAGGAGGAACAGAGAGGGATGAAGACACAAAATCTGAAGCAGGCTTCAGGCTCTAAGCTGTCAGCACAGTGCCTGACATGGGGCTCAACCCTACAAAACTGTCAGATCATGATCTGAGCTGAAGTTGAATGCTTAACTGACTAAGCCACCCAGGTGCCCCCGATCTCACTTTCTCTTTAATATCTCCTCCCTATTCTGAGATTTATGTATTTTTTTTTCACCTTTGGATCCATATGCCCCATATCCCATAGTCTCACTGAAGACTGAGAGTCTAAAAGTGGTGAGAGGAAAATTCATAGATCCAGATAATCAAAAGCTAATCCCTCATTTTCCAAATGAAGAAACTGAATGGTGAAGTGAATTTCTTAAGATTATCCAACAAGTCAACCATGTCTCGAACCTTGGCCTCCCCATTTTGAGTTGTCAAACTCCCCTAGACCAAAAAACAGCAAGGCTTTCTCTTGGTTTCCTTGTCCTGAATCTTTCCAGTGAGATATTACAGAGGGAGACTGATATCTCATAACAACCTGTGAAGGATTTTCCGTCGGCCTGGTAATGGGAAACATGCCAATGAAGAAATAAATAAATAAGTATTTATTTGTATATATGCATATGAATAATTGAGGAGTTGGGTAACCTGTCAGCGAATGGTAGACAAGTAGAACAGACAAGAAGCACATGGGAAACCTCTAGTCAGAAAGGATATTTTCTGAAGAAAACAGAAACTCATCCTTTCCTACAGCAACCACCAAGGGAAAGTACTTCAGAGTCCACTGGGCATCTGAGAGGCAGGTGTTCAGCTCATGGCAGCAGCCCCAGGGCCCAGACGCAACTCCTCACAGCAGGAAAGGAGGAGGAGCTGGTCCTCACAGTGGCAGGAGTAACAACTTGCTTTGGGTTGGAAGTGGATGGCTCCCACACAAGGGGAAGCTAGCTCCCCAAACAGATAACCAATGGCTATACTTTCCTGAGTTTTATTGTGGTGTTTTTGTTTGTTGTTTGTTAGACTTAATTTTGTTTGAAGCAGTAAGCACTGGTAAGACTTCATTCTCTTCTTTGGGCCACAGGAATATAGTCAGGTAATACAGTAATAGCTTTGTATGGTGACAGATGGAAACTAGGCTTTTGTGGGGATCATTTCGTAATGTCAAAAGTATCAAACCACCATGATGTACGCCCGAAACTAATAGGATATTGTATAACGATTATACTTCACAATAAAAAAGGGATATAAAACACCTATTTTCTGAGTTATAAAAGGAATCAAATTAGACAAAACATGTATTCATTCAAGGACCACATGCAAGGCACAGTGTTTCCTACTCTGGGAGATATAAAGATGAATTCAACAGGAATTCTGCTCTGGTGAGCTTGTGGTCTGTGGGGAGAGTCAGGCTGAGCACTGTATTAGCTTTATCACCAAGCAGAAGGTGAAAGTGGTATGAGATAAAGGATAAAGGTCTAGAGAGATACAAAGGAGCGCTTATTCCTAATATGGAGAATCAAGGAGAATTCACGTTTTTAGAGGAAGGGTATTTTAGGTGGGCCTTGCACAGAGAAGGAATAAAAACTTGCCAGGAAGCGGCAAGAAACAGGCAAAGAGGTGAAAGAAGAAATCACAGGTGAGTCTGGACAGGATGAGCTCTTCAAGAGGCCTTTCTACAGGAGGAAGAAGGAAATTGAGTTAACAAGTTTCTAGAATCTGGCTGGCCACCAGAAGCACCTGGGGGAGATTTAGTTGTTTCTTTGTTTCATTTTGCTTTAAATAGTCTTAAGCTCCCATAGGGGCTTCCCTCCTCTTGGCTGGGGGAGGAGAGTAATCAAAAGACCACCAGCCCTTAAAGCTGTTTTAACTCACCTCTAAAAACAGTTCAAGACCTTTCCTTTCCATTGGACTTTGCTTCTGGAGGCAGAGAATGTGCTGGCACTGAAATATATCACTCTTGTCAGTTTCTTTAAAGTCACTGTTTTGATTTTCATTTTCCTGCTACAGATCAGGAAATCTTGTTGCTAAGAGCCCAGGGCCCATCAGCTTTTGGAATTTCTCTTCTCCATCTCCTTACTGAAGAATTTAAAGGGCGGCTGGACAGGCTTACTGTGATGCGAGGGATAGGACTGCAGTGCAGTCTAGAAATCTGTGGGTGTGCCTGGGGTGGGTGCCCCACCAGCCAGTCCGGTGTGGGGCTAGCAACAGCAGGAGAGAGGTTCTGAGCAGGGCTGGGAGCTTTCTAGTTCTCTTCCATTTCCCAGGCTACTCCTGGCCAGTCTGCTCCTCTTCTTTCTACTAGCACAGAGTGAAAAGGGGACAGGAGCTTTGGCTCCACAGCAAGGTCCTAGATGTTTTCATGCTAAAACTTCCTCTTCTTCCTCCTCCTTCTCTGTGTTTTATGCAGAGAGCCATGATAGATGAATCTTATCAGGTGAGGGACAATTTCTCTGGCCTGAAAACTGAATAGGATAAATTTGACGACTCTAAGCTTAGCAGCACAGATGAACCCATGAACCTTGTGCTGAAAGGTTGTGCTGAAAGTAGGAAAAAAGTCAAAGGGCATCCTACCATGCTGAAGGACTTCCCAGGTGGAAATAACCCACTCCAGGTCTCTTAGAGACAGAACTGGGATCCTTTGTTGCTACAGCTAGACTCAGGAATCAGATTCTAAGATGAAATGATGAGATTACAGTAAAACCTTGGATTGCAAGTAACTAGTTCCGCGAGTGTTCTGCAAGATGAGCAAACATTTCTAATAAATTTTAACTTGATAAACAAGTGATGTCTTGCGATGTGAGTTGCACATGACACCGAATTTCACATGATCACAACTGAGCCAATGGTTCTCCTCCCTCCTTCTCTTTCTCTCCTCTCTCTCTCTCTCTCTCTCTCTCTGGGATTGTGGGCAATGGTCTCCCATGCTCAGATGCTCAGTCTCTGGCTGCAGTGTTTGGTAAAAATCAGTGCTTTTTCAGAATGTTGGAAGGTGACCACAATTGGCCCTAGTCATATTTTTTGTCACTTCAAAGCACCTATGGACAGTCCTTTGCTTTTCCATACAAGAGTGGGCTTAGGAATACTTTGCTTCATTCTAGGCCAGGCTGCCTGCAGATACAGACCCTTTCCTCTGTTGCCTTATCACCAGTTACATTAAATACAGTATATGACAAGAGCTTATTCATACTTTACTACAGTCAACATCCATGTGAATGTACACAATGGCCCCCAAACAAAAAATGTTGAAAACAAAGGCAGTAAGAAGGAGATGATTATGGTGGAAGTTAAGAAGGAAATCATGGAGAAGTACATATGAGGTATGCAAAGTGGCAAAAATTGCAAGATTTTATAAGAAGTCTACGTCTGCATTTCATCTACAGAGGAGGAGGAGAAAATGGCAGAGAGATTCGGAAGATGTGTAAAATGTGGGAAATAGTGCAAATTTTTAGAGAAATCACCACCTGAATAAGGCTATAGCAGTGTGAGTGATAAATCTGTTAAATGACAATGCAATGCCACATTTCTGCAAAATCCTCAAAAGGAGACAAAAGCAAGTGTCATTGGAGAAGTTCCTTGTTGAAGTTGCACAAAAAGAAAAAGATTCCATTGAGCCAACAGAAAGCAGTGATTCCATTAGTGATAGTGAAATTGTTCTATATAATAACCCTACTCTCCCTTGTCTCTCACACCAGCCATGAAGGTTTTCTTACAAACGTAAGTTCATTTATTTATTTTTCTTTATATTTTATATTTTCTTTATTATTTTATATATTACAGTATTGTAATCATTTTTATATGAATATTTTTGTGTTTTGGAATGAATCATCTGAGTTTCCATTATTTCTTATGGGGAAATTTCCTTTGATATACAAGTGCTTTGGATTACAAGCATGTTTCCAGAATGAATTATGCTAGCAAACCAAGGTTTTACTGTATTGTGTTTCTGCTCCCTGGCCACAGAACAGATCTGGAAAATAAAACACACATTTTCTAGAATAGGTGAAACACAGTGTTCACCAGTGGAAACTTAACCACATGGGAACATCTCCTAGAAGAGGTGGAAAACACAGAAAAGTAGAGATTGTGGAGCTGCATTTTCTGTGGGTCCTGTGGAACTTTATCTGCATGGCAGACAAACTCGTACCTCAGTAGACAGTGTCTACAGGAATGTGACCTTTCTAACAGTAGATTTAGATTCTTCCAAAGAGTTGCAAAGTAGATGATCTTCACCTCACTCAGGGCTTCTGGATGGAGATCACCACGGAACTTGTGGAAATGCAGCCTGGTTTACACCATTGATGTCCTATACAGGTGTTATTTAAAATGAAACAACCTTTAGCAAAGTTAAAATGGTAAAAGTTAAAATGGTAACTTAACTCTACGTTTAAATTTTTGAGGCACTACCAGACTGCTTTCCAAAACAGTTGCACCATTTGACATTCCCACCAGCAGCATATGAGGGTTCCAATCCCTCCACATCCTCACCTATACTTGTTATTGTCTTTTCAGTTTTTGTCATCCCCCCAAGTGTTAAATGGCAGCTCACTGTGGTTTTGATTTTTCGTTTTCCTAATGGCTAATGGCACTGAATATTTTTTCACGTGCTATTACTTACATATCCTTTATGAAGAATTAGCCTTTTCAACTTCTTTGCCCATTGTAATATGTTTTTTGCCTTTTGATTATTAAGTTGTAAGAGTTATTTGTACAAGGGATACAAATCTCTTATCAAATATATAATTTGTAAATATTTGTGCCTATTCTGTGGTGTCCTTTGTTTTCATTTTTGTTTTGTTTTGTTTGTTTGTTTACTTTGGGGGTGGGGTAAGGGAAAGGGAGAGAGAGAATCCCAAGAAGGCTCCACACACAGAATGGAGCCTGATGTGGTGATCAGTCTAAACAACTGTGAGACGATGACCTGAGCTGAAATCAAGAGTCAGATGCTCAACCAGCCGAGCCATCCAGGTGCGTGATCAGTGGTATCCTTTGAAGCACAGAAGTTTTTAATTTGTATGAAACCAAGTTTGTCTATTTTTTTCTTCTGTTACTCATGCTTTTGGTGTGATGTCTAAGAAACCATTGCCTAAACCAAGATTACAGAAATTTACGCCTGTTTTCTTCAAAGGGTTTTATTGTTTTAGCTCTCACATTTGGGTCTATGATCCATTTTGAGCAAATTTTTGTGTATAATGTGGGGCAAGAATTCAAGTTTGTTCGTTTGCATGAGGATCCACTTGTCCCAGCACCATCTGTTGCAAACATTGTTCTTTCCCTTCATAATCATTCTTTCTAATGAAAGCAGCTCTTTTTTCTAAAAGTTTTTTTATAAGGATAAGTCATATTAGTCTAGGGCCCATCCTAATGACCTCATTCTTGATCATTCACAAAGATCCTCTTTCCAAATACAATCACATTCATGTGTACTTACTGGGGGTTAGAACTTCAATGTCTTTTGCAAGAGATGCAATCAACCTCTAACAGTAAATATGTATATTTTATATAAATATTGCTCTGTTATGTCCTAAAGGGATCTAGCTAATGGAGATACAGAGTAATACTGTGTGAATGGGGGCAGGGTCTCCACTAAAGGAAGTAGATACTACACCAATCAGTCCTTCTGATTGGTAGGTGTAGTAAAAGACAGGCCTAAGATGGAGCTGGGAAGGAAACTTCTTCCTCTTCCTGCACCTTGACTTGGGCCTGGACTCTGGGGAATTGAGGCATGTTTAAGGTATTTCTTGGTGTTAGAGAAAACCCAGATTCTTCCTTAAGGAGGAAGAATGTTCTCCGAACTGAAATGCAGTCCTATGGAGGCCCCAGGAGGACAGACTAGGAACTGAGGGCTTTAAGAACAACCATAACTAGTAGCCGATTGTAAGTTATTCTTTGTATGGAAGCCCCTCGAAATCCCCAGCCTTCAGCAAAGTCTTATTAAACTCATAATCTGGTCTAATACCAGAGAAAAAGTCTATACTCATGCTTGGATGACAGTGCTACAGGGAGGCAGAGGAATAGTGGTGGACTTTAGGTGTGCCCAAGGACCAAAGCTTTCAGGTGACAGTCTGCACTCACAACAGTTGTCAACTGCAGTAGTCCTGGCTGAGACAGAAGCCTCGTGAGAAGCCCTTGAGAATGACTAGTACTAGACTCTGAGTATAACATCGCTTCTGATGTGACCTAATTTGTAACAACTCCCAGCTACGATATTCAGGCTACTTAAAAGCATTTCCACTGATGGCTCAAATGACTGAAAGTATTAATCATTTCAGAAACTGCTCTATATCATTGAAACCATTTTAAATTCACTAAAGAAAAAAAATAGACTTTTTAAAAGAAGCAAAGCGAACTCATTTTGGAATTGCCCACACTATCCTGGTAATGATGTCAGTATTTAGGGGCCAGCTTTTCTTGAACTCTTAAAAGTGAATACAGCTGAGACCAAGGACCACACTTGGAGAACCATTGCTGGAGAAAACTTTGTCCCAAATGTGTAGCATCCTGAGGCTAATAGGGGCACCAGTCATGGGCAAGATAGTCCAACACCTATTCAGACCATCTCATGCATAGCTGTTAGCCATAGTAATGGCCATCCGCTGTTGCCTCCTACTCTGGAGAGAGTCCTGATGTTGAGAAAACACAGCTACCTCTCTGCCTTGTATCCTCACTGCAATGACTTCCAGCAAATCTCATGGATGAGATTTTCCCGGGTGATACGTTTGTCTACTCTTTCATTTCTCTGACCCGAATATTTACATATTTTATGAAAGTGATCAAACAGGCAATGTCAACAAAAATCTATACTAAACATAATCTCGGTATGAAATATTAGATTCTTTTAACATCAGGAAAATAAAAAGAGCACCTGCTATGGCCTCTTCTCTTCAACACTGTAGATGGAGGTTTGGGCCAGCACAGAAGACAGAAAAATAAAACAAAGTTTAAGTATTGGCTGAAAGTCACCCGGTCAAGCCATTTCCCTGGGAGTCTTGTACTGGAAGCATCTTTAGCTCTCTCTTCTTGAGATAGACCCACTTTCAAAGGTGACCCTTCCGAACAGGGTAGCAAGAAGAGCAATGGCAGGTAGAGGTCCCAAAATCCAGAGTATCAGTGACCGCTAGCATTCTTTCCAATGCCTACCAGAACCTTCAAATTAGACTCTCCTTCTCTAGGTCTAAGATCCTCTCTTCATGGTTATAACCAGTTCCAGTTTGGGCAGGGAAGGGCAATGGCTCAGGGTCCTGCTCAAACTCTCTCCCCATCCTCCCCATGATGGCCTTTGCTCCTCACTAGTCCTAGAGGGACTTGGCACTGCTGGACCCTAACTTTCCCAGGGTTCTGCAATGTCAACTGTGAAGCTTCCAATTCCCTGCTGCAGCCTAGGCTAGTACACTCTCAGACTGCTGAGTAAATGTTCCATTCTGTGGAGAAGCCATTTATCTACCCTCTTTCCTGGACTCCCTCCAGATGTTTACTGTCCTGAACATTCTTGTACATGTCTCCTGAGGCGCATGTGGAAACCCTTCTCTTTGGAAAGCCTTATAGGAAGCAAAGCCAAACTTTCTCAAAGTAGTTTTACTAAAGGCAGAACCATACACAACATAAAAGGCATCTTGAATTTCCTTGCCTTCCCCAACACTCAGTATTTGGACAGGACCGACTTTCACACCCAGCCCCTGTGGTACAGTTTTATGTGGGTCAGAGGGTAGAATAAAGCGGCAAGTAGGACACGCTTTGCACCCTGCATCACCAAATTTCTTGCAGCATGTTCACATGCATATTGAAGTGCAAGTCTGGAAGTCCTCCCTGATACAACCAGAGTGCACTTCCCACACACACATGTATGAACTTCCTTCCAGGGTAACTGAACGTTCAATTCCCAGAAATGAAAAACTGAAACTACAGGCAGCTCTGGGACTTGTGGTCCCACCGCAGTGGCTGGGCGCTGTCCTCTCTGGTATCCGTGGTCTCAGGCATGCTCTGTGCAGGCAGAAGAGTGCTGCATGTGCCTTTCGTGCATGGTGTTCCCAGGAAGGGCCCTTGAGACCAGTTACAGTCTCCCACAAGGAGACCCTCCTTGAGAAGATGAGCCCTGAACACAACAGGCTGGGGAAAGATGAAAAGTCTGCACTCAAGGGTTTTACAGAAGCAAGACACTGCAGGAGATGCTCTCCGTAACTGTGACTCACAGGGACCAAGTAAAGGCACTTTGGTTCATATGGGGAAGACCCTGTACAAATCCAAAGAATGCAGGAAACTGTTTAACAAGAATTGCCTCCTTATCTGACATCAGCCTATTCACACTGGAGTGAAGCCTTATGAATGCCACAAGTGTGGGAAAGCCTTTCATGAAAAGGTAGACTTTGTTTGACAAATGAGGATGTACACTGGGGAAAAGCCCAATAAGTTCATCGAATGTGGAAAAGCCTTTAATTGTAGGTCACACCTCACATACCACCAACAGATCCACTGGCAGGAAGCCCTATAAGCACAGTGAACACAGAAAGACCTTCAACTATCACTCTGTTTTTGTCCTGTGTAACATGACCCACCCTCTGGGTGCAAAGAATGTGGGAAAGCCTTTCACCACAACTCTGCCTTCACTTGACACAAGAGGATTCACACGGAACAGAAGCCCTACACGTGCAGTGAATGTGGAAAGACCTTCATCTACCATTCTGTTTTTGTCAGACACAGCATGACCCACACTGCACAAAAGCCTTGAGTGTAAAGAATGTAGGAAAGGTTTTTACTGCAGCGTCTCCCTCACTTGACACACCAGGAGTCATACTAGAGAGAAGCCCTACGAGTGCAGTGAATGGAAAAAAGCCTTTGCCTTCCACCCTCCTTTAGTCCACACATGAAAGGAAGCACATGAGGATCTACTCTAGAGAAAGAAAACACAGAGTGCAAATAGTGTGGGAAAGCCTTTTGTAACACCTTTTCCACCACCCGAGGAGTGGTGCCGGGGAGGTTCTCTGAATGCAGTGACTATAGGAAAGCCTGAAGCTTCTACTCAGCTCACTCAGCATCAGAGCATTTATGCTGGAGAGAAACATCTTGAGCGTAAGGTACGTGGGAGAGCCTTTGCACGTGCCTATGTCAGTCAACATCCAAGAACTTTTAAAAGGAAAAGACCTGGTGAATCTAACTACTATGGAAAATCACTTGGTCACAGGAAACATCTTACTTGGTGTCTGAGAATTCATGCAGAAGAAAGACGTCTTGGTTATTGCGCACTTAAAAGAAAGGTCAGCCACAGTTCTCTCCACAGATATCACTGAGCCATCTCAAGATTACTTCACAGAACAAGGAGAAAGGGGGCACGTGGGTGGTTTAGTTGGTTAAGGGTCTGACTCTTGGTTTCGGCTCAGGTCATAATCTCACGCTTGGTGAGTTCAGGCCCTGTGTCAGGCTCTATGCTGACAGTGTGGAGCCTGCTTGGGATTCTCTCTCCCTCCCTCTCCCTTTGCCCCTCCTGCATTCTCTCTCTCTCTCTCTCTTCCCCACCCCTGCTCATGCTCTCACTCTCTCTTTCAAAATAAATAAACTAAAAAAAAACAAAACAAAAAAAAACCCAAAAAACAAGAAGGGAGGAAGCAGTAGGAAAGAAAAGAAAAACAAATGAGTACATGGCTTCTCTCATACTTCTTTGAAAGCACGCCCATGGATATGTGCGTACGTTTCCTTCTTGGGGTTATCTGAAAGCTAACAGGGCCTGGCCCTTTATTTGTCCTTTAATATACATATTCACTTCTGTCTAGTGACAGGAGAGTTGGACAGTTGAGGATAGCTCTATAAGGATTTGTTGAAAGCACTCTTAATTCCAACACGCTGTCTCTAGTCTTGATGAGCGTAAGTGTTGGTCAGAATATGAAGGCTTAAGTCATAAAATACTAGAAATTTGTAAAAAGTTAGAATATTAAAAAGTGCCATATAAGATTATTTTATATTTAAGGAGATAAGGATCTACATATATAACTGCATATGAAACTTTGTGCATCATTTAAGACTATTTAAATGATTTTGGGGTCCCTGAGTGGCTCAGTTGGTTGAGTGCCAGACTCTTAATCTCAGCTCAGGTCTTGATCTTTGGGTTGTGAGTTCAAGCCCCACATTGGCCTCCACACTGGACATAAAGCTTACTTTAAAAAAAAAAAAAAAAGAGGGGGACGTGGTGGCTCAGTCTTTTAAGCATCCCACTTCAGCTCAGGTCATGATCTCATTGTTCATGGGTTTGAGCCCCGTGTAGGGCTCTGTGCTTCTGTGGTGACAGTTCAGAAGCCTGGAGCCTGCTTCAGATTCTGTGTCTCCCTCACTCTCTGCCCCTCCCCTGCTCACACTCTGTCTCTCTGTCTCTCTGTCTCTCTCTCTCTCTCAAAAATAAATAAAACATTTAAAAAAAGAGGGAGAGACTATTTAAGATTTTAATGTTTTAAATGTTTATTTTTGAGAGAGAGAGAGAGGAGGGAAGAGGCAGAGAGAGGGGAAGAGAGACAGAATCCTGAGCAGCCTCCATGCCCAGCACAGTGCCCAACACGGGCCTCAATCCCACAGACCATGAGATCATGACCTGAGCCTAAGTCAAGAGTCAGATCCCTAACTGAGCCACCCAGGCTCCTCTAAGGCATTAATTTTTTAAAATCTTTCTTTGTTTGGTTTCGAGCACCCAGCACTCTCAGTTTTTCTTAACTTCTGTCTACGTGCTTTGATTCATTTTGTCAGGGACACAGGGATGGTCATGGAGCTGCATGACTTTAGCAGGTGAGCCTGAAGTCTTATCCCGACATTTTCTCAGCATCTTTAGTCCTCTGTGAGGGGCTTCTCCAAAACCATGTCAGCCGTTTTCTGGAGGTTTAATTGGAGTTTAAACAAACTAAAGAAAATGTAGCTAATTTAAACTAAGGAAAAAACTTTTTTTTTATTTTAGTGAATACAATGTAGTAAAATATAAAACATATAGATCTTTTGACATATTAATTCAATTTCCAGAAATCTACTCAAGAGAAATATTCTGACAAATGTACAGAGATATGTGTGCAAAAACAATTGCTATAAATTTGTTTTCATATATGAGACATTGAAAACAGCCTAAATGTGTATCAGTGAGGAAATCAATTATGTCACATTTTGTTCTATAAAATACTATGGAAGGATAAGCTATCTCTGTTAGTACTGAGGCTAACATATCTCCCAGATACAGTGTTAAGTAAAAGAGCATGTTGCAAGAAATGAAACTAGACCAGGAGGGAGAAATGTAACGCTGTTACCGGTGGCTCTCAGTGGGAAGTGGAATGGATCAGGGGTGCAGAGGACTTTCAGTTTCTACTTATTTACTTAAATATTGTTTGCAAGTTCTTAAATGAGCATCACATATTATTTTTTGTAAAAGTTGCTTCAAGTATTTTAATAAAAATGGCACCTTGGAATTAAAATGACTCCTATTATATCTTATCAGGCCTGAATTTTACAGGATTTTTAATATGCATTAAAAAACCTTGAGATCAAGTATCCAAAGCTACTTGACTCCATTTAATAAATGATAACATAGCTTAAAAACATTGAGCCAATGTATATGTAGAATAACACATGTACACATGAGAGCTCAGCATAGGCTACTCTTCAACGAACATTCATTTCCTTTGAAATACTAATAACTTATAGATACCCTTTTGTAACTGGTTAGGTGTTAGATGTCAAGTTTTTGTCTCCTGGGAGTTGATCACAAGGAAAGTATTCATTGCTATTAACATCAATGTATCTGTGTACACACACGCATAGACACACAAATGTAAATACACGTGGGCTGGCCACAACTGATTTCTAGATGTTTGCCACAGAATGAACGCGGTTAGGTATACTGGATTTACTTTCAGACCTCGTGATACATGTTAGCGTTCTGAATGAAGAGATGAAATGCCCCTACTTCTTTCCAATGTAATACTCATGCCAAGCAATCAGACCTATTTTCTGGAAAGGAAAACAAGTTTGGTATCTACTGATTATACCTTCAGATTTGCCTGCACTCTCCCTCACAATATATGTGAATATTTGTTCAAATCATTCACTGGCAATCATATACCATCAGAAATACTTTTCCTATTTAGAAATAAGCAAGGGATGATATTTTTACATAAGCATACCTGTTACCCACAGGTAAATGTCTGTTCGGGCATTTCAGCTGCAGTAGTCTGCCTGATAGAGTTGCCTCCATGAGAAATGGATTCTGTGAGATTTTTCTCTTTTAGCAAGAGAAGTTGGCAGCTGTGTCAAGATATAAGTAGATTCTGCCCATTTGGGAGCAGTTGCTGAAAGTGGGCTGTGAATGAGAAGAGAAAAGACCTTGTAGCTTAGAAGAACATCTTAGTCTAGGTTGCTATAACAAAATACTATAAACTAGGTGGCTTATAAACAACAGAACTTTATTTCTCAGAGTTCTGGGGCTGGCGAGTCCAAGATGAAAGCCCTAGCAGATTGGATGTCTGGTGAAAACCACTCCCTGGTTCATAGTCTTCTCACTGTGTCCTTACATGGTGGAAGGAACAAGGGAACTCTCCTGGGTCTCTTTTATAAGGGCACCAATCCCATTCATGAGGCTTCCACTCTCATGACCTAATTACCTCCAGAAGTCCTCACTTCCAAATCCCATCACACTGGGGCTTAGAGTTCAACATGAATTTTGAGGGGACACTAACGTTCAGTCTATAGCAGAAGACAAATGGTCACCTGGAGAAGATCCTATGAGGGTCATCGAGTAGTCCCCCCAGTCATATAAGTGTAGACTAAGAAGTTGTCATCGTCTTGGGAGAGATGAATACAAGACCTTTGGTATTTCCTATGATTTTAAAACTCTGCTTCCACTCTGAGAAGGCAGGTGGCCACCCCAAGAAATAAGGACAGATATTTTACATCTGAGAATGGTTCTGGCAGTGGTGGTAGTCAATGTGACCCACTGCTTTCTGGGAGGTTATGACTGCCACTCAAGAAAGTTATAAGTTAATGTGATTAAACAATGATCTGAACTCCATCAAAATGTCCATGCAATGGACAAACATCCATGGAATTTTTCAAGGCCAAATTCAACTGCAATATATACAGCAGTGAAAAAGTAACTGCACTGGATGCTGCTATAAACTGACCAAATCCATTTCCCTCTACATCTGGCATTAGAAGAGGACTAATTCACTTTGGAGTAAGTATCTAATGTTCTTAGACAATTCCATTTAAGGGGCATGGGAACTCTCGAAAGAAGACACTGAGCTTCCTGCAAATAAAGCAGGTGGGTCTTGTGAGTGATCAAGTGGCTGAGTAAAAATACAGGGAAAAAATTAAGTATTTAAAGTTTGTGGGCCAATCCATTCCAGTTATAGGTTAAAAGGTATTTTCATAAGGCTACTACAATGTAAGCCTTTTGAAGATATAATTCTTTAGATATTGCATGTAGCTTGTTACCTATTTTTCAGTGAAGGATTGTGAATATGTACCTCTCCTTTCATTACCATAGATGCTGTTGAGAAGTCAGTTATTAACTGATCATCATCTCTTCATAGTTTATTTTCTTTTCTCTGTAGCTTTTCCAAGATCTGTTTATCTTCATAGTCTCTAGCTTCAATACAGTGTGTCTAGGTGTGGTCTTGGAATTTATCGTGCTTGGTATTCATAAGGATTTTTGAATTTAAGGTTTCTCCTATTTCATCAATTCTGGAAGTTTTCCCTTCATTATAACCTTGGGTATGCATCTCCCTCATTATCTCTATTATTTCTTTCTGTAATTCTACTTAGATGTATATTGTACCTTCTGACTTTATCTTTCATTTCTCTTAACCTATCTCCCATATTTGCAACCTCGTTCTTCCATGCTTTCAGAATAATTATTTCATATCTATCTTCCAGTTCATTAACTCTCTTTCCACCTGTGTAAGTGAAATTTCTAAGTGCCAGTGGTTTTGTGTATCATTTATACAAGTTCTAACTGGTTCTTTTAAAAAAATATATCTGGGGGGCACCTGGGTGGTTCAATCGGTTAAGCGAATAACTTGGCTCTCAGTTCATGATCTCATGGTTTTTGAGTTCAAGCCCCCATCAGGCTCTGTGCTGACAACTCAGAACCTGGAGTCTGCTTTGGAATCTGTGTCTCCCTCTCTCTCTGCCCCTCCCCCACTTGCTCTCTATCTCTCTGTCTCTCAAAAACGAATAAATATTAAAATACACACACACACACACACACACACCTGGTAATGTCTCATACTTTAATACCTCTTTTATATTTTGTACCCAACATTTCTAATATATGAAATTTTTTAAGTTCTGATTGTGTTTCTTGATGTTTCTCTTGATTGCTAGCCATGACATCTTATTTCCTCATATATTTTGTGGCTTGTAATTGTGAGCTAATGTTACTTGGAATTTTATCCGTAGGAATTCTTTAAGGCCTGAAGTCAAGATGGACACCTTCAGAGAAAATTTACTTGCTTCTATCAGGTACCTGGAGACATTACCCAACTCAGACTATTTTGAATTCTCAGCTTGGGATTTTTCAGCTTATATTAGTAGTGGGAATTCTAGCCTTAAATCCTGAGAATGACTCATGGCTATGAATTTCTTAGGGGAAATTCATCCTTCCTAGCATCCCAAGGGTAAGACAGGAAGTCATATTTACTGGACTTCCTTCGAGGGATACTTCCTCTTTTTCTTACTTCCTCTTTTCACCAAGCATATGACCATTTGGGAGCACTAGCTTTAGGCAAAAGTCATTGATCCTATTTCCCACATTGTTCACACCTTGAGATTTGTCTGGTCTGCGCCAGATGTAGTTTTCTCTGATTTGTGCCTTGTCATTTCTGGCCTCTAAGAATTTTCCTTTCTTGCCAATATAACTATGAATTTTTTTAATATATAATTTTCCAATTTTACTTTCTTTTTAGGTGCTCTGCACTAGNACAGACTGAAACAGGCTCCAGGCTCTGAGCTGGCAGTCAGCACAGAGCCCGACGCGGGGCCCGAACCCATGAACCGCGAGATCATGACCTAAGCGAAAGTTGGACGCTTAACCGATTAAGCCACCCAGGCGCCCCTAGAAGGATCTTTCTTTAACACCTAGTATTCCATATTTCTAGGAACAGAACTTCTATTTTTCATTTCATTAGCTGTATCAGTTCCCCCCACCTTTTGAATTTACCCAACAGTAAATTGTAACAAAGAAAGAATTGACAGACATAGGCTTGCCAACTTTGTATTTTGTAAAATAACAATTTGAAAACAAACAAATGCCTAACTACCTCTTACTTTCATCATCATCTCATAACAAAAAGTTGAGAAGACATTAGGAGAGTGACAGACTTTAAACTTAAATTTATTTTGCACTTTGCTGAGATTGGTGACAACTCTGTCATAGGCCATCATTGGTCTGCAGACTTAACATTTGGGAACACTAAGCTATGTCACATGCTATGAAGACTACTCTATCTGGAAGCGTACTCACTATAAAACTATTAACTGGAAACTCCAACCAACATCAAGCCAACTGCCAACTGGGCTAATGCCATTCAATTTATTTGTTTACAGCTGAGCAAATAACTACCAGTTTGCGGAAAACAGAAAAAAGCATGGGATGTAAAGTCCAAATCTTGAGTCCCACTTCCACTTGGGAAAATCACTTAAGCTCTCAGACTCATTTTCTTCATCTGTGACAACAATACATACTCACATGGATATTTTAAAGACTGATAGGAGGACTGTCCTATGTAGTGATTAACTTCTCTTTTAATCTCCGCCCTTACAGAAGACAAACTGAATTTCCCCAGAAAGCGTAAATGCCAAACGCCACACAATAAAACTCTTTTCAATATGGCTCTAGAACAGGCAGTGTTTTCCACCGGATCCTTTCATTCCTATCATGGAGGAAGAAGTGAAGGCCAACTAAAACTTCTAGGAAGATAAAATTTGCTGACAAGAAAGATAAGCCCACCAAAATTTAAGCTCCAGAGAAGCTGAGGCTTTTTTCATGAAACTATCCCCAATACGTGTATCAGTGCTTGGCACATTGTGAATATTCAATGAATGAGGGATAAGAAAACAAATCATAGCTTTACAACAAATGAGCCATGATAAAACTATTACCAACATTACCCAACAGGAGCAGAAATCCTGTGTCCTACTTCATAGTCTTCCCCCTCGCCAATCCTTTTTCCTCCCTCCTCCTCACCCTCCTTGCCATGCAATGCTTCTCCCACAAGTTCTATAGTCCCAGAGACAGAATATGGCTTTAGGAGAAAAATCCAGAATTAAAGAATATCCTAAATCACCTATTTTAGAGTCCTTGCAATAACTGCTTATACATTGCTCAGTGGTGGCTCTGAAGGCCCACAGGACCATCAACCAACTGTGTACAGGATGGTCAGATAATATCTATGAAGAACAATACAAGTTAACATTCATCAAGCATTTTCATTATGCCAGGCTCTATGCTAATGGTTTTATATGGATTATCTCATTTAATTCTCAGAGCAGCCACCCAGTTTGGTACTATTAATCCTCATTTTGTAGACACTGAATCTGAAGCTTGGAAAGGTGCAATCGCTCATCTGGGGTCACATCGCTAATACTCTGCAAAATCCATGCTTTTAACCATGGCACTATATATAATACAGACTCTATACCACTTCAGAATCTTTGGCACGGGTTATATGTAAGCATACCCATATTGTGATGTGACTCTTCCTAAATAAATCTATTCCCTTTGATTTTCTTATGCTAGTATAAAAGTTAGAAAGATAAACATGAGAATAAAAAATATGTCTAAAAATTCAAATAAGGGTGCCTGGGTGACTCAGTTGGCTAAGCGTCCAACATTGGCTCAGGTCATGATCTCACAGTTCATGAGTTCGAGCCCCACAGTGGGCTCTATGTTGATAGCTCAGAGCCTGAGCTTGCTTCAGTGCTGTATCTCCCTCTCTCTCTCTGCCCCTCCCCCAGTGCTCACTCTCTTATCTCTTTCAAGAAAATGAATAAAACATTTTAAAAAATGTTTGTAAAAAATGAAAATAGTGTTTGAAGTGACTAGAGAGAAAAGAACAAAACTGTTCCTTTCTTATATTGTCTCCTTCTTCTACTAAATTTCTACATATCTCCTCCTTACCACCACCCACCTCTGATTATCATTTCTCACCTTCACTACTACTGCAGAGCTTCTTACCTATACTACTTTAGCCTCTCCCCATGTTATCAATCCTTCGAGAAAGCAAGCATGGGACTGATGATAAAGTGTGATCTAATGTCCACCTTCCCATCTAACACCCTTTTCAAAGGCTTCCCTATACTCTTAGGAGAAAGCAAAAGTCCCTAATGGAGCCAGTAAAGCCACTCCTGTCCAGCCCCTGCCAATGCCTCCAGCCACACTGACTTTCATTACTTCCACTTCAGCCACAAGCCTTGTGCACATCTTATTCTCCCTTGCATGATACACTCTTCCATCACTTCTCCACCTAATGGAGTCTGCTCATCTTGCTTGCCATTAGATCACCTTGCAGAGTATACATGTGTCTGCTGCATAACAGGGGCTCAACGTTAAGTGAATGAATAAAGGGAATGAACCCATGGTGGTCCACGTACCATATCTGTTGGCATCTAGTTTTCACTTTGAATCCTCCTGAATGATGAAGCTGGAATTCTCTCATCTCCTGCCTCTGCCACAAGTGGCTCAGGATCTGGGTCAGACTGAGCCTGCAGGTGAATCTCATGACCTAATACCACTGGGGAAGACAAAGCCTATCTCAGAAGGAAAGCTGCCAAGTGAGGTATTCAGATTGAGTGATCTGTGTCTCTCAGGAAATCTTAAGGCGTAGATCAACCACCGAGTGACCAGAAAGTTGGGAAGACACTGCATGGTATGCATTTGTCCACCTAATTAACTCAGCAATAACTATAGCTGAGGTTTGTATGACTTTGAAGCCTGGAAGTGTTCTTTGAGGATCCTCCTAGTTCCAGCTCTTCCAGCCAATATCTGGTAATGGTAGTATCTGGTAATATTTCTGCTTAAGTTCACTAGAGTGGTATCTGTTGTATGAAGCTTAATCCACCAAAACAAAGCTCAACGAGTGCACTGTACGCCTCTGGGGTACCAGGCACAGGCTTGTCCAGTCTATTTGACATTGTTCCAGGCCCAGGGGTTTCTCATCTGTGAGCATTAGTCCCTGAGCAGCACCCTTAACACAATATGCAAACAGCAAACCCATGTCCAGCCTTTAAGGGCATTAGACTAGAGAATCATTCCCAGGAATGGTTACCCAGAGGCCAGTCCTTAAATTGCTGCCTCTAATTACCTTTTTTTTGCTGTCCCTACTCATGGACTCTGCAGTCCCTATTTGTCCCATGAGTCAGCTTATGGACTCCCAAAGAATTCCTTGTTACCCTGCTTCTTAGGCCATGGAAAAAAGTCTTAAACTCCTTTAACCAATCACTTCAGATGTAAAACCATATCCCTCTTATGTGCCCATAGCATTCTGTAACCACTCCAAGGCAGAGTGTGTCAACTGTATTCTAATTACCTGTTCACTTTTCTGTAACTCCCACTAGACTATATTTATATGAGAGTGACGTCAGGGCATGTTTTGTGGGGTGTTGACCCTTAGTGCTTAATAGTATGTTTGGCACATAGTAAGTTCTCAACAAATAGTTCTAGAAGTTGTTAATGAATACATAAATGTCTGGTGCTAATGTGGTGTTTCTTGCTAAATTCCAGGATCTTTCCCCAGTTCTCCAATGAAATCCTATAGGGGGGAGAGAGAATTGCCAAAAGTCCACTACTTGGACAAATAGACTATTCTGGAATTGATCAATCATATAAAAATTGCATCATTTCATGCTTCCTCTGGAAGATGTCAAAATTCCATAAAGGTAAGTTACTGTATAACCTCTACAGAGACTTTCCTCCATGTTATGATTTTCTTGGGCTTGGAATTGAATATATTTCACTATTGCCTATTAAGGCATAATTGTAATGAGATTTCTGAAATGCAAAATAAAATTCTTTGGCCATATCAAAGCCCTCCTTGGCAGCTCCTTGTCTTGAAGATTGGCATTCACAGATCTCCAGTTACACCCATGTTCTTGCTCATAGCATGCAACACACAAACGAATAGCAAATGGTGTCAGAAAAACAATCCTGAACACCTGTGTGTGTTTGTTTGCTTTTGGCATTTCATTCAACTGCTAGCTATAAATTAATTATCCCAGTCAAAATTAATTTCTCCCTCTTCTGTTGCCCAATAGCACTTTCTTTATTCTGCAATTACAGCACCTAGCACATTTTCCCATGTATTGGCCGAACTAGGTTCACCAGTACACTTGTTTAGGAAATGTTACACCATTTACTCAAAGACTGGAAGAGAAACACACACTGTCATTGAGATGAGGGTCCTAGATGGTTAATTAGCTTTACTCACTAAATGGTTAGTTCTCACACACCAGGCTCAAGGTACTTGGATTCAATTTATTCTACAGCAATATTATAAATAATACTCATTACACTTATCTAAGCTATAAGTTTACTACATTGTTACCCAAAGAGTGTGTCTCCAACAACTTATATCGAATCACCCAGGGTTGTAATCAGTACATGCAGATTCCCAGGCTCCACAGTAGAGCTCTGGAATCAGAGTTCCCATCTGGAAGAGGGAACACAATAACATATAATATATTCTAGGACCCAGTCTATTATGTAGTTCACTATTTTACCAATCCCAGGCTTGCACATTATAGGTGTTCAATAAATTGTTGTTGCTGCTGCTGTTTGTAAATTCCTCTGCCCACTGAGGTTTGAGAGCTACTGATCAAGTATATAACACACCACGATAAGAGAAATAAGTGTAGATCATAAAAGCAAATAGTAACTAAGTAAACAAAATATTACTAAACCTAAAAAAACAGTAAGACCAGTTAAATGTGAACAAAGTCTTAGGAAACACCAAGGTGGAGACAATCAATTCTATGGAAGATTCTAGAAAGACATTTAGAGCTGATTATAATTGAATGGGGTCGCTTAGAATGCATTAGAATTAGCCAATCGAAGAAGCAACACACACCACTGTGGATGGAGGAGTGTGAGCTGGCCTGGAGAGAGAAACATGTCTTCAGTGTCAGAGACGAGCAAGTCTCTCAAGATGGCTTAGGAGGCAGGGGGCGAAGTGCAGGGAAGGGAAATTGGTAGGAGGTGAGGCTGGCAATAACGACTGGGGCCAGACTGTGAGGCATCTTGGCCATCTGTGCCTTCCCCTGGATTCTCAGAGCTGCAAGAGATCTCAAGAGGCAAACTGGCATAGCTGTGCTCTCACCTACCAAGAGGGAGGGGTGCTTTCAGACCGAGAGTTTCCACATGCTCCTGTGTTTTTCAGTCTGTGGTTGTCCTTATACGGCCTCCAGGTGACCTTTTTCAGTTACATGGAGGCCTGATTCATTAACCAGTCAAATCAGAGAGCCTAAATATGCTGAGATCTGCATTGGCCACTGTGACTTTCACACTAGATTTGCCTGACTTATGTCTGAAAAGCAACCACAAATGAGGCCATGAGTTATTTTCACTGTTCATGATTTTAGAGGCCAACAGTAAATTCTGAGAAACCAATATCCACATGGACAGAACCCAGCTCCTGGTGACTGATAGCTTGTTCAAGCTTCAGAATGAAGAAAATTGAGGAAACTCTGGGTAACAGGTGCAACCTAATCAGGCTAGATCTTGGCAGAAAGGGTGAGCTCCCTTTCTCCTTGCCTCCCAGTGGAGAAGGGTAAGGGGAGGTCCCCTACTAAAACATTCATACTTCAGTCCCAGAAAATCAAGCAGAAGTGAGGTCTGTAGAAGGAAGGAAAAACCTCGCTGGACCACAAGAAAGGTGGGCAAGGACTCAGATTGAAGGCTTATTCTGGACCTTTTCCCCATGGCTTTACTGAGAGAGGAAAAGCACCCCAGAGTCCTGACACTACTTTCATCTCCTCACTGGCCTGTTTCTGCCTCCAATTGGGTCCTGTCTCTCTGATCTTAGATGGAGACAGCAAAACATAGCTCGTGGATCAACATCAACCTGTCTACCTGTGCCCTTGAGCTTGATCTCTCCTGTAAGGGAATCACACTCAACCATTCCTAAATCCTGACCACACCCTCTGCACAAAGGATCTCACTGAACCCTCGCAACTATCTCACAGGATACAGGCTGTGACACGGAGAGGTGAAGTCATCTCTTCACGGCCATCATCCACTGCACAGCACTGGAGGGGGCATGTGAACTCAGGTGTGCTGACTGCACAACCGTATGCTTCGCTTCAGCTTCTGCATACAGTGGAGCTACTGCATATGTCATGCTGCTTCCCAGGCAGAAAAGAAATCAATCATCAAAGCATCACGGGTTCATCATGGGAAATTTGGAAAAATATGGCAAAGGAGCAAAAAGGAAATAAAAATCACCCACAATCCCACTACTTCAACCTTTTGGAGAATGGTGTAAATTAAATACTGAAAATTCCTTCTTATTTTTTTTTAATTTTTAATGTTTATTTATTTCTGAGAGAGAGACAGAGTGTGAGTAGGGGAGAGGCAGAGAGAGAGGGAGACACAGAATCTGAAGAAGGCTCTAGGCTCTGAGCTGTCAGCACCGAGCCTGACATGGGGCCTGAACCCATGAATCGTGAGATCATAACCTGGGCCAAAGTCGGATGCTTAACCAACTGAGCCACCCAGGCACCCCAATTCTTTCTTATTTCTAACTTCAGCTCTCAAAGGTGTTCACGGTCCTTCTAGACTTTTTTTCTTTATTGCTCACACAAACATGTATAGATATATATAAACACATGCAGCAATTTTTAAATAAGAATCTGCGCATTACACAATAAGATTATTTTACACATTGCTTTTTTCACCTAATATAAATCTATTCAAGCCTTTTCTAATGATTACATAGTAATCCACTGTCTACTGACCTGTAATTTATTCAACCGGTCCTATAATAAATATCTTCATCCATATATCTTAATGCACCCATGCTAGCAGTTCTGTAAGATACATTCCAACAAGCGGCTCACAGAGTATGTGCATTTTCCATTTTGCTAATTGTCAGATTACCCAGTGGGTCTGTAATTCTTTACTCTGTGATGGCAAAGAGGGGGTTATTGGTAATAAAGCTACATCATATAATGAGAATCACACAGTTTAGTTAAACATAATTGTATGCAACACTGAATGAGTGAGATAAGAGGCATTTCTCATGTACATTTCAAACTCTTCCTCACTAAGAAACCATTGGAGAGATGCCCTCGCTTGCTGTGGGTAAGACCATGTGTCTTTTCGGGGCCCCTCGAGTTCTCCTCTCTGCTGGGCGTTGCTCTTGCCCCATGTGAGTCCATATTGGGATGTGTCTGTCTTGTGCATGTGACTCTATTTACTCTTTTCTGAAAATGTACGTTCTTGTACTATACTGCCTATACTTCCCAACATGTACTTCAAATACCAAATCTCCGCCAACAGAGAAGTGCTTGCTGCTGACTCTCCTGCCTGTCTGCCCAGCCTTGCATGTCTCCTCCAGAGCTGGCCGATCCGAGGGCTCTGTGGCCTCCGACCAGTGAGGGAAGGGCAATGCCACTGTTGTTTCATGAAGAGTAACTTCTGGATTGAATTGGGCCTGATCAGACTCTTCGAGTTCCCTCCTGAGTGTTCCAACCCCACCCGTTTTCCTCTTAACCTGCTCCCACTCACCATCCTGCCCACCCAAGGCCCACAGCCACAGAGACCCCCTGCTGCCAGCCTAAGCCGGGACACCCACCCACTCTTCGGATAAACACAAACCCCTCTACTAGACACACACCTCCTGGCATTAGCTATTTCCCTACCTGAAAGGCAGTGTAGACAAATGCAGAACAAACGGGACTTCGGAATCAGAAACTTGGGGGTTTGAATCCTGACTCTTAACCCTGTTGGCTGTGTGATCTTAAGCACCTCTTTGTGGCTGAATCTCCTCACTTATAAAATAGGGGTAATGAAAAAAAGAATGCACAGAACCGCTGAAAGCACCTGGTGCAGAGTGCCTGGCACACACAGACATAATAATCTGCGGCTATTCTTAATATCATTCTACCGCCAAGCTTCTCAAGTGAGGCGTTACTGGTAATGTCATCTAAAATTTTAGGATTGTTTCAAATTTGGGAATCTTACCAAGTTTCTTTCATACACAAGCCTTGGAAGAGGTTGTGAATCTGAAGCTCCACTGGCCTTAGATTCAATCCCCTTATGCCGGTGGTACTTCTGCATGACTGGGGTAGTGTGACTGATACAGCCCTCAGGAGCAGTCACATCTCCAAGGAGGGGCCAGTCAGGATCTACAATCTTTAAATACTTTTCAACTCTAAGAACTCACTCTACCAGCCTTCCACACTTAAGAACCAGGATGGGGGTGGGGGATGCCTGGGTGGCTTACTTGGTTAAACGCCTGACTTTGGCTCAGGTCATGATCTCACGGTTCATGAGTTTGAGCCCCACATCGGGCTCTGTGCTACCGGCTTGGAACCTGGAGCCTGCTTCAGATTGTGTGTCTCCCTCTCTCTCTGCTCCTCCCCCTTTCATCGGCTCCCCCTCTCTCCCTCTCTCTCTCAAAAATAAATAAACATTAAAAAAAAAAAAGAACTAGAATGAGGGAGTGATGGAGCTGAGGTCAGGTGGCCACCAGCTAGCAGGTGTGTAGGCATATTTGCAGGGAGGATATTCCAGGCTTGTCATTCCTCATACTATGGTTCCCAACCTGGGTAGGTTAAGAAACTCTTTGGTTCTTGCTGCACCTGTGAAGTAAGAGGTTCTACTGACATTACTGAGACAGGGGCCTCAGGTACCATATATCCTGTATTGCTTGGGATAGTCCCACCCAGTAAAGAATTGTCCCCCATCCAACCCCAAATGCCAATAACACTCCTTTTGAGAACCATCTGTAGGGCTTACATCTCAACAAGCCTTGATTGTTGTTTCCCATCCTGGTGAACTGGCGGGAGTGTGGGGTAAGCTGTCAGGTTTCCATTCACCCCTTTAGTCTAGAGGCTAGGTTACAGTTTTAGATGCCTCACTCCTTGGACACCACATCAGTGCTCACTGGTCTGCCAGCACAGAGGGGGCAGAAGGCAACAGCATTTTGTCTGATCTATAAAGTTTTTAGTTCCAACCCCTATGTAGTACCCTTGCTGCTGGACTGCCATTTGGCAGCTTGCCTACAGGCTTAAAAAAGTCAACTCAAGGAAAAACTCCAGCCACTGAACCATGGCTGTCCCAAGAGGAATATAGCCCACCAGTTCCACGGCCCTATAATGCCACTGATTCTCTCTGAGCTCTACCACCATCCCCAGGGCTTGGAGTATGCCAAATATGCACAGTCTCTAAGTCTTATCAGAATAGCCCAAGAAAATAATAATTAATGAGCCAACATTTTGAGTGCTTGCTATGTGCCAAGCTCTGGCACTTTACATACATTATCACACTTAATCCCAAGTAGCATAAAATAAAGCTCACATTAGAAAAAGGCAATGTGGTTTGTGCTAATCCTGCTCCTCGGCCTCTGTGGGCAAGTCACCCTTGGACTGAAGCTGTGCTCTGGGTCGCTGCATTCCCAGAATCCCTCAGGTGTCTCAGCAGCTCAGGGAGTCGGGGACCCAACACAGGGAGGCTTCATCTCCCACATGTCTTTTGCCATTAAAAGAGATAAATCCAGGTATTGTCATTACGGTAATGGCCTCTGTGACTAAGAGGAGTTAAATAGAAAGTCAGTGAATGTCAAATATCTTGAAAAATCTATTCACCATGAAGTCACCTTCTAATGTGTTCTGAGAAAACAATAACATCCATTTTCACTCCAGACACTACTCTCCATGGTAAATAATATCACTAGGTGATTCTAGCCTGTAAGTCCCCAGAAATTGTTTCTAATTATTGTCAGAGGCACATCAATTACCAATAGGGCCTCCAGGCAGCCCTCATCATGGCTCTGATTAGAAACATGTTTTACTTCCATTTCTTCTGTCAAGCCTCTCCGCCTTCTACATATTTAATTGTTGCATCCTGGCTGCAAAACTTCTTGCCTTACCCTCCTCTCTGAGCCGTGCCTCCCATGGCTAAGCCAGCATCTCCTCCTGGTCTTGGCCCTGCACCTCACCCTCCCTGAGAAGCACCCCAGCACCTGCCGAGGACTCATTCTGTCCCTCAGAAAAACAGGAGCTCCAGTGACCCGAATTGAAGCTGACAGAACTGCCTTCATTGAAAACAAAGAAACAAACCCACGCTGAGCCAGGATCTGTGCTAAGCACATCTCATACATTCCCATTGGACCCTCAGAACAATCCTGTGAGGGAGGTACAATTATTATCTCCATTCTACATTTGCAAAAACGAAGGCACAAAGAGGTTAAATACCACTCCCAGCATCACATGACTAACAAATGGAGGACCATCTACCACCCAGATGGAGTTGTTTTCACTTCCATTTCTCTCAAGCTTCTCTCAAGCTGGAAGGTAAGCTAGACTTCTTCACCGTCCCTCTCCCTCCTTGTTCCTGACCTCTGTGTCCCTCCCTCTTATTCTTTGAAGATTCTAGTTTAGTTAGACTCTTTCCAAAATGCCTTCTATCACGGTTCTTGGTGCTTTCAACAGAGGAAGCACCGCCATGTAAACTACAACAGGAAGCTAATTTTGTTCTACCCTACCTCAGCTAGGCCCCCATGTTCACGCCCCTGTCTCGACGTCACCACCAACCACAACTGCAGCTGTACTCTGTTTCAGCATCTCCCTCTTGGACTTTCCAGCTCACCTTTTCTAGTGTCCCAGCCCCAACAATTCTTGGACCACACCAGGACCTATGAGCCATGGTTCCTGGTACCCTTTGATTATCTCTCACCCCTTCACTATCTTCTGCTCTCCTTACCCAACTTCCATGGGCCATGATGGTGTTACTTCCTGTGTGTCTCTTCAACTGCCTCAAGCGGTTTCCCTTCATCATGCTCAGCTGGTAAAACCCTAAGCTGTTCAAGCCAACCCTCCCCTAACTCCATGCCTGCATATGGGCAGCTAAGTGCAACTGAAGAAAACAACCATGCTGACCAGTCTCCCTTTAGTTATTACCACAAACCTCAAGTGGGCCCCGTGGTCCCTGGCAGCCTACCTTCCATGTCCACTCACCTTCCAGAACTCTTTCACTTCCTCTCTCTCGAAATCTCCAACACCTCTTCCCTCTCAGGAGCTCAAAGCTCATAACTTCACCTCCCACTTCACTGAGAAAACTGGAGCAATCAGAAGAATTTGAACAGGTTTCTATAATCACACTTGCCAATCTTTCTGCATTTCTGCCCATGTGCTTTCCCTGGCCTCTTATTGCTCTGGGTGAACTGTCTGTCTGCTATGTAAAGCCAATCTTTCCACTTTGCACTGGATCCCACTCCCTCATACCTACCCAAGGACCAGTTTCCTTCTCTCAGAATCTGTATACAAGCAGGATGTTATTCCTGTGATCAAAAACACAAACAACTTCCTCTGACTCCACATCTAAATCAAACTGCTACTCCATTTCTGTTCCCCTTTATAATCAAACTCCTTAAAATGGTTGATCTTATGCCCCCCCCCCCATTCTTCTCTTCTGTCTTTTCTTGAACACATCCTATAGGCTCGTGTTTCCTCCATTCTGCTGACACAGTGCTTGTCAAGGGCAGCAATGACCCCTCATTGCTAAGTGCAGTGGTAAATTCTCATTCTAACATAAACCGCCAGTAGTATTTGACTCAGGTGTCCACACCTTCCTTGTTAAGATGCTTTTTTCCCTTCCATTCTGGGACACCCCTCCCTCACCAGTTGACCACCTGAGTACCTTGTGCTTATTCCTCAACATTTAGATGTTGCAATCTCCTAGGCTTTCAGGTCTCTTTCCTCGTCCAGCTACAATCATTCCTTAGGTGACAGGTCCAGCCTAGACCTGTTCTTTGACATCCGGACTTAAGTAGTCAACAGGCCTCCTTGCTGTTCCTGGGACACAGGAAACACATTCCTGTCTCCATGGCTTTGTGCCTACTGCTCTTTCTTCTTTGATTCCTTCCCACAAAGAACTTGTCCCTTTCAGTGTCTACTGAAGAATCACCTCAGAAGTGAGCTTTTTATTTGCAACAACATGGATGGACAACCCTAGAGGGTATTATGCTAAGTGAAATAAGTCAGACGGAAAAAGACAAATACCATATGACCTCACTTGTATGTGGAATCTAAAAAGCAAAAAACAAACAAACTAACCAAACAGAAAACAGACTCACATATACAGGAAACAAATTGTTGGTTACCAGAATGAGAGGGAGTTGGGGGCCTGGCGAAATAACTGAAGGGGATTACGGGGTACACACTTCCAGTTACAAATAAGTCACAGGGATAGAATGTACAACATAGGGAATATAATCAATAATACTATAATAATTTTTTGTATGCTGATAGACGGTAACTAGACTTATCATGGGGATCATTTCATAATGTATAAAAATACTGAATCATTGTGATGTACACCTGAAACTAATAGGATATTGTATGTCAATATGAGCCCCTCACCGCCTAATTGATCTAACACTGAACCACCATTATTTTCACCACCTGTTCTCCCTACCCACCCCATGCCAATGTACTTTCATCCACAGCATTTATCCTTCTCTGGAATATTAGATATTTAGTTGCTTATTTATTTATATTTGTCTCCCTTTGCTAGAACCAAAATGACAAAGGGAGCTTGGACCACTTTTCCTTAGCATCTAGAATAGTGTTGGGTTCATAGCGGGCACTCCTTTTAAATGTATTTTGAATGAATGAATGTGGGATTTGAACCCATGCAGTCTAACTCCAGTGGCACTGAGTCCCAACAGGAGAAGAGGGCCATCCTTGCCACCAGTGCCTCCAAGAACTATTTGCGAATTTGAAGGACTGGAGACTCCACCTAGTAAAAGCAGAGCCAAAAGAACAAAAGCTGTTTTTGCCCCCTGTCTGGCAGGCTGAGAAATTCAAGTTACATATCTGTGTTATTAAGAGAAATTCAAAACACCCTTGTATCCCGAGAACATCTTGTTTGACCTGACATATGACTGCATCCACAGATCACCATGGGTTGCTTAGGAGTCTTTTTTTTTTTTTTTTTAACTCACCAGCTTCTATTCCAACTACCATATGTTCATCCCACCTCCAAACCTGCCCTGAGGTATCTTCCCCCGTCTGAGCACACCTGTGCACGTCCCTGGGTAAGTCTGTGCCCATGCAGGCAGTGACATCTTGCCCTGCTTAGATGGGAAATGCATCTGTAACACTATAATCACAACTGTCATTTGAGCAGAGCTAGATGGAATCAGAACACTCATTGGTCTATGGAAATAAGGATGGGCTTCTCAGCCCTGCTCCCTCTTCAAAGGAAGAAGTTAGCTTTTTTATTTTTTATGCCTTCACCTAGATATTCATGCGAGGACTTGCATGAGAAAAACACTTCTTTCTGACCCCTGTGGTGATCAACCGATGCCTTGAAGCAGGAAATTTGATTGCCCTCATCTCAGGCTGAGTCTCTGTTTACCAATCACAAAATGACTCAACCCCTTTTTAAAAGCCAGCTGTGACCATTGACTCTGTGACCTCCTGTGGTGCTGAATTCAGTTTAAAAAATAATAATGATAAAATAACAAAGGTTATCGAAGCTATTATGCTTCCATTCCCAACCCTTTTGGGAGGAGAGGGAGGTGCAGGAGGAAATAAAGCAAGCAGGCCAGACCTGAGGAGTTGATGACACACATTTCCCTCCTCCAGAAGCATCCTGTAACTTGTCCCACACCAGCAGTGACTTCCCAGTATGGCTTTCCTCCCTGCTGTTCGCCGTCAGCAAGAGCGTGCTGACACACAGGCTGATGAGCAGCGCCGAAACTTATCGAGTGTGTCCTTCCTGCCTCCAACCTCACAGCCTGTCAGCCCCTGTTGTCACGCCGCTCTTGCTCATTCACTCACTGCTCACACTAATCTAGAAGATGATCAAAGAAAAACTCCACTGACTCACCCCTGTCTAGACCAGCACAGGGATTGGTCAAGCATGTGTGTTAAATATTACCAGATTCCAATCTATTCTTTTCACCCGGCTCACTGGCTTGCGCTCTCTCTTCCTCTCTTTCATTTTTCAAAAAAATAAATAAATGAATTCTGGGTTGGCTGAAGCTTTCAGCACTGTGACTGCTGTGCAGATGGGTCCTGCTGAAGCTGGTGCTGGCTCTCTGGGGAGCAGCATGAAATGCTGGTTTTCAAAACCTGAGCAGCGTGTAAATGGCAGCTAAAAAGGAAATGCAGATTGGTGCTGAGTGTTAATTGTCTCTTCCTCTCTTCTTCACACACTTCAGAGACTGTGTGGTGGCAGAAGACAGGGAAGCAGGCCTGCCCCCTCGTGGGGTGGGCTTTTTTTCTTTCAAGCTGGACTGAGAGAATAACACCTAGAGTCCAAGTCAAAACATGGAATGGGATTTTTTTGTCTTTATTCTTTTTTTTTTTTCAAGTTCTCATCTGATGAAAGTCAGGGAGGTGGCACCAAGCTTGTAATGAAAGTAAGATTCTGCTGAGAATGAGTCGATGAGATGTGACACAGAAAGGGGAAGCAGGATGTCTTTGTTTTGAAATGACAGGCGATAAGCTATGGGGGTGCCTGGTGAGATTTTAGTCCATAACTAGGTAGCAACCTGTCAAATGCAGGCCCTTAAATGCATCACAAGAATTCTCACTTGAGATGATTTCAATTCCAGCTCTGTGGGTGTGAGTGTGTGAGTGTATGTACGCACGCATAGCAAACATAATTGAATGCCAGAAAACACCGCCATGTCCTGTTAAGGGTATAACTGTAATCACACTGGGATGAGAGCTCTAATTCCCTCTTTCGCCCTTCTCGCTTAGGCAGTGACAAGGTCAGCCTATGACCACAGCCCAGGCTTGGAGTCATTTATTTTCATCCCTGAAGATCTGTGTTAGCTTTCTCCTGAGACGTTAATCAAGCAGATTCTTGACTGACTATCTTTTCCTTTTATGTTTTTGTCTAGATGAAGTGGGATTGTATGAATTTGTGCTGCTTTAAATAAGAAGGGGGGCAATAGGGAAGTGACTGGGAAAACTGATTATGGGTTGGCAAGGGGGAAAGAAGGATCTAGAATCTTTTTTTAAAATCATAAATTCCCTGTGCTCCACCTGAGCCATTGTACCCTCTACCTGCTAATGCCTTGTTTCTCCACGTGTAGATGAAAAGACTATGACTCCCTGTTGCTGTTGCTGGAGTGCCAACTCCATTCTAGCTTGCCAGCTGGAGACAAAGATAGGCAATGATGAATGAAAACAAGTTACTGTCTGGATCCATTCTCTCTTTCATACTCTGGAATGTCTAGGTGAACTGGTCGCTACCCCTGCACTTCACTGGCATGACCAAGGAGAGCCTTATTGAGCCCTTTCCAAAAAAAAGGCTCTCTCTCACTGCTGTTGACCCCAGGGAGGCTAGACAGTGTGCTCCACACTCCTAGCACCTTTCCTAATCAGGGCAGAGAGTGAGCTCAGCCTAGGATGGGAAAACCCTGAGCTGGATCTTGCTCCGAGTACAAAATGGCCTCACTCCAGCTGTGTGTGTGAAGGAAGCAGACAAAGAATGTCCTTCCAAGGAACTGGCAAGAAAGACAGTTTTGGGGTGGGAGGGAAAGCATCCTGGCTGACCCTATCCCCTGAAAGAGCTCCCCTGGCTAGAAATGGGCCTGAGGTACGGGACACTGTACTGGGAAGCCAGGTATCTCTTCTTAGAAGCACCTCCTGAGTCTGGTCCAGTCACTTACCTGCCACCTCCTGGCTGCTGTACAATTTCTCAAACCTATTTCCTTCCTAAAAAGGGAGTACCCCCCCAAACACATGCACATCACCCAGACAGAATCACCAGAGTCACCACTAATAAACGGGAGTAGTGGTGGTTGCGATAGAAGATGATGAAGATGTTGGCTAATGGGCACTAGGGAGTAATGCATCTTCCCAGGCTTGAAGAGAGTCTGTGCCTTGAAGAGAAACCCCAGAGTAGATAACTATGTGCTGATAACCCACTTTCCTCACAGGTGGAATGGGATGGGGCCGATATTTTGTCTCAATGTTAACTAGATTCCTGTGGTATGCTATGTGCATGCCAACAAGAGCCTCAGGTGAGGTCTCAAAGCTGTTGAAATATTACTCACTGCCTAGTTAGTGCAGAAGGGAGTTGTCACAGAGACACTGCCTCTGTTCAGTGAATTGGCTGACCTATTCAGTGGCTCACATGAATCCTAGTTCCAGCTTGACCATGGCAACCAAAAGAGGACACACTCACTACTGCCCATCCAACTCTTCCCATAGGTGACCAAAACAGAACCATCATAAACCAGTTTCCCAAATCTCTGGGACAGAAATCAGAACTGAGGTTATTTGGTAAGAGGATATGATTGAAGGGATTGGTGGGGAAGGAGAGGGAGATTGATTGAGAAGGACATGAAGTGACAGAAATGTTCTACATCTTTTTTTTTTAATGTTGTTTTTTTTTTTTAATTTTATTTCTAGGAGAGAGAGAGACAGCGTGAGCAGGGGAGGGTCAGAGAGAGAGGGAGTCACAGACTGAAACAGGCTCCAGGCTCTGAGCTGGCAGTCAGCACAGAGCCCGACGCGGGGCTCGAACCCACCAACCGCAAGATCATGACCTAAGCGAAAGTCAGACGCTTAACCGACTAAGCCACCCAGGCGCCCCAGAAATGTTCTACATCTTGATTGTATGTGTGTTACATGAGTATCTGTATTTGTCAAAACTGATCAAATTATACACTTAAGTGTCTGTGCATTTCACTGTATGTAAATTATACTTTCATTATTAAAAAGCTATTGTTTCTCTTACAGGAAGCCAAAAGAAGGGCAATTCTGATACTCCTTATCTCCAACCTACCTTTCTGGTACCAGCTGGGAAAGGGCAGCCCAAAAGTTTCATTCCTGGCTCACTGTGTCCCATGGTATGCAGTGGCAGATGGCACCTAAGGACTTGGAACCTAAAGCCTGCATCTGAAGCCCCCTCACCACCCACCTCCACCAGCACTCACCAAATCTATGATTTTGGAAAGTCCCTTGATCTCTCTGAGGCTTTGCTTCTTCATCTGTAAAATAGAGGGTAATGATCCCTGCCTACGCTATAAAATTATTGAAGGAAACAAAAAATAATGTTTCGTAAACTGGGAAGAACTGCAGGAATACAGATTGTATACTGTCTCAAAAAGATCATCACTGTTTAGACACATGCCTGAAATGGACAAGCTCTTGTTGTTGTGTTAAAACTCCAGTTGGACAATCTGGTATGAAAACTTTCATAAACAAGATACAACTAAATAACCACAAATAGTGGTATGAAGTACCAAGTTGTTAAATAGTGTTATATCTTCTTATTTCTTTAATCATACAAACTATTCCAAGCTTTCATTGGCCTGAGAGGCAGTAAGTCTACTTTCAGTCAGTTTGGTAGCACCCTGATCAATTCCCAGCATAGATATTGCCATCTGACACCCTCAGATTAATCGTGTACTACGGAACTAAAAACACAAGTTCTTTACTCTCTCTGGCACCACTCCCACAGTGGAGATGGTGGAGTAAGACTTTACTACAGTGTTGGCTTCTCTTTACAGAGTGGGGAAATTAGATGTTAACACTTGTTGCTAATGGTATATATGGTGTATATATATACACGCACACTTGTGCGTGCGCATAAACATATATACATATGTGTAAATAACATCAGTAACATCTTCTCCAGCATCTAGAGCCCCTAATCTATAAATCACAGTAAAATGGATGGAAAGGTAGACTTAGTGTATGCAACTCATTTCAAGAATCATGAAGTGAGAAGAAAAACACTCTCCTTACTATAGACAATCAGATGCTCTCAGATTGGATGAGATGAGGAGGCTTAAAAACATGACATGTATTCTTAAAGTAGCTTGAGACTTTTAAGACTGCCATAAGATAATAGATAAGATAAGGCAAGGATAATAGATAAGATCTACAGTCAATGCTGTTTATCATTCTGACACTACAAAAGATTCAAATTTGCCAGAGTCTCTTCTTGGAATTATCAGGTATGTTTAAGAGTAAATTGCTTTGAGAGAGAGAATCAACAACAGTGAGGAGACTTACAGCAGGGAATAAGAAACTCAAGCAGTGGTTCTTAACTGTTTCAGGATCCTATACCCCTTTAAGAATCTATGAAAATTATGGGCCTCTCTGCAGAAAAATGTACATTTGCACAAACATACACCATCATGCTTATAATTTCAAGGGCTTCTTTGAATTCCCTATACTTCATTCAAGAACTACAGGCTCATAATACTAGTCACCATCAATAGTTGTTACTGATGTTGTTGGATGATGATGATGATGATGGATTCACTTTCTTGTGTAATTAAGTTTTCTCAAAGCCTTAACAACTCTAGAAAATAAACATTGTGGTTGCAATCCAATAAGTTCTAAAGTAGAAAGCAATCATAACTCATTTATCCTTCTCTCTAGCACTTTTCCACCCCATGATAGAACAAAGAGAAGGCAGAGAAGCAAGTAAAGATATTCCAGAAGATTGTTCTTCTGTGTTAAGGAAACTAGAGTGTCAGTTGAACCTGAACCATCTATAAGTCAATACACAAATATATTTTCTGTATACTATTCACAACCACAGAGAGCTCAGCTATTCCCACTTCACAATTTAGCTCTTCTTTAGGCTGGCCCTGGCTGCTATGCTCAAACAGGTCCACAAAGATGGCTTGCCCCATTATCTTCTTTAAAGTGTCTTTGCCTAGTATTTAAGCCAATTTAAGGTCCTTAGTAAAAGAGCAGTAAACATGGTATGTTAGTTATGGGGTGCTGTATAACTAATTACTCCAAAACCTAGTAGCTTAAAACAGCAAACATTTATTACCTCACAGTTTCGTGGATCAAGAATGTGGGTGCATATTAGCCAGAAGCCTATACCTCAAGGTCTCACAAGGATACAGTCAAGGTGCTGTCTAGGGCTGCAGTCTCATCTGAAGGCCTGACTGAGGGAAGATCCACTTCTAAGCACTTCACACAACTGTTGTAGAATTCAGTTCCTCACAGTATTCTGGATTGAAGGCCTCACCTCCTCACTGGCTCTTGGCCAGAGGCCTCCCTCAGTTCCTTGCCACATAAATCTCTCTATCACATATTTCACAACATGGCAACTAGCTTCTCTCAGAGCAAAAAGCAAGAGAATGAAAGAGAGCAGGCAAGATAGAAGTCAGATGTTTCTGCAACCTAATCTCAGAAGTGACATCCCATCTCTTTTACTGTGTTCTACCCATTATAAATGTGTCACTAACATCAGTCACACTCAAGAGGAAGGGATTACACAAGAGCATGAATACCAGGAGGAGGGCACCATGGGGAGCCATCCTAGTGACTGCCTACCACTCATCCACACCTCGGTTCAAATCTGGTCCTGCCCCTTACTGAAGGCTCTCAGGAAAGCAACCCCACCTCTCTAAGCCTTGGTTTTCTCCTCTGTGAAGTGAGGGTAATAATGCCTAATTTGCAGGGCTGTCCTGAAGATTAAAGATACCAAATGTAACTCTTACAGCTCAGCAACAAAAAAGATGAAAGGACCATTTAAAAATGGGCAAAAGCACTTGAATAAATATTTTTCCAAAGAAGATATGAAAATGGCCAATAAAAAGATGTTCAACGTCATTAGTCACTAGGGAAATGCAAATTAAAACCCAAATGAGATACCATTTCATACCTACGAAGATGGCTATCATTTTTTTAAAAGGGAGAGAAGTGTTGGTAAGGATTTAGAGAAATTGGCACCTTTGTACAGAATAGGCAAATTCATAAAGACAGAAATTAGAGGTTACCAGAGACTAGGGGAAGGGAGGAATGGGGGTAGTTATTGCACAAGGGGTACAGAGTTTCTGTTTGGGATTATGAAAGGGTTTTTAGAAACAGAGAGTAGTGATGACTGCGTGGGATTATGAATGTAATTAATATCACTGACTTGTACACTTAAAAGGATTAAAATGACAAATTTTATGTCTTATCTATTTTTCCACATTAAAAAATAATATAGTACAATAGCTGCTCAACAAATTATAGAATTAAATACTTATCCATCAATAGAGGCCATACAGGCAATAATGTGGATGCCTTGGACTATATCCTGCCAGATCTGTGACATGAAAGAGGTTGTAAGGGGGAGGTCAGATTTGCTTCCACCAACAGCTACTTCCTTGGTTGCCAGTTTTGAAGCACTATACTTTCTGTAAATTCTCAGGCTCTAATAATCTGAGAAGAAGTCAGAGATTACTGTTTTGCCTATGATAATTTAGAGAATATACTTATGCTCATGGTCTCAGGTAAAATTTAGACAAAAACAATAGTTGCCTTCATTAGATCATTCTCTTTTCACCTCAGTTTCCCTCAAGATTTGAAGTGATTTCACAGGTCCTAATGTTGCTCAGCTGTATTTCCTACTACAGTCTAAACCAGTGGTTAAGGGCTCAGATTTGATGCCAGGTGTTCCGGGGTTCAAATCCTGGCTATGAAGCTTCTTGAGAGATTGATCATAAGCTGTTTACCCAATGTCTCTAACGCTTTCCGTCTCTTTCTCTGTACAATGAGGATAACAATGCCTAGCTCGTAAGGTATTATAAAATATAAATGAAATTATGCATATTAATTATTTAGGAAGGGGCCTGAAACATATCAAAGTGTACATTAAATGACAGCTTATAGTATTTTAGAGCACTGTTACTTTCCTGCTCAAGAGTCTAAACATCTGTCTGTGCAACTTTAAATGAGGGAAGAATTATTTAACTTGAGTTTCCAGGTACCTGATGAATAAAATAGGCCATTCATTTCTCCATTCAAATATTTAATGGACACTTACTATGTGAATGGTATTCTATTGAACTATTATGCAATCTTGCTTTGTTCAACTAATGAAGTGAAGGGAAGGAGGTGTGAATTGAATAATAGCCATCGCTGGAGTAACTGTAAGAATTAGATGAAATCCCTAAAGCAATTAAAATCTTCCAAGTAGTTTCTAGTGTCCAGATTACCTTATGGTTACAAATGTTTTTGAAAAGTCAATATGACTGCACCAACATCTTTAGATAAAGCACACTGCTTCCTGAGTATGACTAATTACGAACACCAAGTCTGTTCTAACCTTTCTTGATAGGAAATAAGACTCATTTTGGTACTGTTTGTAATGATTATCTGATAGCTAGACCAGAAGGCAAGGAACACCTGTTTGAGTGTTCAAATTGTGCAACCCTCCAACAAACAGCTTCTTCTTTAAGAACATAAAGAACTAACAAAACAAAGATGCAGAGTTGAGCACATGAACTCTTCTAGGTTCTGAGAGCTTGCCATGAGCCATCCCATTGTGGTTCAGATTTCTCCTACAGTGATAATTTTAAATTATTTTAAAATAGGTATTTTCAGTTTCATATGGTGGTTGTTTCAAATGACTGATTGTAATCAAATAATTGCTTTTTAAAAAATGTTTTACTATCCTATTCATGCCCCCTTCCACCAGAACATTCTAAAGGGAAGACATGAGATAATATTTACCCTAATTCTTCAGTCCTTGATCTTTAAAATGTAAAATGCCTTCCCATATTGCAGAAAAAAACATCTATTTCAATTCATTCATGCAATGAGTTCACTAAACATTTGTTTATGCAGCCTTTAGTTACTGAGAGCCTACTATGTACCAGGGAGAGCACAGTAACATATTCTCCCACTACCCCCCATAATAAAAGTAGAGGTAATAATAAGAAAGTACAGATGATCATCAAACTTCTATTTGAATAATTCTAGTGACAGACAAAGCACTATTTATATGGGATCACATTCAGTATTGGCAAGTTCCAGTTATTAGAAAGTTAACTCATGTACTGAGCTGAGTATAGGCGAGGCTTAGTTCCAACATAATATATGGTATAGGTTGCCCTGCCAGGCAAAAAAATCAGAAACATATGAAGCTTATCCCATGCCAAACACAAAAGAGATACCCTTTGGCACAGAGGCCAAATTCCCTGTGGACTTTGCCCCTGGCTCCAGATGCCTCTTCACTCCCTTAAGCCTTCAGCATCTCTACACCAATAACAAAGATTTACCAAAAAGGTAAACTTTCACTTTATACTTTTTTCTTCATTTTGTAATTGGGGGTTGAGAAACTGACCACAACAATCTCTTAAAGAAGCCATTCCAACTCTTGCTTTACAGTAAGCTAATAAATGTCAACCATAGATTGACTTCCTAACGATGAGTAAGCACAGGAAAATTACTGTCTTGATAAAGATTCTGTGATTCAAAAGAAAAGAATCTGGTTCCAATTCCAGTTATGACAAAGTAGGTTCCAACCAGACTGATTCTCTTGCAGATGTCAGCTATAAACTTTACACAAAGTACAAAAGGTAAACTATCCAAAGGCACCAGAGAATGAACAAAAGCAGGTAGATTCTGGAGGAGTGTTAAAAGAGTGTAAAAAGGAATGAGCACATGCTAAATTGCCCTTTTTATGGTGTTTAGCTTGAAGGCAGGCTGCAGTGAGTAACTGCTCAAAGCAACTAAAACTCTAATAGAAAATCATCATTTGTCTGGTCTGAAGAACCAGATGACAGTGTTAGAGAATCACAGCCCCTGGAAGTTGAGGGATGAGTCCCAGAAAAAAGGGAGACAGAGTGGAAGAACCTCCAATTCTGTGTATAAATTTTGTCTAAATCTCTGGTTGACTCCTGAACCACACATATGTGGGGCAAACTCCAACTAAAGATAAAAGAAATGAAGTAAGGTTTGAGTTGTCATCAAAATGACAGAATTTGCATTTTTAGTACAATTAGGTCAATTGCCTAATAAAACAGTACCAGAAATATAAGTTTGTAGAAGAATATGATGGAATCCACACCTACCATTCATGGTGTCAAGGATAAAATTACTCAACACACATAGAACCAGGAAAATGTGACTTCTTCTCAAGAGAAAAAGAAATGAAGAGTAACTCCAAAAGACTCAAATGCTAGATTAGCAGTTATAATAACTATGCTTGATGAGTTACAGAAAATTATGCTTGCAATGAGAAAAATGATAGGAAATCTCACAAGACATATAGAAACTATATTTTAAAAACCAAATATAAATTCAAGAACTGGAAAATCAGCATTTAAAAAAAATTAGTGCATGGACCTAATAATAAAATGGAGATGTCAAAGGAAAGAATAAAGATAAGTCGACAGAAATTACTCAGTCTGAAGAAGTAAGAAAAAGTATTGGAAGAAAAAACAAACAGAGCTTTCAGAGACCCATGAGACAATATCAAAAGGTCTAAAACATGTATAATTAGTGTCATTGAAGGAGAAAAGTATGGAAAGGGGCAATAAAAAATATTTGAAAAATAAGAGCCAAAAGTTTTCCAATGTTGGTGAAAAACATAAAGTTACAAATTCAACTTTAGGCAGATTCAACTCTAGGCAGAATAAACACAAGGAAAACCATGTGAAGCAGCATTATAGTCAAACCACTAAATATTAAAGATAAAGAGAGAATCACTTTAAAGTCCAAAAGTGTGGGGGAAGGTCAATCCAGGATTCTATATCCAGCAAAAAAAAATCCTTCAAAAAAGGAGACAAAATAAAGTTAAAAGAATTAATTGGCAGTAGACATGAGCTATCAGAGAATATAAAGGAAGTTCTTCAGGCTAAAGGAAAATGAAGCCAAATGGAAATAAAAATCTGCAGCAAGAAATGAAAAGCATCAGAAATTCTTAATACCTGGTAAATATATAGGACTATTTATTCCTCTCATTTTCATTAAAATACATCAAACTGTTTAAAGCAGAAACAATAGCATTACCTTGTTGGAGTTTATAATGTATGTAGACAAAATACCTGTAATAATCATAGCCTAAAGAATCTGGGTGGGAAAAAATGGATCTTTATGGTTGAAAGATTTTTACATTTCATGCAAAGTGAATATTATTCATGTTAATATTAATTGTAGACAGACAATGAAAAGTTACAGATGTATTTTATACACCCTATAGCAACCAATAAAATGTAATACAAATACTTCTAGCCAAAAAGCCAATAAGTAAATTAAAATATAATTTAAAATAGATGTATATAATCCCAAAGAAAAATAGAGGGGAAAAAGTGTCTTCTTTGAAGGAGAAATGTCCCCCAAATGTTCTTGTTTCTTTTAGAATTCTCAAGAAAGAACATTTTATTTAGAAAACTAAAACCATTAATAATAAAGAGAAAGCAATATAAAAGAAGGAAAGATTTCATGGAGACTTAAAACAAGCAAGCCATTATTGTGAGAATTAAAAACAGTCATAAAAACAAATGAATAACAGACTGAATACTGCAGAAAGCTAAAGGACAAAATTGAAAACATTTCAATAAGAGGAATCAGTGATGGTGTTGGTGTCTGAGGAAGAAGCCCAAAAGGGAAGAGGCAGGAATTCCTCTCTAGGAACAAGGGTCCTGGAAAGCAGGATTGGGCAGAGGGACAAGTTGGACTGTAATCTATCTCCACAGCTGCTACCCAGGAACAACCACCTACAGTACATCTAATAAAAAAGAATTGCTATTCACTGTTTTTAGAAGTAATAATAATGCCAAATGTAATTCTTTAGTCAGAAAGCTAATAATCTAAAAGATAACAAAAACAATCTGAATATAAGATGTCCAATTTTATAAATAAAATCTAGGACTTGGGAGAGGAGACAGAAAAGAAATAAATGAATGATAAATTTCCCACTGAACACAAAGGCTGTCAATATACATCTTTTCTTCTTAAATAAAAACTATAAGATATAATTTTATTTCAATATGACAGAAAAAATGTACTAAAAAAAAAACAACCGTAGGCATCACTGAACATCAGAAAATAAGTTCTTTGAAACAAGAATCTTTCCATCCCCCCAATTTTTTCTTTGATGTTAAAAAAAAATTAAGAAAATCATTAAGAGATTAAGAGCGTTAAGTGGTTGCATGAGAGTTTTTCAATATGTGTTTCTTAATGGGAATAAGTTTAAGTTTCCAAGAAGTAACACTTCATCAAATGTCTCTTAAGCATCTGAAGATACCACAAAGATTAAACAACAAGAATAAAAAAAAATTTTTTTTTTAATTTAAAAAGAGAACAAAGCTTGAAACTCTAGAAGAAACTAATAGGGACAGGTTGCTCTGAAAGCAAACATAGTCTACAAAAAAGACAAATTAGTTTCAAGAGGGAAAAACTAAATACATTACAGGAATATTATTAAATCTAGTAATTACAACAAACCCAAAGAAACTACATATGAATACAAAACATCAGTGTGTTCTCTTCATCTTCTTGAAATATCTGAAATTTTACTTCGTTATTTCATAAAATGCTGCTTTTCCATTCCCATCAATGGCTCCTATCATACAGTGTAATTTACTTCATTTTTAGAACATGGCTTTCTCATATGTACTTAGTTTTTTTCTGAATTTGTAATTATATTTCTCTGTTGTTGCTGCTGTTGTCACCTCTCATTCATCTACTTCTTCTCATCAGTAATGTACTTTGTACTTCCAGGTTCCCAACCATCAATCTGTAATGTATACACATCTCTTTAAAGACATTCTTCATGGCTCTTCTGATTTACATTATAATTTGAACTGTTTAATTTTTGGCCTGCTAATCAGTTGTTAAACTAGGAAAATTTTAAATCTGACTCAGGGGTTAGTTCCAATAGTTATTAATTCCCTATAATGGGGGGGGGGAATATAAATCAACAATGACCCTGAACTGATCTAGATATTAAATTTGGTAGATAAAAACATTAAAATAATTATTATAACTGCATTCTTGATATTCAGAAAGTTAAGTACAAGCATGCAAAGGGGAAAACACTGAATTTCTAGACATGAAAACTACAATTTGGGATATGAAAAATTTATGGAATGAGATCAATGGCCGGCTAGACATCACAGTAGAAAAGATTAGTAAATTTCTCATTAAAAAGAGAAACTGTCTAAATGAAACACAGTAAGAATTTTTAAATATTTGTTTGTTTGTTTATAGAGAAAGAGTCAGACCAACAGAGAAAGAGAAAGAGAAATAAATGTCAGCCAGATTGGAAAAAAAATAAAACTATCATTATTTTCAACTGACACAATCATCTATTTATAAAATCCAAAAGAATCTACATTTAAAAAGTACTAGAACTAGTAAGTTCAAGGTTACAGGATACAAAATCAATATATAAGAAGCAATCATATTTCAGGGGTGCCTGGTGGCTCAGTCAGTTTAGTGAGCAACCCTTGATTTGGGCTCAGGTCATGATCTCACAGTTGTGAGATCAAGCCCTGTGTCGAGCTCTGTGCTGAGCATGAAGTCTGCTTGGGATTCTCTCTCTCCCTCTGGAAACAAACAAACAAACAAATAAACAAACATATTTTTAAAAAGAAATTGTATTTCTATATACTACCAACAAATAACTGGAAATTGAATTATGAAATATCATTGCCAATAGCATTAAGAATATAAAATACTTAGAGATAAATCTGACAAAAATGAAAGATGTATACACTAAAAGTTACAAAACATTGCTGAGAAAAACTAAGACCTAAATAAATGAAAAGATATATCTTTATTCCTGTGTTGAAAATTTCAGTATTCATTTGTAAGGAAGACCCCAAATTGATCTATGGAGTACATGTAATTCTAAGCAGAATCCCTAAGGACAGTTTTGGTAAAAAATAAAAGTTGATTTTAAACTTTGTATGAAAACAGAAAGTACCTAGACTAGCCAAACAACTCTGAAAAATAAAAACAGTGAGAGGTCTGACACTACCTAATCTCAAGCATTACATGGCTACAATAATCAAGAGTTGAGGTCCTGGTGTCAAGATAAACAGATTAATGGAATGAAAGAGAATCAAGAAGCACACCTATACATATAAGGACACTCATTTTTGACAAAGGGACAAGAACAATACAGTGCAGAAAACAAAAACAGCTTTTTCAACAACTAGTAGAAAAAATGGATAATAGGGTGCAAAACTATGAACTCCAATCCATGTCTTGTACCATAAGCAAAAATGAACTCAAAACATATCATGGACCTAACTGTACAAACTAATATTATAAAACCTCTAGGAAAAAAAAAATTATTTGTGCCTGGCTTAGACAAAATTTCCTACATAAGACACCAAAACACAATCCATTGAAAAGAAAACACTGAAAAATTAGACTTCATCAAAATTTTAAACTTTTGCTCTTTTAAAAAATGAAAGATAAACCAGACTGGAAAAATATATTATCAAAGCAAATATTAGATAAAATACTTATATCCAGAATGTATAACAAACTTTAAAAACTCAATCATAAGAAAATAAATGCCCAAAATAAAATGAAAAGATTTGAATAGACATTTCACTGACATGATGATATATAGAAAGTAAGTAAGTGAAAATATGCTCAACATCATTATCCATTAGGGAAACACAAGCTAAAAACCACAATGAGTTATCACTTCACATTTATTAGTATGACTGAAATAAAAAGACTGGCCATACAAGTATTGGTAAGGATGTGGGGGAGCTAGAACTTCATACACTGCCAGTGGAAATGTAAAATAGTACCACCACACTTTGGAAAACAGTGTAGTATTCTTTCACACCTGTCACATGATCCAGCCATTCTATTCTTTCTAGGTATTTAGAAAGAGAGAATATCCATACTAAGACAAATGAATAAACAATGAGATACTACTTGGTGCTAAAAAGAAATGAATTATTGATACACACTCACAATATGAAAGAATACAAAATAGGGACACCTGGGTAGCTCTGTCAGTTAAGCGTCCAGCTTCGGCTCAGATCCCGATCTGTCAGTTCATGGATTTGAGGCCCCCCCTCTGATGAGGCTCAGCTCTGACAGTGCGGAGCCTTGCTTGGGCTTCTCTCTCTCCCTCTCTCTCTGCCCTGCCTCTATGTGTGTGCATGCTCTCTTCTCTCTCAAAATAAACAAATAAACTTTTAAAAAAATTACAAGAAAGAATAGAAAACCACTATGTCAAGTGAAAGGCAGAAATACGCATGCTGCATGATTCTATTTAAGGAAAATTCTTAGCAATGTAAACTAATTTGTGGTGACAGAGAGAAGTGGTTGCCCAGGAATAGGGGTCGGATATGGAAAGAGATGGTTGGGTGTGATTACAAATGGGCACAAGGAAATTCTTGTGGGTGATGAATTTGTTCACTACCTGGATCATAGTGATGTTTCCAGGGATGACTCACTTATGTTAAAACTTATTGAATTGCATACTTCAGATATGGGTAGTTTGTCAGTTATATTCCAATCAAAAAAAAAATTCTAGGGGTGGTTAAGAAGCATAGTGTGAGAGACACTGCATGAGTCAGTGCTTCCTCATGAATACCATCATCCTGCATCTCTCCACCAATAGGACCATCCTGCTCCAAATGTGCTCTTGTTGCCCAGCAACATTCCAAAGGTTACCTGGACAGTTTGGAGCACAAAGAGAACATTCTCTCCCTGGTTTTGTAAACTTCTGCTTCTACAGCCTAAGGTGGCATCGTTTTTGAAGTTTTGTGGACATTTTCTTTAATCAGACTGTTAAATCCTTTTCTTTTTTAATTTTTAAATTTTATTTAAATTCTAGTTAACATTAGCAGAATAATGATTTCAGGAGCTGAATTTAGAGATTCATCACTTACATGTAGCACTCAGTGCTCATCCTAACAAGTGCCCTCCTTAATGCCCATCACCCATTTAGCCCATCCCCCCACCCAACACTCCTCCAGCAACCCTCAGTTTGCTCTCTGTATTTAAGAGTCTCTTTTCGGGGCGCCTGGGTGGCTTAGTCGGTTAAGCGTCCGACTTTCGCTTAGGTCATGATCTCGCGGATCGTGGGTTCGAGCCCCGCATCGGGCTCTGTGCTGACTGCCAGCTCAGAGCCTGGAGCCTGTTTCAGAGTCTGTGTCTCCCTCTCTCTCTGACCCTCCCCTGTTCACGCTGTCTATCTCTCTCTCTCCTAGAAATAAATAAAAATTAAAAAAATAAAAAAATTAAAAAAAAAGTCTCTTTTGGTTTGCCTCCCTGTTTTCAGACTGTTAAATCTTTTTAAATTTAAAATCCAATCAACCACTCTACTTAGTCAGATCCTCTACTTAGATAAATTGATATTTTATATGAAACTAAGATATTTTATTATTTTAAACTGTCTTATGGTATAAAAAGAAATGCTTTCTATTTAACCCTTTGAATCCTAACTGCAATAACCACATTGCATTATACTAGCTATCCCTCCCCATTTTGAATTAACTTCAAACTGGAAAGCAAAACTATCTAGGTTTTCAATCACAAGGTCAATAACTTTTAAAAGTCACATTATGTCTTACCGTCTCCTTGCCAGTTTCTGCTACTATGTGAGTAATAAAGACAGCTATGGAACTTACTTTGCTTAGCCAACTTGTGAATAATTGAAATCTGTCCATAATGTTATACATTTTATTGACTATGTGATTGCAAATATTTAACATTGCTTCATTTTGATGTTCATGCTTTTGTTAGGGTGCATTATCATCCTTGGACACGTCGGCTTGGCATTCCTTAACTAAACTTGGGCTGTACATACTTGGCCTTTGTTTTACAGAGATTTCTGAAACAATCTTCCAGTTACTGAAAATAAGACAAAAATGAAACAAAAGTAACTTACATGAAATAATACTCTCCCTCTTAGAATTCAGAGTCTTCCTTCAGAAACAGTTTTACTGGTATTTAGTAGCAGATTCATAAACCCTCCCATTGCTGCCCCCCCCCTCTTCATCCACCGTCTTTGCCTTCCTGCGTGTTCCCCAAAAGACATAAAGCACTTGACAAGCCTCTGGCTCAGCCTCAAGTGGTTCTGTTTGAAGGAAAATCACTGATGAGTAGATTAGAGCTGATTGGAGATAGCTGCCTGGGGGAATTTCCTAAGAATTAAGAGCAGAAGCGCTTTCCCAAGTCTTAAGAAAGTTGTTCCTCCTTCACTGTGAATGACTATAAGAAGCAGATTTTGCTCTGAACATTATTCACAAATGACTTGAAAGCAAGAGGAGACTTTGTTTTACTTGAGTGATTTCAAAAGAAAAAAAAATCTTTACAATATGACCCAAGACTGAGGTCAGTCTTTTCTGTGGGAGGAGGCAAGGTAGGAAGTGACTTTTGTGAAACAAGACAACATGCTGTCCTTCAAGGGAACACAGAAAAGCAGGTGGTCACTCCAAGGTCATCCCAGGGAAAACTGATGACAGCATGCCCCATGGTTTTGTAAGATCACAAAAGCTCGCATTCCTGGCACATCTTTAGAGGTGTGGAGGACAGAAAATACAATGGATTTAGGACCTGCCAGTGTGTGCCTTCTGAAACACAACTAGACAGGAAAACCACCAGCTAGATGGAAATAGAATAAGGAAAGTGACTCTAAAACACTGACTTGGAGAAGGACAAAAATGACACTTGTCATATTTTGGGGATATCATTTAGGGCATGCTACCTTGGTCACTGAGGTGGACACAGATAGAATCTGATTGACACCGTGACCATATTCTATAAATCAAAAATCAGAATACATGATCCAACAGATATGAATTTACTTATAGAATATTTACTTATAGGATAGAACTGACCGGGAGAGCCCAGAATGTATGGTGGTAGAGGAATAGGGCAATAAGACAACCTAAGTTGTATCTACTCAGCGAACTCAAAAAAAACAAAAACAAACAAACAAAAAAAAACCCCGCTAACTGAATCTAGTTCATACACCCAAATACACTGTGCATGTGTGTTTATTGATCCACAGAAAAATGGAACAAATAAAATTTAAGATGCTAATTTTAAGATTTTTCTCAAGACTCTGATATTGTATCCCTCTATGTCTTTAATGTCAAAGGACTCCAAGGATTAGATACATACAAACTCCAGGAAGAGGAGATGCAAGTGTTTGAGGGAGAGTCCAGTTAGGATACCAAGAACTAGCGAGTGTTCCTCCTCTCCCGGGTCCTGGACCCCACTTCTGCCCACCAAGCCAGAGCAGGCTTTCATACCCAATAGAGACGTTCTGTGTTGGCAGAACACAGCTTAAGAAACGGAAGACCAGCATAGGCCTAGTTGACTCAGGAACCCTTCTGAGAGGTAGGGAAAGGGAGCCTTCCAGGCTGGAGAAGTAGCCCTCCCTCAGTCAGTTCAGCCACTGTCTCCAACCCTACATGGAAGCATTGACTGTTTGCTCTCCTCTCCATTCGTCTTCTCCTTCCAGTTACTCGAGTATTGAGGCCTGTGAGGAATCTAGCACAGTGCTTCTCAAACTCATGTTATGAAAGTCTGAATTCTTTTTTAATTTCAAATCCATACACCAGATTGATGAAATGGGTGGGGGGAGAAGTTATAAGCCTAAAATTTAAATATTAAGTTCAATAGATATAAATTTATCTTGTCAAACTGTTACAAATGTTTCTGGAGGCTTACTGTCAATTTCTGTACTTATCCTGTTTCAGACCAGAAACAACATTTACTTATCAACACTACTTGGTAAACCATCCTTTGAACCTAGAGAATGTTCTTTTGATGATTACAATAGGTGGACATAAAATGTCATTGGGCAACCATGGGTCTCATATTGGACGCTCAACTAATATGTGTTATAAAATAGCTATCTGGGAGAGGTGAGAGCTCTATGAGCCATTGAAGGAACATCTACTCTCCAGTGGAAAACTGAGGTTGGAGCAGAAACAGAAACATGCAACAAGAAAGAGGAGAGGTGTAGGAAATAGATTTGCAAAAGCCTGGAGGGGAAAAAAGATGTAGAAATTTATGACATGCTTTTAAAATAAAAACAAGTATTTTCATGACATTGAGGGATGGACTATGGCCAGACTGTATGTAAAATAGAACTTGGCCCTACAACCCTCAGCAACCTGCTAAGGAAAGCAACCCTTTATCTAGAATAAACAACCCAGGAAGCCATCTTGCTCTAAGTCAGACTTGCAGGAAGGAAGATTTCTATCTCTAGTGACAACCCAGGAGCTAAATAATAATTTATGTAACAATCAGCCAGAAATGACCAGGTTTTGATTAGTAACTGACAACTTTCCTAATGATTTTCCCTACTTCCAACTTAGGGCCAACCACAGAAAGCCACATATACACCCTTAATCAATCACATAGGACACCCTTCTCTTAGCCCACATGGAGCTCCCACAGGCCAACAGCTTCCATTCAAGGCACACTTAAAGCCTTCCTTTTTTTTTTTTTTTTTTTTCACTATAAAGTTGCCTGCCTTTGAGTCTCTGCCATAACACTAGAGACAGTGGCTGAATCCTTTGCTATTAAGAGCTCTGAATAAATAACCCCTGGTTTTCTCATTTGGTTGGTCTTTATTTCCACAATACACTAACTTTTGTTTGTAGAGCTAACTTTTGCTGTGATAGAGCTTCCATAAGTATTTCAGAGAAATCAGCACATTCTTAATAAGTGAGTCCAATTCTGTTACTATCTTGGCAACTCCATTTCCCTCGTGGCCACATTCAACCTACTGTTAGGTCCTGTCAACTCTATATCCCAAACATAACCCAAATGCAATCACTTCTCCCCCATCTCCAGTTCCACCACTGGAATCCAAGGAACCTCCAGTGCGCTTCCGGATTGCCACACTGGCCCCTTCCCTGGCCACTGCTTCCTCTGTTCCACCTATTGTGACCCATTTTCATACACAGTAGCCAAAGATTTCTGCATAGCAAATATATCATTCCTCTACTTAAGCCTTCAAATGCCTTCCATCCCACTTAGAATAAAATCCAAACTCCTATACCATCTGGTATATTCCCTCTCCAGTCCCACCTTGTTCCACTCCTGTCATCCCCTACACTCCAGTGACACTGGCTTCCTCAAATGTGCCAAACGTGTTCCCATCTCAGGGTCTCTGCACCAGCTGTTCCTTCTGCCAGGAATGCTCTTCCCCCTGACCTTTGCACGGCTGGCTGCTTTCTGTCGTTCAGATCTTCACTTAGCCATCATCTCTCCAGAGCAGCAAAGAAAGCACCTATCCTGTTTTAGTCACCCAATCACTGTCATATCACCCAATTCTACCTCTCTGCATAATGCTAATCACTACCTGAAACTTTCCTTTGTTTGCTGGTTTTATTCTCTGTCTCCCTTATCAAAGCAGGGATTTGTCTGTCATGATTCTTCACTGTATCCCTCGTCCTAAAACAGGCCTGGCATTGCACTGATGCTCAATAAGTATTTGTTGAACAAATGAATGAATGCATACATGCATGAATGAGTGAGTGGATAACTGAACTTCCTGAGACTTTGGACTCTGGTATCTGACACTGTTCTCCCTTACCATACCCTTGCTCAAACCTAACTTCTATGCACTGTAACATGCAAATCAATTCCCAGCTTCTCTGGAAAGTCTTACTCCACTCAGATGATGTGCCTTTCCCTCTTCACACAGCTCTGTCTGTAGGATACCTTTGGATTTAATCATATTCTGCCTTGATGCTCCTCTATTATAGCCGCTGCCTAGTCCCGTTAAACTTGTCCTCTGCTTCTTAGCTCAGCCAATGTGCATATATTCTTCCTGCCTAAATACACTTCTTTGTACCTTCCATGAAACAGTGCAGTGAACGTAGTGGAGACTCAACTTGTTTGTTGAATACATTTTTTTAATATATATCAGGTAAAACTAGGATAACATAATGGTAAGCTGTATAGGACAGAGCCAACAATAAATGAGGTTAAAACGGTGGCCTCAGAACACTGTCTCATGTCCAAATGTATTCCCTATTGGTGTAAATAGCCTATGTTTCCCATTGGCCATTCGTTGGTTTGCACTGTGCAAAGTCAATTTCATCTCTCTTTTCTTTCTAAGATGCGTTTTGTGCTCCAAAGGCAATGCTATGTGTGGACTGGGATAACATTCACTGAGGATAGGCTTATATGCCCTGTGGGCAGCCAGCCAGGAATTGAAGCTTGAATGACATTTTTTTTTTTTTTGGCTTGGCAAAGAAAGAGTTGCCTCACCACCCCAGAGCTAAAACACCAGTTCACCTGGTTGTTGAAGGTTTCTTGCTATTTTATTGAAATTATGCTCCTGAAAACTCATAGTCACTCCCCTAGAGCCTGGCTTGTGATACTGGCTCTTTCTAAAGTATGCAAAAAAACTAAAATAATGTTTTTAGGAGTGAATTTTCAAAAAGAATCAGCAATTCCACAGGTTACTCCGGCTTTTTTCCCCATCTGCTGTGACAGCAGGTGTGATTTCACAAGCCCACTCCCATCAATCATCCTCTCCAACCTGTCTCTGGTGCCTGACAAGGTGTTTATGTGCATAACATGGAAACCATCACTGGATCTTGCGAACAAATAAGGCTGCCTCTCAGTAATACTCCAAAGGAAGACTTCCATGGAAAACTAGGTGCTGAGTTCAGGTGGGTGATTCATTTAATCACAAGTCTCACCCTCTTCCAGGGGTTGCAAACTCAAAGCCTTTCAGGGAGAAGACAAGAACTATGAGAGTATGAGGCATCCTTCTATAAAACAACAGTGGAGAAAACTGCAGTCTAAACGGATCATGCACGCTCTATCTAAAAAGTACTTGCATTCACTTTACATAAAAATGAGCTGGCTAAACCTAAGTTTTCTGCAGCCGCAAAGTGGCCACCAGTTTTCCATCTTGATGCCTCTACTAAGTCAATAGTAGCCTGGAGCTCAAGCACTTATGCTTTTCAAAGTATCTTAGAATTCATAAAAGTATGGACCATGGGACCTGGAAATGATCTTAGACCTTATTTATTCCAAAGTCATTTTCTTCCAAGAAAGGAAAGTGAGGCACAAAAGATTAATAAGCCACTCAAAGGAAGCACAGCAAACATACAGCAGGGTTAAGACAAAATTCTTGTCTCAGACTCCAAGTCTGATGATCTTTCAGATACTTGTCCTAGCTTTTCTTGATGTGCCAGTAACAACATGTTACAAACACTCATGTTTGCTTAATATAAATATCTCCTTGAAAGGTTTTTTTGCAATGGTATTAATGACAGTAAAAAGTTTAAATGATAGAGGCTGGATTAAAATCAACTCAATAAAAGAATTTAGTCATCAAAGGTGAAAATAATAATATAAAATGTATACAAATATTATTCACAATAATTTGCATGGTAAATATAGACTACAAAATCAAGGTTTCAACTATGTAAAAGTATACACATATGTGGACAAAGACTAGAATGAAATTTGCATAATGAAATTAGAGTGGCATGATTGTTGTTCTTTTTACAAACATTTTAACGCTGCTATGATATTCCTTTTTTGTTTGTTTTGTGTGTGGGTGTGTGTGTGTGTTTTAAATAGACTCCACACCCACCATGGGACTTGAACTCACAACCCTCAGATCAAGACCTGAGCAGAGATCAAGAGTCAAATGCTCAACCAACTGAGCCACACAGGCTCCATTTTAGGTGATTCTCTCTAACAACATTCCTAGGGGGTTATTTTAATTTCAAGAGTAGCCATTCACTGCTTCCTACCCTCTTCCTTGTGAGCAAAACTTCATATTTTGTTCAGGCATCCAGTCTTTTCCCCGTGACTCAGGAATGTCCTGATAAATCTGTCAACAGCAGTGTTCTCATTCTCTTTCCTAGTGATTGGTTCAAGCATAGGCATGTGATATAAATGTGGCAAACGAAACATAAAGAGAATTTGATGAGGAACTTCTAGAAAAGGCTTCTTCCATCTTATAAGCAGATCTCTTTCGCCACCTCTGGATATTATGTGAGAATAGGAAGACCTTGAGCTGATGCAGCCATCTTATGACCATGAGGAAAGCTAGCCTGAAGGTAAGACCTATATGCTGATTGGCAGAACAGAAAGAAAGAAATGATTCCTGATGAATAAGTGTGAAGTCACATACCTCTGATCTTCCTCTGTGAGATAATCAACTTTTTGCCATTTAGTTCAGTTGAGAAAGGTAATTTTGTTGCTTGCCAAAGCCCCAGCCAAAATAATGAATTTGATTCTTACCTTTGTATATTAGAAAACACATTTGCCTACCTTTATGGAGAGGAGAATATACTCACATCTTTTCCTCTCCTTTTCTATTCCTAAGGCATAGGCATCATGACTACATTGAAATTCTCTAGTGTCTCATTTCAGATGTGTAGTCAGGATGGATATAAGCACAATCCACTTCTCTGAGCTACCAGTTATGGTTCTACTAAGTATCCTACTATGACCAAAGCCTGATGACCATCAGTACTTTTATAGGGCATATTTAAGACAAAAAGAGTTGAAACTAGTTTGAGAGAGAAATCCTCTCTTAAAATAATATAGGAAAGAGGAAGAAATAGCCATGTCTAGGAATAAGGACACCATCCCAATAAATATGAGTTGTTAACTTCCTCAAGAGCTCTAATGACAGCAAATGCCCTTGTTTTGATGGTTGTATTTGTCCTTTTTCAAACCAGCCCATTTTTAATTGTCATTTCTCTTTACTGTGGAAGTGACCATATTTCAATCATAGCAGTGCAGTAAGATATTTGGACATCAACGACAAGTTTGCCAAAGGGCTGTGGAGGGAACAAAAGCTACCACTGAATGCAAGATTACTGTCATTAACATACAAAGTTCTACAAGTCCTGTCTACTTATATGAACTAAATTGGGAGGATTAGAAAATGTAACCTGTAGAGAATGGACTATAGATATACTTTATACATGCTGAGTATCTTGAAAAATAAGATATGAAGGTAAAGGAGCTCCTTTGTAACCTGGGGCAGGGATCAATCCATTATAAAGTCACTTACCCAAGAGAGGCATGGTGTGTGAACACTCAAACCTCAACTCATGGCAACAATAAAAATAGTCTATTTCCAATCTCAGAGAACATTTCCTCCTGGGAAATCCTAAAGGGCTTTAAAACTATTTTACAAAATAAACATATATATTATTTTTAAAAAAAAGCACAGTTTATTCTATAATAGAATGTCATCAATTATGAAAAAAGCAAAGTGCTTCTACTATCCCTCCATTTTATTCCCAATAACGTCCCAAATCTCCAAGAGTCAAACAATTGAAACATACTCCACGTAGTCTAAAGTCTCAAGGCCCCCTTTGGGCTCCTAGGTCCTCACTTTCCCAGACATTTCTACTTCAGTTGTAACACCTATCCTCCATTTCCTTCCTCCCCCATCTCCCACACATACAGCCTCCCCCTATATAGGGTGGCAAGAAAAGCAAATGGAAAACAAATAATAAGTTGTCTAATGTCTCTATCTTTACCTGTTTTATGAGCTTATTTTTTATACCAGTGCTTCTCAAACTTTAATGAATATCCTGGGCATCTTGTTAAGATGCAGATTCTGCAGTAAGTCTGGCATTGGGCCCAAGATTCTCCATTTCTAACAGTTTCCAAAGTGAAACTAAAGCTGCTAGACCTGGTCCAAGTCCCATACTTTGAGTAACAAGGTTTTTATAAAGTGGCTAAGCTAAACAGCATCTGAGATTCAAATGACACACACTAAACAACAAAATGGCAATTGTTTCAGAATGTGATGGGATTTGATAAAATTTGAAACGTGCTTTTCTGAACACTGAATATAACAAGCTCTGGAAAGACTGAATCTCCCTGTATCTATTATCTATTGCTACACAATGAAATTATTTGCTTAAAACAGTACCAGACATTTATTTTGCTCATGAATCTGAAATTTGGGCAGAGATTTGCCACAACAGCTTGTTTCTGGTCCACATCCCATTAACTGGGACCGGTTGATTGGAGACTGGAAAAGGCCCTTTCAAAATGAATCACTCTTATGGGTGGCAAGTTGGTGCTAGCTTTAACCTGGAAGCTCAGCCAAGTTTGTGGAACAACCATGCTGGTTCCTCTCCATGTGGGCTCCTCCACGGGCTGCTTGGGCTTTCTCATAGCATGGTGAGAGTTCTAAAAGCAAGTGCTCAAAATCAACAAACTGGAAGTACATGGCATCTTCACGGCCTGGCCTCAGAAATAACATAGCAACTCTTTTGTCATACTTTTTAGTTAAAGCAGTTACAAAGATCTGCCAGGCTCAAGAAGAGAGACATGAGACTCTACCTCTTGATGGTGACGTGACAAAATTCCAGAAGAGCATGAAGGATGGGAGATACAATTGTGGTCATCTTTGGGAAATACAATATGCCATATTTATCAACCCCAAATCCTTTTTTAACATATGATAAGTTAATCATGATATAAATTTTCTAATTCTAGCCCAATTCCATTCCCATTTATATGTTTTTTTGGGGGGGAAGAAGAAAAGAAATATAGAATACATTGGATAAACTGAAGAAAAAGTAGAAGAATAGAAGACTATCTGATATAGAGTAGGAAAAAAACAGGAAGAAAATAGTTGGAAAAGTGAAGGGTGTTTAAGAAGGAAGTAAGATGCAAGCACACAGAACAGTAGGTCTGAATATGAAGGCAAATATCATTTCCTTTCCCACCCTCACTCTGCTACCTGTAAAAGAGTGATTGGGTACCAATTTGATTGGTTGGGAAGCCTAACACGTTATTTACTGCCATTCTCTGGTAGAAAGGAATCAAGATTGGAGCCTAGTACTGGCCAACAATAAATGAATTCAGCTATTTTTCTCTTTCAAAAAATTTATGACAGCAGCAGAGTGAATTCAAACATAAGATGTAAGGCTTTCTCAGATAGTTCTCATCTATGGCAAGACCACAGTATCATTGGAGAGGAATAGGGCTGGGATACGGAAGAAGCAACTATACTGTCTGGACCACTTACTGCATTTGCCAGCTTACATTTGCACACTACAACATGAGGTCCGATTCCAGGGAAAAACACAGAGGGGCTAGATAGGTACTCATGCAATTTAAGATCATCATAATCAAATCTTCCAGTTCACAGTAAGAAATGCTAGTTATGCTGAGACATGGAAGCAAAATGCTCCTCTATTCATACAGGACCCTATAAATTGGCTCCCCATACCTCCACATTTGGTCTCCACACTGTGCTGCTGAGTGTGAGCTCTGTGGAAGTTTAAGTGGTAGGAAAGAGCCATGCTGCACTCAGTCTTTGGTGCTGAAAAGCAAGATTCCAGTGATGAAACTAAAGAATTGCTACCCTGGAAGGCACTGCAAAAATGATAAAGGAATTATTTCTATCACACATTTTGCATCGATTCCCTTTGAAACAAAACCACTGAGCATACCTATGTAACAGAAACCCACTGCCTCTAAACTCTTGCTATAAACTCTCATTGCAGGTTCAAAAGATAAAGACTTCCCTCATGAAGCACTGTTGGCTGATACATGGGAATGTTCCAGTCATGCTATTGAGATGGGTTCCTGGAAGGAAGATGAGAAAAATGATCTGCATTTTTCTTGATTTCTGCCCAGGCATGTCTGTTCTGTAGGCGTCCTGGAGTTCTTCCCAGAAGACAGATCTCAAAATCTTCAATGCCAATCATGAATAAGAGTTCCATTTACTTAAAATAATTAAATTTGTTCAGTGTTGTGAGTATGAATGAAAAGTGCCAGATTAAAAGGAGCAATTGCTGATCTTCACCTAAACTGAGAGAAAAGACCACCTCACTCATCATCCCCTTTCATTTCCTACACCAATCCCCTTCTATTCACCAAGTCAGGAAGTCTACCAGAAAGACAGCTGCTGGAGACTGGGGTGACATCCCAGATCTGTTAACTCCTCTATCCATTGCCCCTATATAGAATTAGAATAAGAATCTTTATCCCTCATTATCTTCCTTTGAACTTTGCCCAAAAAAAGGCATTCCCAAAATGCTGAGGAAAATTTTGCCAGCAACATTTATAGCTGCCCTGTGAGGATACACCATGGGATCCCAACACAGAAAGTTGAGAAATGTGGCCTTCTCTGCTACATTTATGCATTACCAGAGCAGTATTATCATTAGACACAATATCTTCAAACATTAAAGAAAATAAACACAGAATACTCAAAGGTGGAACCATGATACTGAAAATGAGCAGTTAAGACCTTGAATTTTTAATACACCTCTCCTTCATTCCACTCACACACTTTCTCTGATTTTACATATCAGACATGCAAATCCTTGACAGTGCATATTCTCTTGATCCCCTAGCCCACAGGAGAAGAGACTATGGGCTTACATTCAAGCTGGAAGTTCCAGCTTTAGGGCACATTCGATACAGTTATGCCACATAACAATGTATTTGTTATGCCCTATAAATGTATGCCCTATAAATCATAAGCAATGTTGGATATGGGACCTAACCTCTAGCTTCTATATTAGTTTCCTACAGCTGACATAACAAAATACCACAGATTGCGGGCTTAAACAATATTAATTAATTAATTAATTATAAATTAATTTTTTCACAGCTCTGTAAGCTAGAAGTCCAAGTTCAACACATCAGCAGGTTTGGTTTCTCCTGAGTCCCCTTTCCTTGACTTGCAGGTGGCTGCCTTTTCATTGTGTCCTCACATGGCCTTTTCTCTCAGGATGTCTCCCTGGTATCTCTTTGTCTTCTTAGAAGGGCACCAGTCAGATTGGATTAAGGACACCATTTAAACTTATTCACCTCTTTAAAGACTTTTGTCTCTAAATATAGTCATGTTCTGAGGTTAAGGATTTTAATATATGGATTTGGGGTGGGAGTAGGGGATGGAGGGATACAATTCAATCCATAACAGCCTCTATAAAAATGGGCATCATAAGAATTTATGAAAGATGCAGACAAGAACATGAATTTAAAATTATAAGTCACCATACAAATACTGTATCATTGATATCATCATTTTTGTCATTATAATTATTATTCTCTATGACATATTGTCAGTCTTCAGGGAAATCTGAATTTTTCACCTTTGAGGAATTATAGCACAGTGGATAAGAGAACATGCTCCAGAATTAAGATGTCTGGATCCAAATCCTGACTCCATTATTTGTTAGCTGTGTGACCTTCAGAAATTATTTTAACCTCTCTAAGCCTCTCTAACCTCTCTACCTGTCTATAAATTAGGGTAGGTATAAAATAGTACCTACCTTTTAGGGCTGTTGAAAGGATTAAAAGAAAGAGTACACTAAAATGACTAATAGTATATGCTCAATAAACGTGGTTGTTGTTAGTAACAGCAGTATTTAAATCTTGTTGCCGCTGCTTCTTTCTCAGCCAGCAGAGGTCTCCATCATAGTCAAACTAGGATTAGCTTCCCCATGACAATCTGCACTGCAGCTGCCAAGCACAACCACTGTTGGCAGAGAAAGGAGTGAAAGAATTGCCACCCTGTCTGAAGGAAGAAGAGCTCAAAAGCAAGAGAACACTGAATAGTCAGGATTCCATGGTAAGATGTTATATGGACAGGTGACCACATTAAGATTAAGTTCTAGTGGTGCTCAGAAATTGACCATTACTGACATTTCCCTTAATTGTATCCCACTTTAGCCAGTTCTAAAGTTAGAAAATTTATTCACATAGGGGCATCTGGGTGGCTCAATCAGTTAAGCATCTGATTCTTGATTGTGACTCAGGTCATGACCTCATGGTTTGTGAGTTTGAGCCCCATGTCGTGCTCTGGGTTGATAGTGCAGAGTCTGGCTGGGATTCTCTCTCACCCTCTCTCTCAAAATAAAGCAAACTTAAAGAAAAAAAGAAAAGAAAACTTACTCCCATATACCTCAGAAGAACAGTGAGAATGAATCGACACTTGTTTTTGTAAAGTTCTCTGAACACAAAGAGTGCTGTTAAACAAATATTTAACATTTCTCACAGTATTTAGCTTATCGCATCTTTATCACCAGTTCTATTCCATGCCTTGGTTTTGCTTCCACTGTAATATATTTCCTTTAACTTTCTTTTCCCAGACAGGCTTACACCTCCAAGTTCAATTATTCTGTCAATTGTGTTTTAAATTATACTGATTTATATTAACCACTTGTGATATCGATTTGTTGATCTGTTGCTTCTTCTGTACCAATCATCTTTACACCCACCAAAAGCTGTACTGGCAATTAAGCTGAGGAAGGTTAGAGGTATTCAAGAGAAATTAAAGCATTGAAGGAAAGGCAGGGGAATAACTGGGATAAAAAGAGCACTGAGGGGAAAACACACATGTACTAAAAAAGCATAGCACGCAGCAGATAGAGGCTCAGAGGGAAATGAGAGCGAGAGAGAAAACGAATCCTGCTTCAGCCTGCTACACCTCGCTTTCAGCACCAAGGACAGAGCCTCGGAAGGGCTGACCCAAGCACCTATCAGTTTAGGGTCCCTCCCAAATCCTCTAGAGAAAACGCATGAATTTGAAAGCAGCTATGAAGCATGCAGTAAGGTCTAATAGGAAAGCTGTAAGAGCAGCCCACAAGTGATTTTACCTTAGAGGCAAAAATGGGTGATTTTCTTTCTGTTCATTTCCACAGTTTCTGTGTCCTAGGAAAGGCAAAGTTTGCTTTGCTTGGGCATGTCTGCTGTCAGTAAATGACTGCAGGAGCTGAGGTCCTAACCTCCACAGTCTCCAGAAATCAGAAGAAATTTTCAGGGTAAGTAATTTTTCTTTTTGTTTCTAATTTAATACACAGCATTTCCTGGAAGGTAATTTAACCAGCTTGGGGTTCTGTGGTTCTCTAGGAATATGCATTAAAACTCTGTACCCTATCTTATTTAAAAACCTAAAACCCCAAGGGAACTGTTTTCATTTTTTCCTCATTTCTTGAACAATAGAAACCTGTACTCTTTCTCTTTTTCCCCCAAAATTAGATCCTCATGGACTCTAGAAGCTATATCAAGACAGAATTAAAAGATGGAAAATAAAAAGCTGTTACTATCCCTGGGATTTGTATGGAAGTTGACTGTATTCCCCTTAAGGGTCTTAGTTACTTAATTGTAAGGGTCTGTTATTTTAAACTCCCCAATTTAGCATCTTGTTAATCCAGGGCTGAGGGTTTAGAGAGGCATTGTTTTCAATGGTCTATTTAAAGTCAGGCTGTTTCAAAGTCAGAATTCAATTATTCCCAACAGAGATATGCAGCACTTGAGATGATGATTGTGTATGTTTTCATTAATGATAGCATATGATTTTGAGGGTATTGTTGTTGTTTAATTGTTGGACTTTCATTACTATTCTAGCTTATTGGGTCAATGGAAGTCATTGCAATTAGGCATGCATTTAGCTTTTGCATATCCAGTTCATGCATTTAGTTTAACAGAATACTATCAAAATGCACACACAATAATAACGCAGCAATAGCAAAGTGGAGCTTGGATTCTAAACTCATTCTGCATGCCTATTTGCACTTTATAGGTAAAGTCCTTTGCTTACTGATACTAAAAGGTCAGTAAGATGTCTGTCCTGGGGTAAAAGTGAAAAATCACTGTTTGACACACCATTAGATCTCTCATAGCCAAAGAGAAGCAAACATGATATGAAAAAGAGTCTTACTCAGACACTTGTTTATTTTTATTTGAACATTTTCAAAGGTCTGCATGGCTAACAGTGAGCAGGGGTCTCAGGCAAGTAAAATACTGACAGTATCCAAATGAATGCCTAATGTTAAAGCATCTACACAGAAGGCTGCTTATTACATAATATGAATTAAAGCAAATACCAAACAGATCTTACTCAATATTAAATTCAATATCTAATGCACTGAAGTTTGCCATTGATTATAATTTGCTTATTGATTGACCAATCCATTGAGTTCCCATTTTATCTCTGATTAGAATGATCAAATGCTTGGTCATTCAAAGTTGTGATGGAAAGTGGGAATTCTCTGCATTATGAGGCAGGTTTAATTAGAGAAAAAAATGTATATTACCTTAGGTACTGGATCTCAGAGACTAGCTATGGCTTTTCCCTGTACATTTGCCAAAAGTGTAACTATGCCCAATGTCCAAATATGCTATGTATTTTAATGTACTTGTGAATCTTCATTAGGAAAATAAATTAGACAGCAATTTTCAAGAATAAAGTGCCATAGAAATGCTAAAGACTACCTCTAATAATAATAACAATGTAACTCCCACTGTTTCAAATGCAGTGTGCACCTGCATTGACTTCACTATTCTTGGTCAGGTGCTGTGAACAAGATACTCTGAAAAGGCAAGGTTTTAAAATGAGTCTCTATTTCAAGTTTGACTTCCTCACTTCAACAGTGGAGTAGTTAAGAACATAAGGTCTAGAAACAGACAGATCTTGGGTTGAATCAGTTCCATCATTTATTATTGTACGACCCCAGCAAGATACTTAACCTTTCTATTACTTACTTTCTTCATCAGTAAAGTGGGGATAATAATAGCACCCACCTCCTTTATCAGGTTGTTGTAAGATTTAAATATGAAAATGGTTATACATTTTAGCTATAATTATCAACTTTTTCAGACAATATAGCAAATATGCATTGAAGCCCAGAACCAGAAAAGCTCTGGAGACTAGAGGTCAGGATATAACTGAGTGAAAGGGTAGAGATGGCGAAAGACACGGATCTATGATACAAATGAAGACTTGGCCATGGAACCCTGCTATTAAGGTGTTTTGTTCTGGGTTTAGGAGAAAACATCTCTACTTGGAAATGACTCCATCATATGTCAATGTCCATCCCCAGCATAGACACATTAAATAAGTTGTGAGTTTGATGTTTAGGGAGACTTAAGATCAAAGCTAGGCTCAATACAGCCTCCTATATATTACATAATCTGGAGAAAGTTACTGAACCTTTCTCAACTTGGTTTTTTAATCTATAAAAAAAGATATCAATATCCACCTTCAGGGCTCCTGTAAACATTAAACTAAAATTATACATGTAACGTACCAGTGCCTGGCACATGGTAGTAACCAGAAGAGGATGGCTACTATCTGCAGAAGGAGATTGAGAACTCAAGTGTTTCTGTTTTATTGTGTTTGGTTTTTGCCTAATTTAATATCCTTAAGGAAAGGGAACAAATAATTAAAACTTTGTAAGGCTTAATGAGTATCTTCCTAACAAGCCTGGTATGCAACCAAGTGCCAAGGAGGCACCCCACAAATGCTCCAGGCATAATGTAGCTCAGCACTGAGCGACTGAATATCAGTGAAGCAGGATATATATCATAGTTGACGGGGACCTGACCACTCTGTTACTCCGCTTTTAAAACAGATTATGCACTCACTTTCAGAGATGCTAAAATAAACTATAAAAACCAAGATGAATCAATACTTTGTAAGAAGATGAAAGGCTCATTAAAATTTGTGAGTAGTGTTATGTACAATGAATCTTAAAAGAGGAAGACCAGCCATAATCTTCTAGTCTTTGCCTTCTCCACTTTCTCACCTCCCATCCATTCTTAACTACTAACACTCTTTATCGAGGTCACCAGTAATCTCCTAATCTCCAGGTCCATTAGCCACTCCACAATGGTAGTTTACTTCTTTACTTATTCCCACTTCTGCTTTAACAATAAAAGCCACAGTACTTCAAGTGCTTGTGCCAAACATTATGCTAGAGTCACGATTCTCAACTGGGAGGACAATTTTCCCACCCAAAGGACATTTGACAATGTCTGGAGGCATTTTTGGTTATCACAATCTGGGTGAAGGGAAGTGCTACTGGTACTAGTGAGTACATGTCCAGGATGCTGCTAAAGATCCTAAAATGCACAGGACAACACCCTCCCCTAAACAAAGAATTATCCACCTCAGGTTGTCAGTAGTGCCAAGACTTTACATATATAATTTTATTGATCTTCACAGTAACTCCATGGCGTGGGTATGATATCCTCATTTTGCTGATGAGGAAACCAGACTATAAATATGAATTACTTACAGTGATTATTAAGTTAACACATTCTCCAGGCTCTCCTGCAACCAGTTTGCTATCTGGTAATATATTTATCAGAGAGAGAAGGAAATGAAGAAGCCAAGGCCAGCTATGTGTTATATAAGCAATGCTGGTAAAGAAGAAGGAGAAGGAGAAGCAGCAGCAGCAGCAGCAGCAAGAAGAGGAGGAAGAGGAAGAGAAGGGGAGGAGGAAGGAAGGAAGGAAGGGAGGAAGGAAGGAAGGGAGGGAGGAAGGAAGGAAGGAAGATAGATAGATAGATAGATAGATAGATAGATAGATAGATAGATAGATCGATCTAAGGAGGGAAAAAGTTGACACAATTAGCTGAGAGGCAGGGAGTAATCCAGCATCTCACTCATATTCTGTTTCTATCCCTCACACCTACAACTCACCAGGAACTGCTTGGACAACCAAGGCTCACACCCACCTTCTACTCTAAAGAATCTAAAGCCAGATATGGTACAATGCAAAAATAATAATAAATCAGAAATCCATGCAGCTGTGATTCCAACATCGGGCTCAGAATTGATTTTCAGAATTGAGGGTTTCCTTTGTGTAAGTAGTCATTGACACTCAGCTGTACTTCTTTTAGTAGCTACCAAACCTCAGCAGAGTAAGAAGTCCAAGATCATAACAAATATCTCAAGGTTTTGTGGTTTCATCTTATCTATCAGGCAAGATGAGGTTAAGACATCATGAGTCAGCTACAGACCCCATGAAAGACTGATTTCTGGCCACTACTTTCCAAAGTGGTCCAGTAACAGAAGGAATGGTGTTGTGTGTCCAAAGCAGCCTCAAAGGTGGAAATATCCTTGAACAATCAAAGAGCATTGTATTTATCAAAAAGCTCTTGGCAGCAGCATTAATATCTACAGGGTAGCAGCTGCCCTTTCCAAATAATGAGAAAATTATAATTCTTATCAAAAACTATCATATTTTAAATATATTGAGTACAAATAGTGTGCCAAGAACAATTTTTTAAAAAACCATTCTCTGGTTTTTTATGAAACCATTCATTATAAGTTGGCCCCTTACAATCATTTGTTCATTTTAATACTTTCACATTCCAGGAAGAAACACTTCAAAATGAGGCATAAAATGACAGACATGATTAGGCCAATCCCCTGATCGAAGGAGAGCTCCAGATACAGGATTGACAGCAAGTCCTGGCCACCAAGCCAGCCTCTATCTTTGCCAGGGCCTGGAGCAAATGTTTCTGTATATTCCATGTCTAAGCATTTTAGTTATAACCAACAAACCAGTGAATAAAATGTTTAATCCTCCTGCCTTGACAAATATACCTTCATAACCATCTGGAAGGCTAAGGTTGAATTTAGGATTCCTGGGCCCTTAAAAGTTCAATGCAAAATGTGAGAGGTTATTAGAAGCTGCCTACCATCCCAACTCCTGCCCCAGGAACACCATCCTTTTTTCTTCCTACCTCAGGCTACACCCAAGCTACTCATCTGAGCCCCCACAAAGAGCTACTGCTTGAGCCCAGGGGCCCCGAATATACATGACACAGTCTACCCTCAGGGTGACAGATCTAGAATAGGGCCTGTGCCTTGGAAACAGGGTCCATGCATTTGGAGGCAGAGAATTCTGTGACTTTGGTGCCCAGAATGTAGTCTAGAATGGCAGTGTGGACTCTTGGTGGACCTGCTCCTTGGCACTGTTGGGGGGCAGGGGGAGGCATGACCTCATCCTATGGAGAGGATATGACAGAGGGGTCCAGAATGGGACCCTTTAAAGTAAAGATTGCAAGGCAGGAGTTCCCCTTCCAACATACAAGGCTTTAATGCACTGCTACAATTGTCACACAGGCATTTCCATATTTTTCTACAGGAGTCGGGTGATTTTTGTCTCCTTCCCTTCCCACTCCCATCTCTATCCCAGACATGCATAAACCTGATTCGAAGAGCCCAGAGTCTCTTCTTCAGGGCTGCCCCCAACAGGCTGGTGTCATGGGGACAGCTAATGGGCTCTGAGCCTTTCCCACCCTAAGTCCAAAGTCCCCACGGTTTGAGGATTAGTTCATCCCAGTGGGATCACAACACAATTGTTATAGCTTTCAGATGCCAAAGGAGAGTGTTGGAAGAATCAAAAGGCCTGCGTGCTAGTTCTGCCACTAATAAGCTTTACAACCTAAGACGTGTTACTCATCTCTCTGGGTCTCATTTTCCCTGTTTGAAAAGTGAGGGCTTTGGACTCTGTCAGATGTTGAAAACTGATGCTCACGGGTCATTGGCCCATGGATGTGGGATTCTGTGGGTGAAGGGAGGAGGGACTTCATGGGGCTTAAATACTTTTTTAATTGGTAACCAATCTTTCATAATTAGGAGGTTTCAAATAAAATTTCACACATGGATTTTCCCTCAATATAAAAACTACAATACTGACTCTGTACCCCATTACTTTTGAGTTTTTCTCCCACCATTCCCTGTGTAAGATACAAGAGAGAGAATGGGAAACTAAAGGAAGAGACAGAGGGAGGGGGGGAAAAAGCAAACAGGGGCAACAGAGGAGAAGAGAGAGGAAACAAGGAAAGGGGGACGGGAAGCTAGGACAGATAGACCAGTAAGAGAAAAAGAGCTCATACTTATATAGCTTGCTAGGTATCACAGCTTTCAATGTCTTACATACTTAATAGCTCACTTACTAGTCACAAAAACTCTATGGGATTTCCTCCAGTTTACAGAGGAGGAAAATGAAGCTCAGAGACGTACAGTAACATGCCCAGAGCCCAGCGGTAGGAAGTGGCAGAGCTGAGATTCTAATCCAGCCACAGTTCTTCGCCTCACTCAGAGTCCAAGCATAGCTCTTTCAATGGCTCTTCACAACCTCTCAACCTCATCCCCTTCTGCTCTGTACCTGCTTCGCTTGGCTCCAGACACTTCTGCCTCACTCAGAACTTCCACACATCAGCCCATCCTGCCTTTGTACCTGCTATCACTTCTGCTTGAACCACTCTTTTTGCAGGTACCTGCATGGCTGGCTTCCTCATGTCTTCCAGGTCTTGACTCACTTGTCACCTTCTCCATGAGGGCTTCCTGATTACTTTGATTAAAAATTGCCCTCAGACACCCTCCTACACTGTTGGTGGGAATGTAAACTGGTGCAGCCCCTCTGGAAAACAGTGTGGAGGTTCCTCAGGAAACTAACAATAGAACTCCCCTATGACCCAGCAATAGCACTGCTAGGAATTTACCCAAGGGATACAGAAATGCTGATGCATAGGAGCACATGCACCCCAGTGTTCATAGCAGNCCTCAGAAACCCTACACACACACCACACACACACACACACAAATCCTCTCCCTCTCCTTACCTCCTTCTCTGATTTACCGTTCTTCAAGATGCATATCACTATCAAACATACTACATCCTTTATCTTATTTCTTACTGTATTTTCCTCCAGAATGGGGACTAGAATGAGGGCAAGAATGTGTACCCCTTTTCTTCATTACTGTATTTCCAGTGCTTAAAACAATACCAGGCATATAGAAAGTGCTCAATAATTATTTGTTAAAGTAATAAATAAAAAAGCTCCAAAGAAACCAACTTTACTGACATTGGTAAATTTCCGGTCTCTTCCCAGGAAACCCATTGGGGTCACTTTCTCTGTCTGGGCTATGGCATCTCTGAGCCAGCTGAGTGGCCACATCAACTCCACCTGTGGGGCAGAGAACTCCACAGGAGCCGGCCGAGCCCGCCCACATGCCTACTACGCCCTCTCCTACTGCGCACTCATCCTGGCCATCGTCTTCGGCAATGGTCTGGTGTGTGTGGCAGTGCTGAGGGAACGGGCTTTGCAGACCACCACCAACTACCTGGTGGTGAGCCTGGCCGTGGCGGACCTGCTGGTGGCCACCTTGGTGATGCCCTGGGTGGTGTACCTGGAGGTAAGTGAGCCCCAAGTGCAGGCTGCCTGTGTAACTGTACTTGTCTTTGTCTTCCCTGAGTTCTGGCCTTCTGGGTTCAAAATGTTCCCTGCCATGATCCAGGGACTGGGAAGTAAGGAGAGCTCCTCTCATTCTCCTTTTCATAAGAGAACTGAAGGCCCAAGAGCAGCCATTATCCAGAATTACTTGCCCACATCAGAACCAAGGAGCTGGGAATGACTGTGTTCTCAGGTCTCCAACAACTAGGTGACTGGACTTGAGTGATGAGACTTGTCCTAAAAATGCATCAGGACAGGGCGCCTAGGTGGCTCAGTCAGTTGAGCATATGACTCCTGATCTCAGGGACATGAGTTCAGTCCCCACATTGCATTCCATGCTGGGCTTGGAGCCTACTTAAAAAAATTAATCAGGTTTATTCTCTGTGCCAATCACATTGCAAAGATGGGGAGGCAGCCTGTGGGTATCTTCATCAGTGTTCCAAAGCATAGAGGGCTGGGGATGTGCAGAAAGGATGTGAGACAGCAATGAGGGTGGAGGGGGACACAGAAGGAATCCTAGAAAAAAACAGAAAAAAACGTTTAATAAATGAGGAGAAAAAAGAGGAAAAAAAACTGTCTGCAAATAGATCAGACTTCTTTTGATGGTTTAGTTACCCTCAGATTCAGCCCTTTCTTCCTGGATACCAGCTCTCCACAGACTCTGCTACCAAATAGACCCAACCTTCACATTTATATTTTTGATGCCTCCATTAATAGTACAGAGCCCTCGCCAGTCAGATAATGCAGCAGACCCTGGAGAATTCTTCTGGAGAGAAACAGTTCTTAAATTGAAAGTATTTTCATTTGAAAGTGCAAAACAGAGTCAGGAGGTGATCAAGACAAAACATCCATTTGCTAACAAAGGAATAGGGATACCTACACCTGTTCAAGAAACAGATATTCTTACCAGGAAAACATGCAATTACTAAAGAGGTTTTTTTTAAAATACTTTAATGTACTATTAATAAGTCTCTCCTACACTATCATGTAACATTTTAAAGAGGTATCCAATGAAAGATCAAAATGACGCTATGATTAAGAGAAATTAAAATTCGTCAAATTAATATCTCAGTTAATATTAATAGTGAAGGTGACAGTTAATTAAAGATGACATATCACAGGAGAGCAAAAACCTCAAACATAGACTGCCTAGGCTGGTACCCCTATTAAAGAATGACTGGGAACTAAAATTAGACTTATGATCTCCAAGGGGAAACATAAAAAAAAAGAAATCAAGAAAATAGAAAAATAAAGGAAAAGCAGAAAAACATCTAGGCTGACTGGGAAAGGGGTAAGGCTAAGGGAAGATGTAAAGAAAAAAAAAAAAAGCATCAATTTTTCCCAGTTAGGATAATCCTGATGGCAAAAGATCTTATAATTATCTTGACTCTTCTGCCAACCCAAAATGACTGAAGCAACCTTGAAGTCAGAAGCTATGTCTTTGTTCTTTTTTCTCCTGTAGTCCAAACATACTTCCTGGCACATAATATGTGCTAAATAAATATTTGACATATGAATATTAAATTAATCTTTTCTGTAATGTATGCATTAGATGGGCAATTCCTGCTTACAGCATCTGCAGCTATATCTATTATTACAAAGAATTGGGGTTTTTTTTTTTTACATCCAACAATAATGAGACTGAAAAGGAATTAGACATATATGATATTTTTGTTCAAGAGTAAGGTAGACTTTAGGTGCTAAAAACCAGTATGGATTATTTTGTGATTCATAGTAAATAATATGGACACACCACCACCACCATCCTATACCTGAGAGTGTTTCTGTCCATCCCTATACATTACAAGGATTCTTAAGTCTTTCAGAAGACTGAAGGTCAGACAGAAATACAGGATGAGGACCTTCACTATAATGAAGGCTTTAATAGCTTCTGAAAATAAAATTGGTCTGCCCGGTCTTCTGGTGTCTATAACAAAGCCATTCAGGGTCACTCTTGAACTGTCCATTTGGGTTGTTTTCAACACTCTGGATAGACCAACTGGGAAATCTCTGTAGATACCAGTGTAGGAATTAGACATTGTGATTTTTCCACCCTAGACACCCATGGCATCCTCTGCTAGCCACACTTGCCAAAATTGATGATGTCTCCCTTCTACTGCTAAGTGTAGAAGACTAATTGAGCCCACAGAGAGCCAGCATGAAATCTTGCCAGAAGTTTACTGGATTCTCTGTAGGTTACATCTATGACAGTTTTTTTTTTTAATGTTTATTTATTCTTGAGAGACAGAGAGCATGAGCAGGGGAAGAGCAGAGAGAGAGGGACGACAGAGGATCAGAAGCAGGCTCTGCACTGTCAGATGTGGGGCTCAACTTCATGAACAAATCATGAGACCATGACCTGAGCTGAAGTTGGACACTTAACCAATTGAGCCACCCAGGTGCTCTGGGAAATTGTGAGTTTTCCCACATGAGATAGGCTCTGATGGAGCTCCTGGTTCCCTCTCATAAAAACCAATAGGCATTCTGTCCAACAGTTTCTTTGGTGCAGTGTTCAGTAATCAAAAGCATGGGCAAATAAGTCTACAATCATAGAAAGAAAATTTGGTAGACATCTCTCCACTGGGAAGTGGGCTTTGGGACCTCTTTTTTGTCTTACCCACTTGCTTTCAAGCCCTAGTCAATGCGACTTAATATCTCTGTACCAGTTTGGCCAACAGTCCACTGAAAGTCTCTCTCAATAAAAGACAGAACATGACATAAAGCAGCAATAATTAACAGACAACAGTTAAGATATTAGAAGGTTCTAATTCAAAAGACCAGGTCTCCCTAACCCACCACAGTATATACTTTTCTTTATCTTAAATGCCTGCTGCTTTCTGTGGACCCTCAGAAGGAGACAGGGAACCTTAATGAGAGAAAAGAGTACGTCGAGTCCTTAAAGGGACTGTAACTATGTAAGTCCATGTGTCCCAGAGAAAAGCCAAGCATTATCCTCACTAATTTGTCTTAATGGTGGTACAGTTTGAGCAGATCTAGTAATTACATGATTATACCTAAGAGCTCCCTTGGAAAGAGGAAAGGATGTAGCATTGACCATAGCACAGAGACTGCTGAGAGCATGAGAGCCCCCAAGAGGATAGTACAGAAATGAGAAGAACACCATGCAGTGGCCAAATTAGCTGCCAAATTCATAGCTTCCTGTGCTTTGACTTGAATACATCCATCTTCTTTAAAGGAAATATTGGCTCATACTAGCCAGATACCTTCCTCCAAAGGAAAATTGCCTAATTATGCCAAACACCAGTAGGTATGGCTATAAATATTGGAAAATATGACTAACTGTGGCTTAAACAAATAGGAGTTACTTTTCTCAAGCAACCAGAATTCTGAAGGAAGGCAATTGTTTGTGTTGATTCACCTGCCCCATGGTGTCATCAAGGACCAATTTCTTCCAATCTTGGCAAACTGGATTAGTGCCTCATGCTACTCACAGGATGGCTGCCATAACCCTCAGCATCATGGCCATATTCAAAAATAGGATGGGTGGGTGTATGCTAACTAACTTGAATGTAAATTTAAAAGTAGATAGATAGATAGATAGATAGATAGATAGATAGATAGGATGGGTGGGGACAGCAGAAAAAGAAATAAAGAATGGGAAGGGAAGAGAAGGGAAAGGAAGAAGAAAGAATGGAAGAAAGGAAGAGAGAAAGAGAGAAAAGCCCTTTCCCCAGAGTTCCTCAGAGCATCTCCTAAGGGACTTCACTTAAGTTTAATTCGCCAAAATTGGAGCATAAGGAAAGGATACAAGGGAGGACAGAAAAGAAAGTGAAAATGTGGGTTTTACTTAAAAAGAAGATGTAGTCGAGGAATTGCTGTGAGATAGGCAAATAAAATGTCACATAACACTGTGCTTCCGGTGAAATTCACTGGTGTGAAATGTCATTCCAGCGCAAGGTTAGTCTATGGAAAGACTCAGAACTAGGAGTCAGAGGACATGGAATTAAGTGAATCAAGTGGAGGTGACAAGTACACTTCGCCTATGTCATAGGCTTCATGACAGGTTCAACTGTTGTCAACTTAGAAAGCACTTTGATGGCTAAGAAGTATAAGCTATAAATAGCTCAGTTAAAACACTTTTTCAAGAGACTAAAAACAGAACTATCTTTCAACCCAGGAATTGCACTACTAGGTATTTACCCAAAGGATACAAAAATACAGATCTGAAGGGGTACATGAACCCCAATGTTTACAGCAGCATTGTCAACAATAGCCAAACTATGGAGAGAGCCCAAATGTCCATCAACTGATGGATGGATAAGGAAGATGTGGTATATATTTACATGGAATATTACTCAGCCAACAAAAAGAATGAAATCTTGCCATTTACAATGATGTGGATGGAGCTAGAGTGTATTATGCTAAGAAAAATACGTCAATCAGAGAAAGACAAATGCCATATGATTTCACTTATGTGTGGAATTTAAGAAACAAAACAAATGAACATATGGAAAGGAAGCAGGGAAGAGAAGAGGAGGAAACAAACCAAGAGACCATTAATGACAGAGAAAAAACTGCGGGTTGCTAGAGGGAAGGTGGGTGGGGGACAGGCTAGATGAATGATGGGTACTAAGGAGGGCACTTGTTGTGATGAGTACTAGGAGTCGTATGTAAGTGATGACTTACTAAGTTCTACTCCTGAAACCAATACTGTACTGTCTATTAACTAAAATTTAAACTTAAAATGGGGGGGGAGATACTTTTAGTTGTAAGTAAAAGAAAACTTACTTCCAACTGGCTTAAACAATAAGCAGAATGCATTGGCTCTCACACCAGGAATTTTACAAGTCCTGTAGTAGGGTGGACTACAGGCACAGTTTGAACAGGGCTCCAGCTCCATTTCCCCACAATTCTCTCAGCTCTCTTCTATGTATTGGCCTTATCCACAGGCACAGCGTAAGCGATAGGCCTCACATGTGTACCCCACACCGCTCACACCAAGAGAGGAAATCTGGGTCTTGGAATTCCCAATAGAAGTGTCAAGGTGTACTTTGATTGAACTGGCTTCTGGCACATGGTTTTCTCTGAACTAATCACTGGATAGAAGAGTCGGTTTAGCATAGATGACGTGTTCTTTCCAGAGAACACATCAAAGACCATCTCAGGAATTTCATGGATTCCCAGTGGAATCCAAGGACTATTGGAATGAAGGTAGAGAACAGCCAGCTAGTACGCACTACACCGTCATTGGGACCATTCTCATCACTAAGGCTCACAGGAGCCTAGGCTTGGGCAGGGGGGCTAGCAGAGGCCAGTCACTGACCTTCTTCAGTTTTCTTTGTCCTCAGGCCTAGCAGAGAAGTTCAGGATAAGAATCATACAGGTGATCTCAAAGTAGGTTATATTTTAGAGGGCCTTGGTCTGGCTGCCTCTTTAATTCAGTTTGCAACATTTTCTCGAAAACTCTTTTCTGTGCCATAACACATAGTTCTATCTCTGATTCCCTCTCAAGTTTTTAATTTCCTGCTTTAGAAGCTGCAGTCTGTGTGAAGCTCCCTCTCCAAGCACAAACATCCCATGTTGTTCCACTCGGTTAAGCATCTTTTGTGATGTTTAATGCACTTATATCAGTCCAGAAAGACAACGTAAGCAGCCGGAGGAACATTTAGAATACTAAACTCAGGATACTTAGGTCCCAGAGTGGACAGGAGAAAAGATGTGAGACTTAAGTAATGTAGACCTAGCAAAAAAGAGCAGGGTGGGGGTTCAGGCAAGGAAACTTACCACAGAGAGCAATCAAGGTCAGACAGTGATGACAGGAAAGAGCAACGTGATTTTGGGAGAGTGGAGCCTCTGGCCCTTGTAATGACGTTGATTATTAGAAATAAAGGAGAGTCTGTATTTTATTTATTTATTTTATTTATATATTCTCTTTTTTATCTCTGCTTGCATTTATTTATTTATTTATTTATTCATTTATTGTAAGAGAGCAAGAGAGAGAATGCATGTGAGGTGGGGGCAGAAAGAGAGGGGGAAAGAGAATCCCAAGCAGGCTCCACACTGTCAGCACAGAGGCCCACGCGGGGCTCCAACTCAGAACTGTGAGATTATGACCTGAGCTGAAGTCAGACACTTAACCAACTGAGCCACCAGGGTGCCCCAAGGAAAGTCAGCATTTAAATGGATTCTCCATGACTCTTACACAAACTTCGAACAGTTCTGAGCTAAATCTTTATTATAGGGAGGTGCTTATTGAAAATACAGACTGCTGGGTCTACCCCAGATCTACCAAACCAGAATGTCCAGGGGTGACCCTGGACGTCTATAGTAACTGTACCAGCACCCCCTGCCCCAGCCCTACTCCTAGCCTGAGTAATTTGTGCAGGCAGCTGGCCATCTGCTACAATATGACATTTAGGAACCACTAATCTATAAAACCCCCCTTTCACAGATGAGGAAATTGGGATTCAGATCATTGAATTCCCTATCTTGCCCCACAGCAATCCCCCCGCCCCCCAAAAAGATTCCAAATGTGGCAAACAAAAATGGAATGAAGAGGCTAGAGAAGTAATTCCATATTTGCCTCTTGGACATCTCCCCAAACAAGCAAAAATCCATCCCTTAGAGTAGGCATTCTTAATCAGGGGAGGCCATCAACTTGGATGTAAATCAAATTACTTCTTTATTTTCACTAATCTGAAATTTAGCATTTTCTTCAATCGTGAATGTAGGCATCAACCCACAGCAGAAAAATCTTTAGTGTCACCAGTAGAAACCACAGATATTTACATTTTCAAATTACATTACAGTTGTTGCAGATACTCTGAAATACCATTTACACTCACCAGTCTTGGAAATTACAGGCATTTTGGACCTGCCAACTAGGTCTTGTTATTTAATGCATTATTAAAGAAGCACATATATTAAAATACTTTGGTAAATGTATTTCAGTATAATTGATATTCTTTGTGAGCCACTGTATTTTATTGCATGCACCTGAAAATATTCTTCTGGGAAGGGAACCATGAGACCAAAGGGATCCATGGGACACAGAATGCTCAGGAAGCTGTGCCCTAGGGATGACCATTTCTGAAGACAGTGCCTTGCCCCCTACCCCCACTCCCACATCCTGGAGTTTCCCAAACCTCCCAGGCAGTAAGATTCACTGGAGGGACTTATTATTCTGAGTGGGGCCTGAAAATCATTTTGTTTAACAAGAGCCTCAGGTGATTTGGGAAATGCTGCCTTATAATCAGTAAATTTGGGAAATGCCGCCTTAGGCTATGTCTGTTGGAAATCAATAGCCAATCTCAGTACCTGAAGACAGTGCCTTGCTTACTCCCACCTTCTGTAACGCCAAAGGGAGTTACTTATATTCATTAGCAAGTGAGAGTAACACCACCTGGCTACTGCACAATTCTGGAGAGAGTTATTCATTAGGATTTAGGAGAAAGGTAGAATCATGTCTCTACAGAGCCTTAAATCAATCAGATTTTGGGTATTTTTTTTTCCTGCTTCAATTTCGAAACCCGCCTTACCTTTTATGTTCTCCCCATGCTTTATCCTTATGTCACCATGAACACTTTTCATGTTGTAGCCTAGTTATTTCCTGCATGTCTGTCTCGTGGGCCCTCAGCTCACCCCCGCACGCATTCATTCATGACTCCCCCAAACATATACACAGTAGAGTCTGAGGCCCTGGGGGCAGACACTCGCTTCAGTATGCTCACCTGAGTGAAGTATCAGACATTCAGTAGCTATTGGCTGTGTGGTGGATGGATGCATCAGGGCAGCTCTTCTCTCTCCCAGGATGGTGGAACGGGATGGACCTGTACACTTCCCAGAAGCTGCGCGCCAAGGTGCCAACCTGTGAGAAGCAAGATAGAGGCATCGTTAATACTCAGGGTTTGAAATGCCAGCTGCTTTTATTAGCTGTGTGTCCTTAGGTAAATCACTCGGCCATTCTCAGTCTCCACTTCTTTACCTATAACCTGGAAATCATAGTTACCTCATTGGGTTGCTATGAAATTTACATGTGAGAGTTACTTAAGCATGGGCTTAGTCCTCCCCAGCTCTATTTATTGCTTTCTAGTATCTATTTGGTGTGGAGGACTCCAGGAAAGAAAAAAAAGTGGGGAAAGAAAAGTATTTCCATTACACATCCCACCAGTTAGAGATTCTTTTTCAGGATTAAGCTCCAGGGAAGGCGAAGTGATGGTAACTTAGCGGGAGTTACTTCAATCAGCTGATCAGATTTTTTTCCTTTTGACACTTAGCTGAGATCGAGGAGAATGGGCATTTTGATGGCAGAACTGGGGACAGGAAAAGAGGATGGCCAGAACAGGGTGGCACAGGAGAACCTAGGGGAGACCCTGGAGGCTTTGGCCTCCAGGAGCTAAAGAAGCAGGGTACCAGAAATCCTGCCAGGTATGTGCTTTCACTAGACCCCAAGGTCAGCAGCCACCCCGTCTTTTGCACTCTTTTTAAATATTTTTTTTTATTTTTATTTATTTCTAGGAGAGAGAGAGAGACAGCGTGAGCAGGGGAGGGTCAGAGAGAGAGGGAGACACAGACTCCGAAATAGGCTCCAGGCTCCGAGCTGGCAGTCAGCACAGAGCCCGACGCGGGGCTCGAACCCACGAACCGTGAGATCATGACCTAAGTGAAAGTCGGACGCTTAACCGACTAAGCCACCCAGGCACCCCTGCACTATTTTTAGAACCTTGTGATAGAGGCAATCAGAGAGGGTGACTCATTTCCTAGAAGTGAGGGGATGTAGTCTGTCAGTCTGTCACAGAAGAATCCTCCAACATCTGTCCCTCCTGACTTGATGCTCCCGTATAACAGGGCATCTCAATGCCCTGTCTGCCTCTGCTAGCTCTGCTACCCCAGGGGAGGTGCTGACCCTTGCCCAGCTTCTGTTCCTTTCTCCGCGGTGAGAACAGTAGCCATCTCTCATAGGATTACAAGCGGCAACAAAGGCCATGTATGTAAAGTGCTTTGCAGAAACAAGAGTTAGTAAGCATTCAAGAAATGTTAGCTATTCATATTAACACAGGTTATGTCAGAGACCACTGACTCTTGCAGAATATACTTGCCTGCTGGGCACTGCTCTAGGAGCCGGGGATCCAGCACAAAGAAGTAAAAGTCCCCGCTCCTACAGAATTAAGGAATAGTCATTCAATTTCCTATCGACTAGGCATATTATTTGTCCCCCAAAAGCATTAAGGGCACCTACAGTAAAGAACAAATTCAGTTTTCAGAATCTAAAGCTTCAAAGCTATAGAAATTCCCAGAATGAGTCATGTTGGTCAGTGACCCGTGCAGAGTAAGTTCTCAATAAGGGAATTGTATTAACGATGTAAGGATCTCATGATGATCTCTAGTTATTTAAGAATGCCTTGCTCCTCCTCAGTTATCATACAAGTTCTTCAAGGGCAGTGCCTGGAGTATATTTTTAAAACCTCTTAAAACACAAAGCAAATCCTCCTTCTATGAACTGAGGAGCCTCACAACTACTTGCTTCATGAATGAATGAATGAACGAATGAACGAATAAACACCCAGCAAGCACTGGGATTTGCTATTATTGTAACTATCCTCTCTCACCTACATTTTCACCCCCAACTCACAGACACAGGCATTCACAATTTTGCAAAACAAAAAGTAGGCTTTACCCAATTTAAGCCATAAATTGCATACTAGGCTTATGTTAAAATGAGATTTACTATACAAAATTCAACTTCTGCAAGAAGCTTTTACAGCATACAACCATCCGATGTGCTGAGAAAACCATCCTTTATTCTCCTGCCTCCCTTAAATCATTGTGTTATTATGACTATACAGCTCGCTTTTTATGAGTTTCTCATTCTCAGAATTCCTATAAATTCATATTAGGCCTTACTTATATAGAGCCAAATGGCTCGACTAAAGAAAGTAAATCTACAACCTAATGAACAAAAAATAACAACTTCATCACTAGTTTGAACTTTTCATTGTTGTTTTTAAACAAAATATCTTTGGTGAGGGCTTCTCAAAATAGAGTCTGGAAATGACCAAATATAGGGCTAAAATCAGGTGCTGAAAAGAAATAAATCTAAGGGGAAAGAACTGATTAGGGGAGAGAGACTTTCAGAACTTTTCTTTAGTGGAATAAATCAGAAATGAACAGTAAAGTGACTTGGCCACGTAACAAGAATCTTGGGTGAGAAAACCTAACCAGAGGAACAACACCATCTTCACACACCCTCATTTGGACAATGCTTGTTTTTCCCTTGAAAAGCTACTATAGAGGCTACTGTACCTATTTTCCACTCCCCTTTCTTTTAAAGAGCCATTGGACCTGCCCAGAGGGATATAAGAAGCACCCGTGTACAGCCAGGGACACAAAGCTTCACAGATTTCCTCTTGAGAAGCATGGTCCCCACAGGCAGAGGCACAAATGCCTCGGGGCCCAAGAATGGAATTTATGGACACTCTGAAAGTGACAATCTCCGTGACACATGTCTCTGGGTTGATTAGGTTATGTAAAAAGTTTTAAAGTAAAATAGCAATGTGCTAGGATATCAATTCAATTACCTAAGCTCCTGCCACTCTGTGAGCGTGACCAGGAGGAAGTTTCGGAGCTTGAAACACCTGCGTGAGGCCAGGACCATCCTCACTGGCACTGTGAGTGGTAACGAGGATCTGCACCCCTTTCCGATGTCCTGTACCCATTGTTCCCCCACCTCCTCGTGACTGAAACCAGGGCATCCAAGCCAGGCACATTGGCACAGACTTACTTCACACAGTTTCTTACAGATATTGTTCTAGAATGCTTCCAAGCTTTAAAACCAGAAGCCAGACAGAGTTTTCATTTTAGAGGTAAGTTTCATGAAAACCATGTTGCCAGCTTATTTCCTGGGTATATGGTGAGCTCTCCACTGTGGGGAGGGCCTCAGAAAGGCACGGTGCACACATCTGGCTATCACCCAAGCTCTTCTCACTACCAGCTGGGCATCTGTGGGCATATCACTTAACCACAAGGAGCTTTAGTTGCCTCCTGAGTTTGAACTTGATCAGTAATTCTCAAACCTTGGTGTATCTGGAGTGGGGGAGAGGGCCAGAGGGAGTAATTAGAAATGAAAATTCATGGGCTCCAGATTCAGAGATTCTGATTTAGTAGGCCTAGGGAAGGGTTCAGAAATCTGTGTCTTTAAGGAGCACCCCACTGTGGACAACACTTTCAGAAACACTGGACTTATTCCAGCACTGATGTTCTAATATTCTTTGAATCTGTCCTTTCTTGGGTGACCAACCATCTTTAGCAGCCTGGAACTCCTCAGCATCTGACTCCCTTTGGCAACAATGGTACCAACCACAGGGAGGGCATGTCAGCACATGCAGGCGAGCCTAGGAAAGGCAATAGAGTTGACTAGGTTGTCGGGGGAAACACTAACATCCTTGTCTCTGCTGCTCAGGTGACAGGTGGAGTCTGGACCTTCAGCCGAGTTTGCTGTGATGTTTTCGTCACCCTGGATGTCATGATGTGTACGGCCAGCATCCTGAACCTCTGCGCCATCAGCATCGACAGGTAGGGCTGGGATTCCCCTTCCACCAGGTCTAGGCTGCCAGGTGGTGTGGGAAACCAGCCTGGGGAAGCTGCTTCTGCTGAATTTGAGGCCCCAGCTTTGCACTTTAGGACACTGGGGTCACTGTCAAGTAGAACTTACCACTCAGGACATCTTCTCTCTCATTTTCTTTTACACTACAGTTTGCAGTAGAGAAGAAACCCCTGTGGTAGGAGAAAAATAATTACCCTATAAGCTTTCCTAGCCTTTCCTTCCTCCTAGACCCCTAAAGAGGATTCTGGTTTTGACTTCCCATCATCCTTTGGGTTCTTTGTGATTCCTAATTGGTATAAAAGGGGGAGCAGGACAGACAAGTGAGCTGACAAGATTTGGGAGAATTCCTGTTATTATGTTGTTTGTTTTTGGTAAAGTGCAGAAGAGGGAGGGAAAGGAGGAAGAGAGAGGGGAGAGAGAAAAGCTTGGGAGTATTTGCAAGGAGACAGAGAGGAGAAAAGTAGATGGGGAGAAAGGTAATTTTAGGAAGTATGGCTGTGATCTATTCATTTCCTTCATGACTTTTAAGGAAAACAAGGAAACTGACATTTTTTAGGATTGCTTTCTGGTTGGTGGAGTGGATTTATGTGATTGTGACTCACCTCTGTGCAGGTCCCACCTGAGCAGACATACTTTCCCACCCAAAGAGTGCCCTGCCCTGGCCTTGGGAGCTTCCGTTCCTCACTTCTCTCCTTTTGTTTCCTCTCCTCTTTCCCCTTTCCCCTGCCTGGGCCTTAGACTTGCCCATGGCTCCCACGGATGTCTCCAGGCCCACAGAGAGCCCTGGGGAAAGGAGACTGCTCTCCAGACCACAGCCTCTGTTGACACTCAAGCCTCCAACCTTCTCTAAGTCCCCTCCCACATGCCTCCCCTTCCACCCCTTCTCTCTCCTATACTCTTTCTCCCAGCAATACCATCCACTCACTCCACAGCTTGAACACGGGAGCCCAAACAAATGCTGCCAATCATTGAGAATCTACCATACAGGGCTAAGGCTTTGCAATGCACTCACTCACTTCATCTTCACAACTCAGCTATTATTATCTTCATTTCCAGCTTCTGAAGGGAATTAAGGAATTTGCCTAAAGTCACACCCCTGGCACAGAGCAGTGCCAGCATTTGAATTCATGTCTGACTCCATGTTCATAATCTTAGTCTATGTGCTAAGCCTCTTCAAATCTCCAGCTGTACTCCAATATCTCCTCTGAGTTTCAAACCACATTACCACCTAGATATCTCATTGGTTCCTACAAGGCAATACCATCAAAGCACCAAACCATCTTAACTTGATCATCCCTTATTGGCAACATCATTGCCTTACAATCTCAGTTTTGTTCAATTCCTCTCTCTTCCTCATCTCCCACAGCTAAGCAGTAAAAGGCTTAGAGACTCCATTTTTGCCATTTTTCCCCCAAATTTGCCCCTATCTTTCCTTTCTTATTCTGTCTGCTTATTTTAGGTTCCCACGACCTCTCCCCCAGACCTTTGCCACAGCCTCCTAACTAGTCCTGCACACCACTCTCAGAATTGCTCCCCCCAGAAGTAAAGTCCAAATGTCCATTACCCTACTCAATACCCTTCAGCATCTCCTTGGCCTGTGGAATAAATATTAAAACTACTTTCACAGCCTAGGATTCAAAGTTGTCTATAATATGGCCTCCATCTTCCTTTTCAATTTCATCACTTTCTGGGTTGCCCTGCCTACATTCCTCTCTTGCTTCAAGGTCTACCACACTTGTGAATCTCTACGAGCTTGATTCAGTTACCCCTGAACTCTCACAGTGCTTTTTCTGGAACTATCTCAAGGCATCTACAGCCTGCCTTTTGCTAGATGTTCTAAAGCAGGTTCTTCTCACTTCCCTGTGATTGATATTTGCATGACCCAGGGTTGTGCCCTCTCTATCAACAGCCTAAACTCCCTTTCATGTGCTGAAATGGGAATCTTGAACACTGACCAAAAGAATGGACATGAATACCCCTCCCTGTAGTGATACTGCAGACCAGTCAACTAGAAAGTCTTTCGACTCTATCACTTGATTGTCTATCCATCTGAGAAGAGAAATTAAAGGACATATCCGTATGGCTGGGACTCACACCATTAAAGAATGTGTTTCAAAATCAAGGATAGGGGCGCCTGGGTGGCTTAGTCGGTTAAGCGTCCGACTTTCACTTAGGTCATGATCTCGCAGTTTGTGGGTTCGAGCCCCGCGTCAGGCTCTGTGCTGACTGCCAGCTCAGAGCCTGGAGCCTATTTCAGATTCTGTGTCTCCCTCTCTCTCTGACCCTCCCCTGCTCACGCTGTCTCTCTCTCTTTCCTAGAAATAAATAAACATTAAAAAAAAAAAACAAAACTATTAAAAAAATCAAGGAAGATAGCTGCATAATTCTATGAATACACCCCCAAACATTGAATGGTATACCCTGAATGAATTATGTGGCATGTGAATTATATCTTGATAAAGCTGTTTTAAAATGAAGGGATAGTTGGGATTTCAATAATATTTTTAGGTCTCTGAGAACAGAACTCTTCTAAGTTTTTTGTGTGAATTCTGGCCATTTAGTACCATAATATACAATTTACATAAGTAGCAGGCTGCATCTGGTTTGCTGTATCATCACCTCCACTTCCCAAACTCTTATACGAGTCCTAGTTCCTTATCATCTGTAGGTCTCTCTGCTGTGCCTATTACAGACCTTAAACAAAGAATATTAAACCGGTCTTTGTCTGAAGGTAGCCAAGGTTTATAGCACAAATGTGCACCTTCAGAAAGAACATGAGAGTGTGTGTGAAGAGCAGAGGAGGGAGCTTCTTAGGAGAAGCTCTGGGGCAGCCCCCTCCTTGCCTCTCGGCTCCCAGCCCTACTCTCCATCCTCTCAAGAGTGTGCCTACACACTCCATCCACATACATTCATGTACATGGGGCTGGCAGGTGAGGCTGTGCAGGCTGTGCCCTGCACAAGCCTTTGGGAACTGAATTCAAGCAGTGTTTTTTTGCAAACCTTGAGTCGNCATTTCACTCACAGCAGCCATGCTTCACAGACACTTCTACCTTTCACCACTCACACAACCGACAAGGATAAACCTTGAATTGGCTGTGTCCCATAGGGATCAACTCCCAGAATGTGTTGCCCTCACTACCTGAAATCTGAGGAACAAGCCATGCCTTAGACTCCAACGGAGAAGGATGCTTTTTTCTTGGCTGGTACATCTACATGAACCAATCCTCACCAAACCTCAAGATGGAGGCTCCTGTCTATTCCAGGAATGAACACGGGCCTTAGAAAAGCTGTCTCCATCATCCTTCGTGGCAGTGTGCAGTACACAGCATTAAATTCTGTTCATGTGATGCCAAATCACTGGTCAATTCATTAAAAATGCAGTCATTCATGCAGACCTTTGGTCTTCACACAATGCTAGTCACCAGTCTGACAAACTTGACCAAATGGATTCAGCATTTTTTGGCCATGAAGCCCTGCTATGTAATAACAGGGTAGTAAGAGATAGGAAAGAAAAGGAAATGATAAAAGGGGGTTTTGAAAGCAAGTAATACTATTGTCATTAGATTCTCAGGCATAGCCCTGGATGCTTGGATTAATGCTGCCTTTTCTTTTTTAAAAAGCACAAACCCCTACCCCCCCCACCCCTTGGCGCCTTGCCTCCCCAGGGGGCCAGCCCCCTCCCACAGCATACTGGGTCAGAACTGACTCAGGGAGAGGGCTGAGAAAGTGTCAGAGGAGGAGGACACATTCTGAGTGGTGAGAATTAGAGTCCTCCGCTAGGGGCCCAGGAATAATGCAACCAAATTCATTCACCAGGGAGTTCTTTAAGTGGCTCTCAAATGGCACCCATCACACAGGCAAGCCTCCGCGTCTTTGCAGCAAGCACAATAGGTACCAGATGAGTCACAGCCACCTTGGATTTTTAGTTTGCATCTAAATAAGCACTTTATATTTGCAAAGGGCTTTCCAGTCATTTGCAAAAAGCTTTCTCCTTCAACAATTTCACGAGGGGAGTCCACAGAACTAAAGATTTATTGAGCCCCCTGTCTGACCAAATAAAAGGTGGTGAAAAACAGCCCTCACAGAGCTCTGGGGCTCATTAAACCCAGGCAGGGAGTTAGACTCAGGCCCTCCCACCCAGACCAGTCTCTTTCGCCTCCCCCCACCCCCCTCCTGCTGAAAGCTTCCAGAGGAGGCACCTTCATCAGTGCCCACACACACACACCTACCGTCCTGGGACAGGACTTCAGGCGGAGGTCACATTCTGCCAGGATCCTGGGAGCTTCAGTAGAGTGATGAGCTTATAAAGTCCAGTCACAGAAGTGGAAATCAGAAGGGGCATCGTAGTTTAACTCATTTGTGCAGAAATGTTACATGCTCACAGGGGCTCCCACAGCCTCTTTGGTCTGGGACTAGACACGGGGTCTCTTCACTCCCCCACCAGTACTCTACTATAACGAGTGGCCCCTTCACTGGTGGAAGTAGAGATGGGACACCAAGAGCAAGGCCTCTGGCCATGCCTACAGCCTACCCCTATGGGTGCTATTTCCTTGGAGTAAAAGAGGCATATTTCCTATGTCTTCAGTGCCCTGGCTCCTCCATGCTACTCTCAAATAGCTACTATTTATGCAGCATGTACCATGTGCCAAGCTAAGAGCTTTTCCTTGTTGCTAACCGTCACCCCAGCGAGAGAGGTATATTATCCCCATTTTACAAGTGAAGAGTCTGAGGCTAGACTGTGTAGTCTGCCCACACCACACTGCTGGTAGGTGCAAGAGTAAGGATCCAGTCACCCTCTTTCTTCTGTAGCACACTACCCTGCACAGAGGCGTCTAGCCACACCCTGGGCCACTTAATTCTGGAGCTCCACTGCCTTGCTACAAATCCTGGCCCTACCACCAAAGTAGTGTGACCACCGGCAAGTCAGTTAACCCTCTTTGGACCTCTGTTCCCTTATCTGTTTAGTGGAGATCATAGTAACAGAGTTATTACAAGAATCAAACAAGTTAATATTTGCAAAGCACTTCAAACAGTTGACTGGCACATAGAAAGTGTTACATATACTTGTTTGATAAATAAATAAATTTAATATTCCCTTTAATGTTCCCAGGAACAAGGGGGCAGATACCATTAACTTGTCGATATGAATAATCACAGATCCCTTGGACTAGCACAATACTATGCCAATAATAATAATGGGTTTTTAAATGTTTAAATAGGCACCAGGCATTGTGCTAAAAAGAATTCACAGAGATCATCTTATTTAGTGTTCATAACAGCCCTATCGGGCTGAATCATTATCCCCAATGTACAGATAAGGTAACCGAGTCTCAGAGAAGCCAAATTCTGGCCCATGGCCACACACAGTTAAGTGGAAGAACTGGGATTCGGACGCTAATCACTGTTTACAACCGCCACGGATTTAACCACCTTGCACACTGCCAGTGTTCCGGCCACGCCAAAAAGAGCTCAGTGTGCTAAGAACTCAAACAAGAGGAGGCGAGGGAGCGAGGTGGCACGCAGAGTCGCCCTGGAACAGCTCGGTGTGTGCAGCAGCCGGACTCAGAGGCGGCCCAGGCCCGCCTCCGGCTAGCGTCTAAGTCCAGCCTGCCCTCGCTGTCGGCGGCCACCTGCGACCGATTCGGGAGGAGGCCAATGGTCGAGCAGCCTTCCGGGATGGGAATTCTGGGCCATCGCGTGCCTCCAAGAAACCGCAGAGCCGAATTTCCCCGCCCCCCTCCTCCCTCCCCACAGGGCCCGGAACGCCACCAGGTGAGCGGTGAACTTCTCACCCTGCCGCGCTGGCAGTTCTCGCTGCATTATGGTGCCCTCCGATGGCTAGTGAGGGAACAGCACCTATGTCTCGGTCACCCGCAATAGGCTTCCTGGCGGAAAACCCTGCAGGCGAACTTGGGGGCCTCGTTTACTCCAAAAGTTGAATCGTGTTTAAAAAATAATACCAAAAAAAGTAACATAACAGTGGTAAAGGTAGTTTTGTCTCTCACTTCTTAACCGTTAACAAGAATTTTTGACGGAAATTTTCCTTAATGCAGACTTTCTCAAACTTGTAGAATTGTAAGACACCCTTGCTTGTTCAAAATGCACATTTAGGTCACCTGGGTGACCCAGTCGGTTAAGCCTTGGACTCTTGATGGTAGCTCAGGTCTTGATCTAAGGGTCGTGAGTTCAAGCCCCGGATGTGCCCCATGATAGGTGTGAAGGGGTACGTGACTACAAGGCTCAGATATGCCATTCCTCAACCACCGCTGGCAAAGAAGCTTTCCAGATGCCCAGTCTTCTGCTTTATAGCTTTTTTCTTCTTTCTCCCTTTCCCTGCTCAGTGGGTTCATCTCTCTTATCTCAACCTTTCTACATTTTTACTCAAATATCCTTTCTCTCTTTCTCCAACAAAACTGTTTCTCTCCTGCCACATGTATCACCCAAATTAGTTCTTTAAGAGCCTCTATCATCTTGTCTTTGAATGATTTCCCCATCCCTTCTCATCATGTCTGTCTTCTCTCCACTTTCATTCACAGGTACACTGCAGTGGTCATGCCAGTTCACTACCAACATGGCACAGGACAGAGCTCCTGTCGGCGCGTGGCCCTCATGATTACAACCGTGTGGGTACTAGCCTTTGCCGTGTCTTGCCCTCTCCTCTTTGGCTTCAACACCACAGGTAACAACGATTTCCCCTCTTACAATTCCCATGTGATTCATAGCACATCTGAGTGGCAGTGACTGGTGCTTAGCCTGGAAATTTCTGACACTGATCAGCATACATTAAAATCAAATAAGGATACCATAGGCTGCAATGCTTTGGGTTATAATTAAAGCACAAAACAAAATCTCATCACTTATTGGCACATAAAGTTCTGCCCGAGTTAGTGAAAACTCTAGTCTATCCTTATTTTGAAAGAAATAACACTGTATTCATTTGAAGCAATGTGCCAGTTAAAAAATTAAGCTATTTAGTAATTCAGGTGAAGTTTGCTAATGAAAAAAATGACAATTCAAAATGGACTTACAATGCAAAATAATGCTATAAAAGCCTTCAAACAGAATCAGTATTTCTAATTTTTTACTTGAATAAAAATCATTCCTGGAATTTGAGAACTAGTATAGATCCCTAAATTACTAGAGAGTATATTTCTTACATCTTAATATATAAAAATTCTGGCCATGATGGTTGGCACATGGTACATCTTCTATTGGATGGACAGATGGATGGATGGATGGATGGACATGTGGATTAACAGTGTGAATATCTGAGAGGTTTGGCTTTTAGATATAAGACACTGATCCAGACTTATACCTCATATGGATTAGTCTTCTTTCGCTGTTCCATGTCCATCTTTTAGCCTCAGGAATTTCATGTGTTGAATGAGAAGTACAGGCATTGACAATAAACACTGAATATTTGCTAAGAGAGAACTAATTGAGTCACATCTTACTGTTCATCTGGAATTCTTATTTTGTCTATTTGGATTCCAAGTTCATTAATTTCTGGTATATATGTACAAAGCACATAGCTGTGTATTTATATAGATACAGATATTATATGTAACACATTGCATATAAATACAGGCAAATCCTAACTTATAAATAGTTATCAAAGAATCATTTACTGACCAGTGATTTAAAAGTCAAAACAGGACACCTGGGTGGCTCAATTGGTTAAGCGTCTGATTCTCTTTTTTTTTTTTTTTTTAGAGAAACAGAGAATGAATGGAGGAGGGGCAGAGAGAGAGGGAGATACAGCATCAGAAGCAGGCTCCAGGCTAGCTGTCAGCTCAGAGCCCGACGCGGAGCTCAAACCCACGAACCATGAGATCATGACCTGAGCTGAAGTCGGACACCTAACCGACTAAGCCACCCAGGTGCCCCAGCGTCCGATTCTTGATTTCAGCCTGCATCATGATCTCACAGTTCATAAGATCAAGCCTGATTTCAGGCTCTATACTGACAACATGGAGTCTGCTTGAGATTTTCCCTCTCTCTCAAAATAAATAAACATTTTTAAAAAATTAAATAAAAGTCGAAACACATTTAGGAAAAGAGAGGCTCTGGAATTAGAAAAACCTACATTCAGACTTTAGTTCTACTACTTACCAGCTGTGTCTCCTTGAACAGGCTAGTTAACTTTTTTAAGTTTTCGTATTGATAAATCTGGGATACACTGAAGCATAAACTTGGGCAAATATATAGACTGAGTCTATATATTTAGTCAAAACGTTTCCAGCATTTATTTATTTAGATGGCCTCCTGAAAATAAACTTAGCAACGTCATTTCTAAAATTGCATGCTGTGTGTGAACTCTTTATAATACATTTATGACATATTAATGCATGTATCATACATTTTTACTTACTGCTCTTCAGGGCTGTAATAAAGCCATGTATATCTTTGTATGTGATTCAGGAGATTTTTCAAAGCAAATTTCATCTCTATATAGTGTTCACATTCATCACTAACCTTAGACTCTGACACTACATATAATTCCACTCTCTTTCCTTCATAGAGCTTTTTTTTAATGATTAAGTCAAGAATAAATTGAATAACATACATAGACCTGCCAAATACACACCACATGCTCAAGGTCAGGCTTCTTTTTCTGCTTCATTAAAGGTTAAGTAGCTGAGTCATCCAACAAATATTTGCCTAGTTAACTGAAGGTGTTCCTAAAATATGATGTTACTATCATGTTTGCATTACTCTTTACCATTACTTTGTTGTTTTCACTGAATGACACTTTATACACACAAACATGGTTATGGACATACACATACCCCTCCAAAGCAACATTCTCTAAGGCAACCCTCAGAGGCTGCCTGGCATTAAAATACTATTTCTGAGGGATGCCTGGGTGGCTCAGTTGGTTAACCGAGACTTCCATTCAGATCATAATCTCACAGTTCATGGGTTCAAGCCTGGAGCCTGCTTCAGATTCTGTATCTCCTTCTCTCTCTACCCCTCCCCTGCTCATGCTCTGTGTCTGTCTCTCAAATATAAATAAATGTTAAAAAAATTAATAAATAAATTAAATACTATTTTTGATGAGTGTTAAATGTGCTTTTTGGGTTAGCCTGATAACTAAGCCACCTTCTATAACCTGCTTTCTATACAAAAATACATTATTCTAAGTTGGAATTTGTAGTATGGAACTCAGGACCACTACTAGCCCAAGACTCTGCTTGCCCCCCGCCAGCAGCAAATCCCCACCACCATTCACTCGGGTGAGTGCTTCCTCTTACTCATTTTCGGAGGTTAGCGGGGGCTGTTTTACACACTCCCACAGACACACACACCTTAGAAACAGTTAAAAGAGTCTCAGACTCTGACGTTCGACAGAGTTCCCGGTTAATGTCAACATCTAAAGTGCAGAAGAATGATGAGCTAATTGGAGCATTGTTGCCACCAGTGAGATCATTATTATTCCAGAAACAAAACCCAGAAAAATCTTTCCAAAAGGATCTTCAAATATACAATTAAGAAGGCAGAAAATGCCCATGACTTAACACATACACTCTCACTTCTGTCTCATCTCTTTCAATCTCTTTCACTTTTTTTAAAATTACACAATTTATTGTATTGCAACTTTTTCTTAAGTTTCTTTTAGTTCTTTTAGTAATCTCTACACCCAGCATGGGGCTTGAACTCACGAACCTAAGATCAGGAGTCACATACCCTTCTGACAGAGTCAGCCAGGCATCCCCCTCTCTCTCTCTCTCTTTTTTTTTTTTTTTATGTTTTTTATTTATTTCTGAGAGAGAGAGAGACAGCATGTGCAGGGGAGGGTCAGAGAGAGGGAGACACAGAATCTGAAGCAGCCTCCAGACTCTGAGTAGCTGTCAGCACAGAGCCCAATGCAGGGCTCAAACCCACAAATCGTGAGATCATGACCTGAGCCGAAGTCGGACACTTAACTGACTGAGCCACCCAGCCACCCCTTTCTCTTAATTTTAAGTTTATTAGTAAGACTACAGTAAGTCCCCCACTTATTCATATATCCCATCCAAGCTTCAGGTCCATTGTAAGGACTCAATGAATATGAGCTAACACTATTGTTGTTATTATTGTGTATTAGAAAAGGTTTCTATACGTCAAAATTTAACTATGCACCTGCTAAGAAAATCTAAGCGCTGGTGGACACAGAAACCAGTCACCTCATCCTAGAGCACAGTTCAGGGAATTAGCAGAACTCAAGGGAAGGAAGCCCAGCCATCCTTCTCTGCCCCAGCCTGACCTTCACAGTACAGCTTCATTACTGTGATGGATGTGGGTTCCTCTAGCACCTCTTCCATCTATAAGGAAGTTCCCAAGTTCATTCGAGAGCCCAATATAAATGACTTCTCTCAGCCATTTTTTCTACTCATCCTGTGAAAAGTAGAGGAGAAAGGGGCAGGATACTGCCAATGACACCTGATATTGGAAGTGTCTGGATTTTCACTAAGAAGTACAATACAAAAGAACTTTCTGACAGAGCTCTTTTTTTAAATATTTATTTATTTTTGAAAGAAAGAGACAGAACATAAGTGGGAGAGGGGCACAGAATCTGAAGTAGGCTCCAGGCTCTGAGCTATCAGCACAGAGCCTGATGCTGGGCTCAAACCCATGAACTGTGAGATCGTGACCTGAGCTGAAGTCAGATGCTCAACTGGGTCACCCAGGCGCCCCTGGCAGAGCTCTTTTTAATAAAATTGGCTGCTATATGGGATTGTGAATTATCAGACAACATAAGGCAGAAAAAAAGTCGAATGTTGAGGCGCCTGGGTGGCTCAGTTGGTTAAGCGTCCGACTCTGGCTCAGGTCATGATCTCGCGGTCCATGGGTTTGAGCCCTGTATTCGGCTCTGTGCTGACAGGTCAGAGCCTGGAGCCTGTTTCAGATTCTGTATCTCCCTCTCTCTCTACCCCTCCCTAGCTTGTGCTCTGTCTCTCTCTGTCACAAAAATAAACAAACATTAAAAATTTTTTTTTTAAAAGAAAAAAGTTGAACATCAGTTTCTTCCATCTTGGAGTTGTCCTTATTGTCCGAGAAAAGAGCAACATGCATTTTTGGATATACACATACATAAGGCAGGATCTTGGGTCACAGAGAGTCCCAAAGTTGGGAGACCTGGCTCACTAGAGTTGTCCCAGCTCCCCGCCAAGGCTCAGCAGTCTAGCTAAAAGTCCCATCATTGACAGTGGTGGAGCACAGAGTGTTGGTTCTAGAGGAAACTCTAAAGATCTCTGAATGGGCAATACAATCCCTTCATTTCATACATAAAAATAATAGTCTTAAATTTCCTTTGAAACAAGGAAATGGAGGAGTACTCTCTAGATTTGAGCAATAGAACACCTCACCTGGCTTTCAGAAGATGGGAGCTGGTGGGAGCCCAGTTGAGAAGACCAAAGCTAAAAGAATAATAGGCTCATCCTAAATTCAGATTCATCAAGCTCTTCTGTCTTTGGAAACAAGTTGAAGACAAATCCTTCAAAGTCCTTTAAGTTCATGAACCTGTCAAGTCAAACTGCTTCCAGCCTTGCCCTTCACATTGTGAGACTCAAGTTCCCAGGCTAGTCAACAAAAGCCTCTTTGATCACACAGTGGGGCTATTTAGTGTTTTTATCACCCAGCATGGTGCCTGGAACATAGTAGGTGCTCCATAAACTTTTGTTGAATTAGGAAGTTAGTGAGTTCTTATCATCCTTTCCTCCTTAAATGTTGAGATTATTTGGGGTAAATATTGTCAATCACATTATGAGGTTTTCCTCATTATGGTCCAGCCAGTGATTGCTTCTGTACTTCTGCAAAATGCTCATTTGTCTGCCCTGCTCATGTGTTCATCATTCTTGGATTCACCCAATAGCTATTGTACTAGTAGCATGGTACTGTTTCAATGAAATAATTGAGACAAAGCACCTCAACTCCTGGGTGGGCTCACTGTCCTCACCACCTCATCTGAGACTCAGCAGAGAGAAGCTTCTAGAATTGCTGCCTCACTGACAAGACATACCCTTGGGCCAGATCCAATGGGAACTGGGGCAGGGCCCCACTCACTGCTCACTAGCCTCCAGTGTCACTCTGCCCACTGACAGGCCTCACAGGAAGTCAAGCATGGAGAAATTGTGGGAGAGGCCACAAAACTTAATCCAGGGACAGACAGCAATTTACCCAGATATGAAAGAAAGGACAGGATGATAGTGCAGGCTCAGTGATGGGATACTGAGTGTCCTCAAGGGTCAGTGATTCTGAAATAGCTCTGTGTTTTCTCTTTGCTCCTTCTCATCCATATGCTTTCAATAAAACATAAGGTGTAAAGGGATATGTACACGTACATATATGTAGGTCTCCCTTCTATCCTAGATGGTTAGCTGCCCTGTAACCCTCCCTAGAAGCAAACACTAGTAATCTTAAGATTGAAATAAGTATGCAGACACAAACATGTGTGTGCACGTGTGTGGGTATATCCATTTTTCCACAAATAGAAGCATACTTACACCCACTTTTGCTCCTGGCTTTTAGGAGCCTCCACATATGAAGCAGGATGTGAACCAAGACACAATGAGGGAACGGGTGGGCTGGGAATCCCTGCTTCCCAAAGCTCTGTGTGGATTAGATGGTGGAGATACCACACATAACATGGGGCCATATTGTGTACTCCCCACTGATATCGCCTACTTGGCCATCAGCTTTACTTTCTCCTTTTCTCTCACTCACAGGAGACCCCACTGTCTGCTCCATCTCCAACCCTGATTTTGTCATCTACTCTTCAGTGGTGTCCTTCTACCTGCCCTTTGTAGTGACCGTCCTTGTCTATGCCAGGATCTACGTGGTGCTGAGACAGAGGAGACGGAAACGGATCCTCACTCGACAGAACAGTCAGTGCATCAGTGTCAGGCCTGGCTTCCCACAACAAGTAAGCACCATGGAAGGGCAGAGGATAAACAATCCCCAGCCTGGTGGCCTCCAGCCTTGTGTCCAGCCAGACATGCTTTTGCCCATACTGCCACACAGGAGACACACATCTGACACCCACCTTCTCATCTACTGGTATTGGCTATGCTTAGAGTAGGAAATTAGATTTAAAAATGCACTGCTAGTCTTCCTTGAAGCTCAGATTGCTTGGCAATATGATAAGATGGTTTCTGGACTTCTCCTTTTCATCAAAGTTTTTCATTGCCCTCAAATGGACAGCAGTTCCAATGTCACACAGGATTCATAGTCTTAGTGTGGTAGTTGTCCCACACATTGCTGGTAGGTCCCCAGGACTGACTTTTTAGCAGACCACCTATTCTAAGAATCACTGGGGTCCACAGAAACCTCTTTTCCTTACTAGATCTGCCCCTGTGTCAAGATGCTGCCCAGCTTGTGAAATAGAAAACTGATGATGTGTTTTATTGGGCCTTTCAAGGCTCTGAAAAGAAGAGCTGCCTCAGCACTGATATTCCACTTGCTTGGGCTGTAAGTCTACTTATCCTAGCATCTGGCACATGCTTCAAGATATACTTGAAGCATTAATGGATGGATGCCAGTCACTTGCAATATGCGAAGAAAAGGGTAGCAGGAATATTATACAGCCTCTGCCTTCATGGAGTTTAGAATCCAGACAAGCAAATAAAACACACCTTCAAAGTTAACTAACAGTCCCAAACCCGATGGGATGTTTGCAAAATGAGATGAAGACTATTAAGCACCTAAATATAAGTGCTATGGAGGTAACTGGAAAAGAGAGGTTAATATGCTCAAGAAAGGACTTTATACACAGTGTTAGAACTGAATTTGATCCTGAAGGCTGATCCAGTTTGGATGTTTAGATTAACCTATCATGACCTGAGTGAGAGTTAGTCTCTCAAAGTTGAAATCCCAAGACGTGGGTAGAGCAAGAATATTGGTGTCCATGAAATAAGAGGTAAGGACCTGAGGCTGAGGATATGAACATATTATATTCAAAACACTGGCATCTATATAGCTCAACCATGTAGAACTTAACCTATGCTTTTTCTCCTTCTACCTACCCTAGTCTTCCTGTCTGAGGCTGCACCCCATTCGGCAGTTTTCAATAAGGGACAGATTTCCATCAGATGCCACTGGGCAAACGGTAAGTAAGCCATGACTTTGATTATAAGAAAAGAATAATATACCTTTTCTCAAGATGCTGACTTGACTTGCTTCCACTTCCACCCCAAAATGGAATGGCCTCAATCCCTTACTTGTTAATGAATATGAGATCCTGATTTGAGCTTCAGAATAGGAATCACCAAATGATATTCAAAAAAGCATATCACCATTGAACTAGATACCAATGACTGGAGCCAATGATTCTTGGCATGGTGTGAGGATGCCATCCAGAGTCACCTGCCTAGAGGGAACAGGGTATCAATGAAACACACATGGGCAGAGCCAAGACAAGCAGAGAAGAGATGCTAATGAGAGACTTTCAAGTGTCCTATTTCCCATTGTATATGGAGGGAAACCAAGACAATCTTGTGGTCTCCCTTATCCTTGTCCTTTTACTTAATCCAGCCCCGTCTTCCCAAGCTACCTGAGTGCAGAATGGAGCTGTTAAATAGAAGATCAAATTCAAAAACTCATAATGATGAAGGTCTGAGCTTTGTCTATTCTCAGTGTAGTTAATTAACCACTTTTTACATAGGCCTGGTATAGCAGATAGATTCTTGCTGTAAATAATTTTTTAAAAATAGGTAAGAACTTTAAGTTGCCTATAGCAGATCTAAGGCCTGAGGAGGCTCTAAGGCCAAAAGGAAGAAAAGCAGTAACTACTAAAGAGAGAATGGAGAACCAAGAGGCTGGAATTGCCAGGAGTATGGAACAACAGGTCCTGTCCTACCATCTGGGAGTGGAGGGCTCTGTCAGCCAGACCCAGAGGAATCCAGTGTTTCCCCATGCCAGCCATGGAGGTAGTGATGAGCATTTGCAGAGAGTTGAAAAATACACTCACCAGTATATAATCTTGAAAGGATCACTTTGCTTCTTCAGGACTGAATTTCCACATATGAGAAATAGAGACAAATCGTACTAGATCAATGTTCTCAAACCTGAGATTTCATAAGGATGCTCAAGAATTTGTCCCCAGTCCCTCAGTTTCAGAAGTAATGCATTTGAAGTTAAGTATTCTCACTTGCAGAAGATTACCAGATGCCAGCACAATCATAATTTTGGTTATAAATGGCCATTTAGATGAAAAGACAATATGCTGGGGCACCTGGGTGGCTCAGTCGGTTGAGCATCAGACTCTTGATTTCAGCTCAGGTCATGATCCCAGGGTTGTGGGATTGAGCCCTGGGTTGAGCCCCATGCTGAGCATGGAGTCTGCTTAAGATTCTCTCTCCCTCTACCCTTCTCCCCCACTTGTGCCTCTCTCTCTCTCTGTAAAATAAGAAAAAAATAAAAAACATAATATGTTTATATGAATTATTTTAAAACCCCATCAAAAACTTTTAAATTATATTATACTAAAATCCCTATGAATACCTTTGTTGAGCGCAGTTTTAAAAATACTCTCTCATCTTAAAGGTCCATCACGTTCATTCACTCATCAATGTTTCTGTGTGTACAGTGCAATAGCACTGTGATTCCTTGAACTAAGGAGAAAATAGTGAGCAATCTTGGTTGCTGACACTGACTAATATACAGAAAGAGGAATTTACTAAAAGGATACCAAGTAACTCAGACAATGAAGAATAACTTCAGATGATGCTGTTCATGCCTCAGGAAGAATCTGGTTGGAAGAGATAGGACACTGGATACTGATTGCCACCACTGCTAGACATATTCTGAAGTCTCCCTGCTTCACAAGCTCCAATTCAAGGTCGTAGGTACACTTCTCTAAATGGCTGGGCTTGGTTTATGTGCCAGAATTCTAGATAACCAGTGGGGATGTGGGGAGAGTAAATCATATGGCTTTTATGGCTTCAGTAATGGGAGCTGAGGCATCCTGCCTACTACTCAAGATTGACAGAGTCTGATTCTTCAAGCATGAAAGAAGTTCAGATGTTGAACACATACATCCTCACCAAATACCAGAAACATCCACATAGCTGCAGTTTCCTACTCTCAGAGTCTAATCATCCTAAACCTACTTTTCCCAATTTCTTTTCTGTTTTACAAATGAGGTTCAGAGGCATTTAATTAACTTGGCAAGGATATATCTGATAAGTAGGAAAGCTGAGATGAAAACCCTAGGTTCGTTCGTTCTTTCTTTCTTTCTTTCTTTCTTTCTTTTTACTTTTTATTGTGGAAAACTTCAAAAATAAAAAAGTAGAAAGACAAATATAACAAATCCTTTAGTAGCCATCAGCCAGCTGCAAAAATTATCAACTCATGACCAGTCTTATTTCATCTACATTCTCACCTACACTCATCCATGCCTACTGGATTCTTATGAAGCAAATCCCAAATATCATAACATTTCAGCCAAAAATATTTCTGTAAGACTCTCTAAGGGATACAGACTATTTTATAAACATATCACCACAATAGATCACATTTAGCAAATCAGTAACTCCCTAATATCATTAAATATCCAATCAGTGTTCACATTATCCCAATTGTTTGGTATATTTTTTATAGTTGGTTTATTTGAATCAAAATTCAAATAAGACCCATACTTTGCAACTGGTAAATGTTACTGTTGTTGCTGTTGTTGCAATTTATTTGTTGGGGAAAAAAAAACCCGAGTCATTTGTCTTACAGTTTCTCACATTGCAGATGTTATGATTTACATTTTAGTAGTGTCATTTAATATGTTCCTCTGTATATCCAGGTCATTCTAACTCAAAACGGCCAGGCTATAATCCTATACTACCCTCTTCAAGGGATTATTGTGATTCTCAAATATCCTATATCTGATAGGTGCTTTTTAGTTGTAACGTCAGAAGGAGATTTTTTTTTTAATTTTTTTTAATGTTTTATTTATTTCTAGGAGAGAGAGAGAGAGACAGACAGACAGACAGACAACGTGAGCAGAGGAGGGTCAGAGAGAGAGGGAGTCACAGACTGAAACAGGCTCCAGGCTCTGAGCTGGCAGTCAGCACAGAGCCTGACGCGGGGCTCGAACCCACAACCGCGAGATCATGACCTAAGCGAAAGTCAGACGCTTAACCGACTAAGCCAGCCAGGCACCCCAGAAGCAGATTTCACATACCTTAACTTTTCATGATCCCACTACTTTCAGATGTAGGTTTCACAAAATGATGGTTTCCTCTAACTTCTTTGCATTCTCTTTCCTTTTCAGGAACATTCAGAAGGTAAACAGTATCCTCAGAAATCTCAGGACCCTCTCTTGTCCCACCTGCAGCCACTATCCCCTGGCCAGGCACACTTGGAGCTGAAGCGCTACTACAGCATCTGCCAAGATACTGCCTTGGGGAGACCAGGCTTCCAAGAAGCAGGAGGAGAATTGAAAAGGGAGGGGAAGACTCGGAACTCCCTCAGCCCCACCATGGCACCCAAGCTCAGCTTAGAGGTTCGAAAACTCAGTAACGGCAGGTTGTCGACATCTCTAAAGTTGGGGTCCTTGCAACCCCGCGGAGTGCCACTTCGGGAGAAGAAGGCAACCCAGATGCTGGCCATCGTTCTTGGTGAGCTTGAGTCACGCTGCGTTGGGCTGAGTTGTGTTGAATTTGGTCAGGTTAGGTTGAGTTGGTAGAGCTGGTAGGAGGTACTAAGAAGCCACATTTATCAGAAACTGGAAATTCAATAACTGTAACGTTTATAAATGTTCGTGACACAGCTGAAAAGGGTTTGCGTATAAATGTTAACTCCGGTGAAAATTCAAAAACCTAGGCTGAAATTTATGAAACATGAAACTTAACAAGTGACCTAGGTGAGCTGCATTTATCCATTTGGTTTGTTGTCTATCACATGGAGTTTTAATGGACTAATCAAATAATAAAGAAGATATCAATTCAATAAAAAATTTCTGGCACATATTGGATATTTAATAAATGCTTACTTATTCTAAAATATTAAGTGAAGAAATAGGGATGCAAAAAACTTCTGTCATATGGTGTGATAACATCTAGATTATTTTAAATACAGAGAAAAAACATGAAAATTAATTCACCAAGATGTCAGAAGTGATTGTCTTTGAGTGGTGGGTGGTTATTTTCCTTCTTTCACATTTCTGTATTTACCAAGTTTCCTATAATGAGCAAAATCAGGGTTAGTCGTTATAGTAGAAAAACAGGGAATTTATTTAAAGTAAGAAAAAAATCAGTAAGTCACAGGTACCATATAGAGTTAGTGAAAGGAATTTATCCTGTTCACTGTCACTGACAAACCTCACTTTCTCATAGCTTAGGGACTTTAGGGGTACATCTAGAGGTAATCTCAACAGCAGCAACTGTCAGTCATGTCTTTAAGGTCTTCTTCCCTATTAGTGCCTAGGATCAGGTTTCGCACAGCTAGACATTAAATAAATATTTGAATTGAATTGAGAAGTAGAAAAGACTGGTGAAGAGCTACCTAAATAGCAAGCTAGAAAACTGACTTAGGAACAAAGGCCTGAGATGAATCAAAAAGGTAAGCATGTAGTTTTCCCACCCCACCCCCAAAAAAAGTGGCTAATCACACCTACTTCATAGGGTTGGTATACAATTAAACGGGTATGTAAAATTCCAGCATAGTGGCTGGCACATAACAAACAACCATGAGTCATTTTCAGTGTTATAACGAATGGAGTAAGCAAACCCCTTACCCCGTTTCTCTCTTCCTTTGTAACCTAGGGACCTTCATTGTCTGCTGGCTGCCCTTCTTTTTGACCCACGTTCTCAATACCCACTGCCAAGCCTGCCATGTGTCCCCAGAGCTTTACAGTGCCACCACGTGGCTGGGCTACGTGAACAGTGCCCTCAACCCTGTGATCTATACCACCTTCAATGTCGAATTCCGTAAAGCTTTCCTCAAGATCCTGTCTTGCTAAAGGAGAGGACAGCATACTCCCAGTGCCCACCTTTAGTTGCCAGGCCATTGGGCAACTGGCCAGCGCCTGCTGAGAAAGACTGTGCTATGTTCTCTGGCATGAGGTAGGAAGAAGATTCCTGGAGCCAGGACATCCCTGAGTAGCAGGTGTAACCAACTGCTTCTTCCAAAACAGAATGTTCTACCTCCCCAGCTAAAAATCTGACTTCATCCTGGTAATATTCGAATGGTCGGGAGGCCCCAAGTGATAAGCAATAATTCAGAAAGAAGCTGATAAAACGTGACTCTACTCTATATACACATACCAAATTGTCATCTGAGGCATGATTCATGACAGTGAAGGAAAAACGAACAGATCTCATCATTGTTAACTCGCCAGGGGTCCTTGAAATCTCAGCCAGTAAACCATCTTGCAAAATAGTCAGTCCCTCTTCCTTCAAGCCTGTAATTAAACTATCAGGCTGACCCTGTACTTTTGTGAGCCCACACCCTTTTGGTCATTCCTTTGGTTCATTGTATCCTGAACTATAAGGGCAAGGCCAGTGCTTCTACCTCTCTGTAGAATCTGGCTGCATTTGGTGAGGAAAATTCCTCACCCTAAGAGAGAAACATTGTCCCACATTGGGACCTGGGCTTCCTTTCAAACCTTGTTACCCCTGTATTATAGCTCTAGCTAAGAAGGCCCTTTGACTCCATTCCCGTATTCCCAGAGACTCAATCTCAGAGCAGTTCGGGAGTAGGCTGTGAAGTGAAAAAGGAATGACGGTTCCCACCGTAGCATCACTTTAAACCATGCGGTTCATAACATGCCTTAGATATGCTTTTCATAATGCTATAAAGTTTTTCTACCCAGGCATCTTCATTTCCTGCTTAACAGAGACCCAATACATTCGGACCCTAAACCCAGTAGGTCTTACGTAACTACAAAGCGCTGGTCACCTCCCAGGCTCTGGATACATGGCAACGAATAAGACAGCTCCTGCCCTCAAGGATCCCACCACCTGCTCCTATGTTTGTTCATTTACTTGTGAGCATGGAAGAGACTCCCCTAGACTGCCAGACGACCTCAGAACTGAGGGCACCAGACTATAGCTGTCCAAAGACAGCGCATGGACAGTCTTTGTACAGGCCTAGTGCAGAACCTGAACATGACCACTCCAACAACTGAAATTAAAGTCATTATAAAAATAATATCATGCCAATATCATTTAAAATTGCATTTAGAAGGGACGTGAATATTCTCATCACTACCAGTTCACCTACAGAAGTTATTTCTTATTGACTACAGAATCAAAATACAATTTACAGATAATTTATGAAGTGTTATCAACCTGAACTTCAATAAATGTACTGTTAAAAACTGTTAGTACACAGGCGTGACAGATGTCCACTGCAACGCTGATAAAATTTTACTTTTTTTTAATTAAAACTTTATTTATTTATTTTGAAAGAGAGAGAGGGAGAGCACACGTGCACACATGAACGGGGGAGGGGCAGAGAGAAAGAGAATCCCAAGCAGGCTCCGTAACATCAGCGCAGAGCCCGACATGGGGCTGGAACCCACGAACCGTGAGATCATGACCTGAGCTGAAATCAAGAGTCGACGCTTATCCAACTGAGCCACCCGGGTGCCCCAATGCTGGTGAAGTTTTAAAGCGCACAAGAACTTTACAAGGAATCTAAGGCTTCCTTTTCCCAATCTTTATTCCTCTAATCCTTAAGTGTTTAAGAAGGAAATATACATCCCCAGTGACTTAGTTACCTATTACTCCTGAAAGCTTTTAATGCCAGCATTTTTAACATGTTACTGCGTGTATCCATATCTATATTTTAACTCTGTGGAAAAATTTTGTGTGCCCTCTAGTTCTTGTACCTCATGCCATCTAGCTCAGAAGGTTTATGGTGCAAGAAGAACAACGGACTGAGACAGTAACATATCTGAAGAAGTAAAAGTACATGATTCCTAGATTTTCCCATGCAAAATAGACATAAAACAGGTAGGACAATGGGTTAAAATTAATGAAATTCCATGTCAAAATTAGAGTACTAAAAATAAAAACATAGGCCACGTCAGCACTAAGATATCTATGAGAAAGAACGATAGCAAATATTGTGTATCTTCCTTTACATCAAAAAGCTTACATCATTAAAACTTTACAATAACCTTAAGAAGATAAACTCAGTTTTGTAGGTGAGGTAATTGAGGCTAAGGGAAGTCAAGAAATTTACCTCAGGTTATACATAATGGCAGAGGTGGGATTTCTTTTTAAATGTTTATTTATTTTTGAGAGAGAGAGAGAGAGAGAGAGAGAGAGTGTGTGTGTGTGTGTGTGTGTGTGTGTGTGGGTGGGAAAGGGGCAGAGAGTGGGACAGAGGATCCTAAGCAGACGCTGTGCTGACATCAGTGAGCCTGATGTAGGGCTTGAACTCACAGAACCGTGAGATCATGACCTGAACCGAAGTCAGACACTCAACTGACTGAGCCACTCAGGTGCCCCCAGAGCTGAGATTTAAATGTACTTCCACCTGATCTACAAGCCCATGCAAGTAACTACTATGACACATTGCTTCCACCAGAAAGGTAAATGGGTGGGAGAAAAAGATGGGGAGAAAAGAATGGGGCAAAGATCCCTGGGAGAGCCTCAGCCTACCCGACCCACTGTCACCCCTAAACTTCCTGAAGGATCTAGCCCAAGGCATGGCTCTCATTCTCCTGCCATGTTCAATTTCTAAAAGAGTCACCCAGGAAGTTCATAATGTATTTTTATAAAATCATGCAACAGAATTTAGAGGCTATTTGTTTCTACTCTCTCCTTCATTCATATAAAAGGAAACTCAAGTCCAGAACTATTGTCCCACAGTTGGCTAATGACAGACAAGCAGTCAAATATACTGAACTCCTCTATAAAAACTATAAACTCCATACAGATACAAGGAAAAAGTCATACTGTCACCTTCACTATTAAGCTGAGAGGCTTCTTTTCTCCAAGGCAGTGTCTCTTATCTTCAATCTGAGACAACATCCCCTTCCCAGAATTTTCTTCTGATCCAGGAAGAGCCTTCTAAGGGAATCCCAAACACTTGCTTCAGCCTCTGCATCCTGGGATTCTTCATTCTACCACCTCTACCTCTATAGTTCCCACTATGAACCAGCACTGAACCTCAGAGCTTTGTACTTTCAGAGAAATGCTCTGAATGAAGCAGAGCAGAATTTTGGGGGGCAAACCTGTTCTGGGGCCTAAAGAAGCCCAAGAGCTTCCCATACTATTTGGGTGAAATGCAAATACTATGGAAATCCAGAGAGACTGCAACTAACATTCAACTCTAGATCATAAGTAAATATTTCCTTCTTCCAGTACACCACCCTCTAAAACTCCTTTCATTGCTCATTTACTAAATCAATCACTTATTCAATAAATACTGATTTATCATCTTTTGGGTGCCAGGCATGGTGTTAGTGCTGGGAAACATCATGAAAGAAGACAAGGTCCCTGCCCCCAGAAGCTTGTAGCACAGTGGGAAGGTCTAACTTATGTGTAACAGATGACCTGCTTATCGTCCACAGGAAAAAGGACTCATATGGTGTTCGGAAGTTCAATATTCAACCCTAACAAGTCCTCCCAGACAAGTACTGTCAGGGTTAAGACATAATTAAAAAGTAGGGAGGGTGTACCAGGCAGAGAAAACCTTTGAAGGGCTAACGATATGAACAAGGAAGGAGCATGCAAGACATCTCAAATAATCCCATCTGGCTGCAGAGAAGAGACCACAGGACAGGAAAGGATAGGGCCTCCTCACCTTTGGAGACCTCCTCCAGCTCTGTTCAGGCGGCACTGAGCAGGTGCTGATACAACTTGCAGAAAACCTCTAGATCTTTCCTCCACTTCCTTTCATGTGGGCAACACACATCATAGACGACTTGCTTAACTGACTTATTTAATTACTTCCCTCTGTGCTACAGTGAATTTCAATAAATGCAGAATTCATTTTGAATTCTTTGCTCTCTTCTCTACAAGAGAAGGAATGGCTGGCTGAATGGATACAGAGTCAGAGATGGTTAAAATTAAAGCAGTTCAGAGAGTTTGGGTCAGAAATCAAGAGGGGTCAGGCAAGGAGATTTGTCATCCTGAATGCTTGGGTCAGAACTAAACAGAGGAGCAGAAAGGTTAAGGGATTTGCTTGGAACTGCCTGTTTCCGGTAGGTCCTGAATCCCAGGCCTGTGCTCCCATCCTTTGGTATCTGCTGATATCAGAAAGCTGAAAAAGCTTAATTTGAGTCAACACACAAAGAGCAGAGAGGGGATGACAGGCAATTAACTTGATTCCTCCTTTCTACCTAATTCTCTTCTCATCAGCTTAGGGAAGGAAGGGAGTTTCCATGACTACCTCCTGACACAGAGACTCAGTGGAAGGTGATGCCGATGTCAGCTCGGCTCTGTCACACACTGGCAGAGGCAGAACCTGGGAATCTGTGCCAAGCACAAGTCCTGGGACGTCTTGCCCCACCCACCCCAATGGCCTTACTCACTAGACAAAGATCATGAATTAGAGGAGCCTTGACAACTATAAACTCTAACAAATGTGAGAGATTATTATCATTGATATTATTATTACTATCATCATCATCATCATCATCCCCCTAAGCAGCTATTTTTATCATTGCTATCTGGTTCACAGCCCATCTTTCTTTCTTTTGCTGATTCTCTAATTGTCTCATGTTATCAGGCACAATCTGTTCAGCCTCCCACATTAAATCTGATTTTTCTCTTGTCTTTTATTCCCTAAATGTGCCCAGGATACTTGGTTGAATTTGTAGTTAAGTTGTTAGGCAAATGGCTAGTCCCTAACAGCACACCCTTTCCCTACTCACCCAGCCACGTGCTGGTGGATTGCATGATCTGACACCAGGCTGATGGTGGATACGTGCTTGCTAAGGGTGACCTTGGGGCCTCTGTTCCTCTCCTGGTCAGGGAATGAGGATCAGAACACAGGTACCCTCAAGACTTTCCATCTTTGCTCCTGATGATGTCTGAGGCTAACATCTTTTCTTCTTACTCTGTCTCCTTTTTCCTAAGAGAAGCACACTGGATATAGTTCATTAGTTTCCTAGGGCTGCCGTATCAAATGACCACAAACTCTGTGGCTTAACGCAATGGATATTTATCTCATGGTTCTGGAAGCTCCAAGTCCAAAATCAAGGTGTTGACAAGGCCATGCTTTCTGAAGGCTGTAGGGGAAGATCGTTCTTTGCCTCTTCCTAGCTCCTGGTGGTTACCAGGATGATACCAAATTAATTTGATTACATCTGTAAAGACCCTATTTCAAAATAAGTTTGCATTTACAGGGGTTCTGGGGGTTAGAATTTCAAAATACCTTTGGGGGGGGACACAAATCAATCCATAAAATATGGTGAAATTTATCTGGAAGGCAGAAGGACTCAGAATTTGGGTGACTTGTGGAAATGCACAAAAGCTCTTTCATTTAAAATGTTAAGAAGTCAGATTCCAGCCTTGGCATATAGTGTCTTTTGTGGCCAGAGTCAATTCTGCAAACTTCCTGGTGCTTAACTTTGTTATCAGTAAAAGTGGTAAGTCTGGATTCCTAAGCTATGATAAGACAAGCTAAAAATAATTCTAGAAGGACATAAATTATCTTCTGAGGCCTAAAACCTACAAACATGCTTATTAATAAAAGTCAAAGAATATCCTTAGTTGTTTCTCATTGTCTTAAACAAAATAAAATAAAAATGAATTCAACAGCAAATCCAGTGGGGCTGAGGAAAGCTGAGGGAGTATCATGTATTTCCGCGACTCCATGTAGCACCATTGCAGATGGGCTAAAGTGAAGGACCATGTTTTCCCTCTAAGAAAAACTTGACTTAATAGAGTCCTTCATTATGTTTTGGACAGATTCCATTAGAGTCTATATTAAAGACTTTGAAAAGCTTCCATTTATCACAACCTAAAATCATGGGATTTGAAAATTGGAAGGGACTTTAGCCTCATCTCCAACTTACTGCAGAAATTCTCTCTAATATCTCTGACCTGTATCATCCAGCCATATTAAGAAATTGGAGGGGCGCCTGGGAGGCTCAGTCAGTTAAGCATCCGACTTCAGCTCAGGTCATGATCTCACAGTTTGTGGGTTCAAGCCCCACGTCGGGCTCTGTGTTACAAGTAGCTCAGAGCCTGGACCCTCCTTCGGATTCTGTAACTCCCTCTCTCTCTGGCCCTCCCCTGCTCACGCTGTGTCTCTCTCTCAGAAATAAATAAAACATTTAAAAAATTTAAAAAAAAGAAATTGGATCACTTCTTCCCAATACAACTGACAGGTTATCTTTCAGAAAATTCCTCCCTCCTTTCAACAAAAATCTGCCTTCTTATAAAATCTACCTTTGTGCCCCTATTCTCTCCTCCAGCACAGAAACTTCTATCCCATCTTCCCAATGACAGCCTTTGTGGGATTAAGACAGTTCCCCAAAGTCTCAATTCCTCTTTCTCTACTCCAGATAACACTTTCTTACACACTCCACCTTCACTGATTTCTTCTGAATGTAGCTATGATGTTAGTGTTTCTTTTAAAGTAACAGGACCCCAGACAGAATACAGTCTTCTAAATGTCATATATGTAAACATTTCAGAGTGCTATGGACTCATTTCTGCACGATTCGAATATTCTATTTTATTTTTATTTATTTTTTGTTTTTAATGTTTATTTTTGAGAGAGAGACAGAGTGTGAGTGGTGGAGGGGCAGAGAGAGGGAGACACAGAATCCGAAGCAGGCTCCAGGCTCTGAGCTGTCATCACAGAGCCTGACACGGGGCTCAAACTTATGAACCGGGAGATCATGACCTGAGCCAAAGTCGGATGCTTAACCGACTGAGCCACCCAGGCGCCCCTCGAATATTCTATTTTTAAATTACACAGGCTCTTAGGGCTCCTGCTGAAACCCTAAGAAGGAGATTTGTGTGCTGAATGGGTAACTTCAATGGGATATGCCTTAGGGATCAACACCTATCTGTGAAGAAAGTAGGATTCAGCAGAAGGAGGAGTTGAACTGTGATGCAGTCATACAAGGAACTTAGACAGTCTTCCTGGGATTTCTCAGCGAGGAGAACCTCTTATGGCTCCAGCCGGTAGTTGGATGTGGACCATTCCTGGGAAGGAGACATGCCTTGGGAAAGGAGGCTCTCTGCAGTTGAAAGCTCTCCCTGTCAACTCTGCTGGCAATTGAGTTAACAAATTCCTCAATCCTGAAGGGGGGATCTGGGTGCACACCACAGCATGCACTATATGCCATCTGGCTCCACTTTCTTTATATAATAAAATCTAGAAACGGCTTCATCAGGAATCTAGTTGGTCTCTCTTCCTGTGGAAGCTAAGTAGGATGGACTGTAATCTCTGTCAAAGCACTGGCCTTGATGCCAAAATAATTCTCATTATTGTTGCCTTCTTCCATCATCTATTCTGGATGTTGCTCACTACTGATTAGCACTCTACTGGTCTAGGGACATATCTGAAGGAGTGACCCTGAGGGATATGGTAACTTTCTCAGACCATGGCTGCTACCCTTATCCATATACTGCCAAAATTAGACACAGAACTACAAAGAGACACTTCAGTAGATCATACAGGCACCACACGTATCCTTCCATGTGCTCACTGTGTAAGAACATCCTTAACTTCTCCTTATCAGGATTCAATTATCCTTGCTAGGATGCTCCATCTCTTATATGTTGGTCTCCTGGAACAGGGAGCTCCAAATGACTAGGTGAAAGACAAAACTTAAAGCTTAATAGGGCTTTCATCCCCTACTAGACATATTTCTCCTTTAAGAGCAAGGATCTTTACCTCAAGAAGTTAAACATAGCATTACTTCATGATCCAGCAATTTCACCCCCTAGGTATATATCCTCCAAAGAACTGAAAACAAGTCTTCAAAAAAAAAAAAAAAAAAAAAAAAAAAAGTAGAAATGTTCATAGCAGCACTACTCATAATAGCCAAAAATTTGGAAAGAATCCAAATGGCCATCAACACACAGATGCATAAATGAATTGTGGTATATGCATACAATGGAATGTTATTCAGCCTTGAAAAGAAATGAAGTACTGATACATGTTACAATGTAGATGAACCTCAAAAACATTATGCTAAGTGGAAGAAGCCAGACACAAAAGGTCACATCCTGTATGATATCTAGAGTAGTTAAATCCATAGTGATAAAAATAGATTGGTGGTTTCCAAAGGTGGGAGAAGAAGGTATGGGGAGTAACTGCTTAATGGGTGTATGATTTCTTTGGAAATGATGAAAATGTTTCACTTAACCAACTGAGCCACCCAGGCTCAGTTCAATGTTTTGAACTAGACAGAAATAGTGGTCTCATAACAAACAGAGGTACTAAAACCACTAAAGTGCTCACTTTAAAATGGTAAATTTTATGTGAAGTGAATTTGTCCTTATAAGTTTTTTTAATTTTAAAAAGAAATAATAAAGAACAGGCCCTAGAGGCTCCATGTTCTTTGATTGGAAGACTCAACATTGTTTGGATGGCAATGCTCTCTAAATTGATCTATACATGTAATGCAATCCTTCTCAAAAGTCCAACAGACCTTTTTTTTTTTCTTCCCAGAAACTTATAAGCAGATTGTGAAATTTATATGGGAATGCAAATAATCCAGAACAGCCAAAATAATTTTTGAAAAGGACAAAGTTGGAAAGTGTTTGCTTTCCAACTTCAAAGCCTACTAAAAAGCTACAGTTATCAAGAGTATGGTATTGGCATAGTATAGTTATATAGATCAATGAACAGAATCGAAAGTCTAGAAAGAAATCCTTGTGATTTTCCATTGAGGAAAGGAGAGCCTTTTAAACAAATAGTGCTAGGACAATAAGATACTTATATGCAAAATCATAAATTTAGGCCCAACCTCATGCCATACTCAAAAATTAACTCACAATGGATCATAAAATTAAATATAAGAGCTAAACAATAAAATTTTAATGTAGGTGGAAATCTTTAAGACCTTAACATGGGCAAAGATTTCTTAGAAATGACACTACAAACACCAGAAAAAAGAAAAGGTAAATTGGACTCATGAAAATTCAAAACTTATCATGTCAAAAGACATTTAGAAACAATAATACTGTCTTGCAAAATATTTGTAAGATACATATCTGATAAAGGACTGTATCCAGAATATACAGAGGATGCCTGGCTGCTGGCTGGCTCAGTTGGCTCAGCATGATCTCAGAGTTGTGAGTTCTACATTGGGGCACAAAGCTTACTTTAAAAAAAAAAAAAGTATACACAAAGAACTTGTACATTTCAATAAGAAGACAAACAATTCAATCACCTAATTGGCATAATATGTTAATGGGCATTTTAGTAAAAAAGACCTAAAAATTACTTATAGACACAAGAAAAGACGATCAACATCGTTAGTTATCAGAGAATGGCTATAAAATAAAACAGACAATAACAAATGTTAGAGAGTGGGTAGAGAAATGGGAATCCTCATACATTGCTGATGAGAATGTAAAATGATGCAGTCACTTTGGAAAATGTTTTGGCAGTCCCTTAAAAAGTTAAACATAGATTTACCACATCATCCGGTGATTCTGCTCCTGGGCACACACCCAAAAGAAATGAAAATATCCACACAATGACTTACACATTAATATTCTTTACAGCATTATTTATAATACCTAAAAGTTGGAAATAACCCAAATGCCCTCCAATTGGTGAATGGATAGACAAAACGTGATGAATGCCTGCAACAAAATACTATTCAACAAAGAAAAGTAACAAACTAATGATACATACTATGACACAGACAAATCTCAGAAACTTTTACCAAGTGAAAGAAGCAAGCAGCAAGAGACTATATATTATATGATTCCATTTATATGAAATGTCCAGAAAAGGCAAATTTATACAGAGAGTAGATTAGTGGTTGCCTGGGGCAGAGGGTGGGAATGGGGATTAATAGTGAATGGGCATGAGCATATTATTGGGATAACACAAACATTTTAAAATGGATTTACTGTGATGGTTGTACAACTTGGTAAACTTAGTAAAAATCGCTGAATTATACACTTGAAGTAGGTGAATTATATGCTATGTAAAATATGCCTCAATAAAGTTATATTAAAAAAAAATAAGAACAAAGACCTAAATCTGTAGAGTCCAGAAGCACAGAGACAAGTACAAAATTCCTCCAGTGGGTCAGGGAAAATAACCTTAAACAGGGGCACTTCTACTTCCATTTTTTATTTCCTAGATCCACGCATTCCACTGATGGGGTGTGCACCATTAATAGTTTTTGATTTAGAGTGTATCCTATGTTTGAAGGCCGGTACTCCATCATCAGAATCTCAGCTCCAGGCAGTTACGCATGCAAAAAGCTATTGCACATTCCATTAGGCCAGCAGCTTCTTGAAGGTGTAGTATGTAAAAGAAGCATTGGATCGCATTGTCATGTGCACATGGCCATACCTCCATTGATATGAGCTATTATCTTGGTCTGATGCAATTCTATTCCAGTAGATCAAATGCTATATAAGCACTATCTGGTTAAGGTTGTATGAGCAGTAAGAAGTCCATATTGGAATATTAGTTGATTCCAATCAATTCCTATCAAGATGAATCACACTATGGAAGCACCCATTGTATTTAACTTGCCATTAAGAAGCTGGTTGATCTTTTCAAGAGTTGGAGACCTACTGGGAGATCAGTGCAGGTGTCTGTTACTCGGAAGCTGGATATTCAATAGTGCAGTAATTAGATAAGCCTTGACAAGTGGGAGCCCATGTTTTTGGGCCACACATAACCTCCACCCTTGCCACCATTTCTCAGGCCATGTTTGTTTTATTTGTCCCTTACCACTGAAATTGGGCAAGGCAGTATTCTTTAAGGTCTGCTTTTTTTTAACGTTTATTTATTTTGAGAGAGAGAGCAAGCATGCAGGGGAAGGGCAGAGAGAGGGAGAGAGAATCCCAAGCAGGCTCCACACTGTCAGTGCAGAGTTGGACAGGGCTTGATCTCATAAGCCCTGAGATTATGACCTGAGCCAATATCAAGACTCAGATGCCTAACTGACTGAGCCACCCAGGCACCCTGGGCAAGGGAGTATTCTTTTCTGTCTTTATTATATAAGAGCAGAACTACCTTCTCCTGATGATCAAGGTCAATTAGCCTTGCTAGGATGGTGAGTTCATTCCCTACCCTTAATGTTCTTTAATGTGCCGACTGTGCCCCACCACTGATAAATGCTGGCTGGCATCAACTAGCTAAGACATTCTGTTTCCCAGCTTGTGTAGAGGTAACTGGCCAAGTCATTCACTACTGCCCTTTAGTGATATTTATTATTACCTCAAAGTATTTCTCTTGACAGGCATCCTGCCTGAGGCTTTGTCCACTAGGGAGAATTCCTTTCATCCCTCTTCAGAGACATCCTTGAGTGAAGCTGCACGCATGAAGTACAGCAATAGTCTACTTGGTTTTCAACCACATACTGATCTTACCTATTCATAAACCAAATTCAACTTTCCCTCTCACCCCAAGGTAGACATAAGTATGAGCTAAGGGTGAGGTATCAGCGCAAGGGTGGTGAATGACATAGAAGTCTGGGCCACCAACAATGCAGCTTATAATTTATCTCTGGCTATGCTCATACTTGATCCCAGATGTAGAACTTTCTTTCCTTTTTATCATTGTTGGGGGTCTGACAAAACTTACGATGGGTAGTTCTGACTACATGAACACTTGATATCACATCGTCAGCTTCTCTGTTCCTACCAAGAACCAGTAGCACACCAAGAGCTATTTTTCGAAAGGTGTATAGTACACTGCTACAGGCAGCTTGCCTCACTTCTGAATCTTAGGGGTCTGTTTGGATTTTCCTGTGAAGACTTGCCATAAAATCTACAGGGTGGTTTTTTTTTTTTCCCTATCAATGATATTTCCTATACCACAGGCTTCACTAGGTCATATGACCCAAGTCACTCTGATTCAGTTGCAACAAGGGCTTTAGAAGATCACATAGGGTTTTCTGGATCTGAGATGGCCCTTCAGACATTTCCCATCTTTCGGTACATGGGCCTTTATATACCCATATTGATCAAGTATATAAAGCAGCTATCTCCAAGGAGGAGGCCCAACTTGGGAAGTGAGAGGCATGGCTCTCTTTGGCTGAGGACCATGCCTGGAGAGGGACTCAGCTGAAAGCAATTGGCCTTTAGCCACCAAGACACCCCACAACTGGGGCAATTGTTGCCTTAGCTTTGAAAGGGGAATCTAAGCAGTGGAGAATAGTATCCACTATCCACACTCACCTAAAGTTCCCCAGGTGTCTTCCATTAAAGTTCTTGAACTTCTGTGTCCTAAGATGTGTCCTAGATTTTTGGGGCCAGTAAGGACCTTGTATTTGTCCTTTATTCAACTTGTCGGTTTTATCCTAGCATTCCAGCATGTGAAGTCACTTTGAATTTTAGCCCTATCTTCTGTCTTACATTGGCATGTCAAAAGGGATGATGTCAAGTTATTCATAAAACAATGAGGCTTCAATCCTCAAACAATGTTTATAGGACTTGCACAGGTTATAACCACACTTTCAGCAGTCTACACACACACTTGCAGTTGTTGTCCAGCCCCAAGTTATTTTTATATCAAGGTCACTATGAAAATACCTGTAAAATGTTTTGTTGAATTCAGTATATGCCATTGTATCAGTCAGGATTTCTTTGCCCCAAATGGCAGAAAACCCAGTCTCCAATAGCCTTAATGAGAAAGTTTACTATTACCACTTAAGAACACTATAGGTAGTATGAACTTCAGGTTGGCAGATTCAGTGGCTTTTCAATGTCATCATTGATGTAGGTTCTCTTTCTTGTTCACCTCTCTACTAAACTCTGAGTACAGGTATCCTCGGCTTTCTGAAAGTTCATGTTACGCTACTTTGCTTTTACAAAGACCTGTGTTAGTACCTACTTTGCTAACAAAAGAAATCCAAAAAGGATTTTCTCTCTTATGAAAAAAGGTGAAAAGCAAAAATAGCATTCAGAGTTTGTGCTGCAGCCAGCCATTACAGAGGCTGCACGCATTCAGAGTTGCCAGAGTGACCCCACCAAGCTTCTTCCCCCAGGAACTACACATAGCATCTCAGCATCAAGCTGTCAGAGCTTTGAACTGTGTCTGTGAGCATCTGTGCTTTATCTTGATTTATTTTGTGTATCTGCTAGCAAGGTGCGTCCTAAGGTATCAAAAGGGCCTGAGAGGTTGTTTTGGGGGTCTAGGAATGCTCAAATAATTTTCTATGTAAATTAATGCTAACTGATTCTTTGCTTTACTCCACTTCAGCTTACAAAAGGTTTCATAGAAGCACTCCACTTTCACATACAGGGGAAAGCTGTACTGGCTTTGTGCTCAAGCTGGCTCCTCACTTCTACCTCCATGAACACAAGGTAATGGTGGGACAGTTCCAGGAGTCCTATCCGACACAACAATGTCCACCAGCAGCAGAACCCCCCTTCTCTTGGTGTCATTTCTTTACCTGTGACCCCCAGCAGACTTCCCCTTGTGTCTTACTAACCAGGATTAAGTCACTGTTGCACTCTACAATCCATCCTGAAAAAGGGAATGGAATACCATGATTGGCTTCAGCTTACAGTAATCATTTGCAGTAGAATGGATGTCAGGGCTCACTGTTCCATTGTTGGTAGAATCTAACGTGTTCCCCTTTGTAAAAAGCCTTCACCCTTCAGGCATTTCTTCCATTAGCTGTAATCACCAATGGATTACTGATGGAGGCTCTGAGAACCCCTTTTTTATTTCACATTTTATATCAATTTCCTGGCACTTAATTCCTCTAGCTCTAGAAACTTAAATCCACTTCAGAGAGGTTCCCTGTTTTCTTTCTTTCTCAACTATGTGGGACTTTAAGTCTCATTGCACCTTCCTTTCAAAATTGAAGGTGGTATATCTGGCTGTCCCTTTTCTCTGGCCCCTGCATCTGAAAATTGGTTTTCATTTTCCCCAGGTGCCGTTGGGAGCCTGGCTGAGTTTCATCTTCTATTTCCATATGAAATCCACTCACACTAAGCAATTAATAAGTTTTAGTGTAATTTACTCAAGATTAGAGCAGATTCTGGAAGAGGGAAGGGACAGTTCACCGTCTTCCTGGCTTTGTCCCTCTCCTGTGTCTTCCCCTGCCCACCTTTCTCCCAAATCTGGCCTGGGGCCCCTCGTATCTTCTTCTGTCTTTGATGCTTAAACCCTGGGAATCTCCATTCCTTGCACAGGTAGACTAATATCAATACACTGTTCCACACTACCTCTCTAAGAAAAATCCAATTTTCTGTCTCTTTGCACCTTGGAAAAGACAGAAGCAAAACAAATAACTGAAAAACATAAGAACTGCCTAACTTCTGTTAACATTGTACCACCTCACTTACTCAAAGAGCAAGCTACCCCATGTTTGTTCTCTCAACTCTAAGCAAAGCTTTTAGATCCTTACAGCAGCCTTTAGCACTTTTTGTAAACCTAGGTTTATTCCTGACTTTAGCCTCCTTTATTTCGTTCTTGAAGGTGCATGATAGTCTTTTGTGTTCAAGCTTATCTATAATCCCCTCTTTCTCTCTTTTGTTCATATACCTTTTAAAAAACCTGAGCTCTGCAGAGAGCTCCCTGTACAACCACCTCCTTCTTTAGATGTCTCCCCCTTTATCTGTGGATTACTTCCTATTATATTATATAATAAGGATTTTATTGTTTAAATCTCCTACCTCCCCCAAGTCATATTCCTTTCTAAATTCTCACATCACAGAATCACACCTGTGGAAAATACCCTTTTGAAGTGAAGAGTTAATTTGTAATGCAAATAATTACCTCTTTATTTATCTCATTTTCAAGTAGGAATTTTCATATATCAAATTTTCATAAAGACATATTAAGGGGCAAATTATTTCACGCCTTTTTCCTTCTCTGTCACTTATTCTCCTTCCCCCTCCCACTTTCCTCCTGTCCTTTTCCCCTCTGGTTGTTTTCCTGCTTCCTTTCCAGGATGCATGCAAACCTCTTGGGCTTTTCTCCCAGACTCTGCTTTTGTTGAACTGAAATATTTTCTGTTCGAGTACTGGAGCAAGCCTTTGTCAGTACCAGGCAAACTCACCTACCATTGCTTCCAGAGAAGTCCCTGAGTAGAGCCAAATGAAGAAAGCACTTGTAGAGAGAACTGGCTGTCGTCATCGGTAACCCCTGACTACTGGGGACTTCCATTTCCTAACCGACCTGCTTCTATAAACTTCAATCAAAATTCATCTTCTTCTGCTGACAAACTCTAAAGAGTAATTCTTTCTATGACTCAGCTGCATGAGGAGTAAGATGAGGGTGATGACCTCTGTCCTATCTACTTTAGAGAGTTGTTGGGGGGGGAGGGGAATCATGGGTAAGAAAATTTAAATCTACTCTATCTACAAAAGAGTATCTACTACTTGTGCTTAATCATTGATACGTTGCCTGAAAATATCAAGGATGAGTTTCCGTCATGAAATTTAGTAGAAATTAAGTGTCTTAAGGGAAGATATTGAGCAAAGAACATGAAGTAGTGAGTTTTTTAAGTTAAGAATTGCCCCCAGGGCACCTGGATGGCTCAGTTGGTTAAGCATCCAGCTATGTCTCAGGTCATGGTCTAGAGGTTCATGGGCTTGAGCTCCGCATCAGGGTCTGTGCTGACAAGCTAGAAGCCTGGAGTCTGCTTCAAATTCTGTGTCTCCCTCTCTCTCTGTTCCTCCCCCACTCATGCTGTGTCTCTCAATCTCTCTCAAAAATGAATAAACATTAAAAAAAAAAAAAAAAAGAATTGCCCTGTCCCCACAAGGATAGGGATCGAGACAAGGCTGAAGAGGTAGGAGTGCTTCATGAGATAACAATGTGCCAATCCTCTTAAATGATTTATTTCACTTTTGAAAATATTATAAAGACAAAGCTGTCTAGAAGACTGAGATAGAGAGAAGGGAATGGAGATAAGGGCAAGGCTTGCTCAGGATTGAGGGAGGAAAAAGTGAGGGAGCAAAGTTCCTGTGAGATAAGGGAAGTTGTTCTAATAAAATGGAAATAGAAAGAAATGAGGAAAATGTCTTTATCAAGTGAAAGTAAATTAAATGATGGTTTAGAAACAAGAAAGAGCAGCTATGAGATATGTTAGTAAGAAAGAAAGAATTCAGTGACAACTCCAGAACAAAACTAGAAATCTAGGAGTGTATCCTTCCAATGAAGGAAAAAACAAAAGCTTTCCCGGTAACTCCATCCCACCTACCTCTCACTCACATCTACCTGCATTGCCTTCAAACCTTTACCAGGTTTCACCCTGGGGCAAGGTGGGAAAAATTCTGAAGTTCTTAAATTTGTTTAGTTTTGTTTATTGATGAGCAACATCATGAAGGTGGAAATCAGGATGTGTGTTTTAATTCCCATCGAGGAAAAAACAAAAAACATAAGGAGAACAAATAAACAGTTGGTTCTTGTTGTGTTGCCCTAGTAGTTACACAAACAGAACCCCACTCACTGTGTTACATTTGATTTCTGAAGTTCTAAACTAGGCCAGAAGTTGTGCTGCACCCCAGAGACATAATGATGAATGATACAAGTGTGCTCCCTGGCTTGATGGGCTTATAGCTTGGTGGGAGAAAGAGACAGTAAACAAAGATGCATATACACGAGGGTATAATTACATGTTGGTGTAAATATTATAAAGGAAGCAAGGACACTTTTATGAGCAAGATAATAGAGAAAGCTAATCTTCTATAGATTGAGGGGCCAAGGAAGGCCCAATCTGAAGAAGCAATGCATAGAGTATCCTCCGGGATAGAAAGGTTTTCCAGGAGGGCACCTGGGGGGCTCAGTCAGTTGAGCATCTGACTTTGGCTCAGGTCATGATCTCATGTTGGTGGGTCTGAGCCCTGCATCGGGCTCTGTGCTGACAGCTCAGAGCATAGAGCCTACTTTGGATTCTGTATCTCCCTCTCTTTCTGCCCCCCCCACCCTGCTTGCACTCTCTCTCTGTGTCTCAAAAAATAAAATAAAATGTTAAAAAAAAAAAAAAATAATAAAGTTTTCCATGAAATGAGCCTGGGGCAGATTGTTCCATGCAAAGCAAAGAACGTATGTGAAGATCCCATAAGGGGAAAAAACACACTTGTGAGTTCAAGCTTTAAAAGAAGCTCTGAAGGAAGGCTAGTGTGTCAAGAGCTGTGCTGTCCAATCCCATAGCCACTGTCCATATATCACTATTTAAATTTAAATTAATTGAAATTAAGTAAAATTAAAAATCCAGTTCCTCAGTTGCACTAAGCACCTTTTCAGTACACAGTAACCACATGAGGCCAGTGGTCACTCTGTAAACAGCACACATTAGAACATTCCCATCATCACAGAAAATTCTATTGGATAGCATTGGTCTAGAGCAGACATAGGGATTTAGAAAATATTTTAAATAACATTTATATGGGATTTTCATAACATGGGAATGTTTTTATGATAAATGAAAGTTCAGGTTTTTAAGAAATGTTTATTTATGAGAGAAAGAGAGCACACTCATGCATGCATGAGCAGGGGAGGGGCAGGGAGGGAGGGAGAGAGAATCCCAAGCAGACTCCATGCTGTCAGCACAGAGCCCAATGTGGGGCTTGATCCCATGAACCACAAGATCATAACCTGAGTAGAAATCAAGAGTTGGACACTTAACCAACTAAGCCACCCAGGTGCACAGCTTTTCTGATATCAGCCCACATGGGGCAGAAGTTTCTGGAGCCATAAACTGGTAGGAACTCTTAAATGGTAATTTTAACAGATTGCTGGAGGCTGAGTATGAACTAGTGTGAGAATGAGAGACTCCAAGGGGCCATTGTTTTGGGAGACCCCACACCAGCTTCTCATGATGAAGAGCCAAGATGGAGTGCCTGAGTGGCTTAGTCAGTCAAGCATCTGACTCAATTTCAGCTCCCGGTTTGTGAGACAGAGTCTGTGTTGGGTGCTGCACTGTCAGAACAGAACCTGCTTGAGAGTCTTTCTCTCTCCCTCTCTCTGCCCCTCCCTTTTTCTCTCTCTTTCTCTCAAAATAAATAAATATACATTAAAAAAAAAGAAAAGAAAAAACTCTTGTCTCTTGCAGGGGGAGGGGAAATATAACCATTTTGAAATATGCCCAGAGTATTCTTCATAGCAAAGGCCTGTTACAGAGGAAAGATTGTTTTACCAGAGTCTTATATCACCCCATGGGAAGGATCATTACCTAAATCCAGCCTTCTCTAGCCTTTCTGTCTCACCTAACAGGAAGGCAGGCAGGAGTAAGAAAACTAAGAAACACTTCTAAAAGTCACAGGTCAGGGACGCAGCCCCACTAAAAGACTGCTTTCCCTCCCACACACTTTACTGCCATATCATCAGGGCTCCAGTGTAAGAACTGGATTATAGCCAAAAGAGCTACAAGGCATAGACTCTATTTATGAAGGGGCTCTTAAGAAAACCCAAGACAACAGTGCGAAAAAACAAAGGCACTAGAAGAATTTGAAGCTTTCAAGACCTATAGCTGTAACAAACATTACGTGCAGTCCCACTCCTAGCCAGACTAACATAAAGCCTCACACTAAAAACCTACTTACCTGAGTTCTTATTATCTGATACATCATTTCTGGATTTCAACAAAAAATTACAAACCATCCTACAGGGCAAGAAAAAAGCATAGACTGAAGAAACAAAGTAAGCACCAGCTATGACAGATTTTTAAATTATCAGATAGGGTATTTAAAATAACTATGATTGATATATTATAGATTCTAATGGGTATATATATACTTATATATAATAAGGTACAAAAGCAGATGGGAGAAATGAAACAGAAAGATTAAAACTCTAAGAAAAAATAAAAAAGAAATGTTAGAAATCAAAAACACAATGATGGACAAGAAGAATACATTTGATGGACTCATCAGCAGACTGGACATGGCCAAGAAAGAATCAGTGAGTTTGAAGATGTGTCAATAGAAACTTCCCCAACTGAAATGCAAAGAGCTAAGCATCCAACTTCGGCTCAGGTCATGATCTCACAGTTCATGGGTCGAGTTCCACGTCGGGCTCTGTGCTGACAGCTAGCTCAGAGCCTGGAGCCTGTTTCAGATTCTGTGTCTCCCTCTCTCTCTCTCTAACCCTCCACTGCTCACATGGTCTCTCTCTCTCTCTCTCAGAAATAAATAAAACATTTTAAAAAATGAAATGCAAAGAGCTAGAAGAATAAAAACAAAACACCTCAGAATATTCAAGAACTATGGTGCAATTTCAAAAGGTATAACATATTAGTAGTTGGAATACCAGAAGGAGAAGATAAAATGGAGTGAAAGAAATATTTGAAGTAACAATGAACAAGAATTGGTGAAAATTAATGAGAGACATCAAAACACAGATCCAGGAAGCTCAGAGAACATCAAACAGGTAACATGTTAAATAAATAAATAAATAAATCTAGCAACATCATATTCAGCAAACCAAAGACAAAGAAGGCAGGGGGGAAAAAACTTCAAGAAAGACAGAGGGGGAAAAAACAACTTAATTGTAGAGAACAATGATAAGAATTATGACAAACTTCTTCAGAGACTTGGCAAGCAACAAGAGAATTAAATGTATTATTAAAAAATATTGAAAGAAAAAAATTCACTCTTATATGGATTAAATACTCATGATGATAAGCAACCCCTAAAAATTAAGAGCAAATGAAATAAACACATCTGTGAAGAGAGTCAATTTAACCACAGAGAGGCATCATTTCAAGTGACTTCATAAACACAGTAATTTGACCATACCTAAGACACGTATATCTCCAAGAGCATGAAGAATTATAAAGAACCTTTAAACTATTACGACGTATCGTATTGTTAGTAATAATACTGAAGTTGTTATTCTGACACTATTACATATATCTGTGTGTGGATGAAACAAAATAAGTATTTAGACTGATGTCATTAGGACCTAAGTTTTTAGTGTAAAGAGATACAAATATAAAATACAAAAATTCTGTAAAAACTTCATAATCTAAATTTGAATTTGAACACACAATGTATTTTCTTTTTTAATTTTTTTAACATTTATTTATTTTTGAAAGAGAGACAGAGCATGAGCAGGGAAGGGGTGAGAGAGAGGGAGGGAGGGAGACACAGAATCCAAACCAGGCTCCAAGCTGTCAGCACAGAGCCCGACTAGGGGCTCAAACATAAGGACTGCGAGATCAAGACCTGAGCCGAAGTCAGACGTTCAACCCACTGAGCCGCCTAGGTGCCCCAATGTATTTTCTCTTTTAAAAAATATGTATTTCTATGCTCTGTCCACTAAAGCACTTAGAAGCAATGACCATAAGTTTAGCAATAAATACTCCTAGAACCCAGATTATGGCCTCTGAAAAAACACTTTCCAATAAAAGGAATCAGAACTTCTCTGGAAAATAATTAATTCCATGTTGGGAGGCAGGAACTTTAAAATGTGATCCTGGAACATCTTATTATACCAGCAAGAAAAAAAATTTAAAAGACTGGGGTTATGTCAGCAGGACCCAAAAGACTGCCTGATGGTCCCTCCACTAGCCAAAGTGGAAACAATTTGAGCATCAAAAAAGATAACTAGAATGGTTTTTAAGACAATAAGTGGATAAATTCCATGAGTTCATTATGATACTCAAAACATTTTCTTCCAAATCCTCATTGATTACTTTTAAAGGATACCAAAGAAACAACTGATTCTTTTGACAACTGGTAAACATAGTAAAGAATCTTTCATCTCCTATAATCTGAACTTCAGTATAACCAAATCTTTGTTGAAGGAAAATATTTTTAATAGAAATATTCCTACTAATAAAAACAGAAGGAATGATAGATTGTCTTAGTCAACTTGGTGCCACAGGAATACAAAGATGCATAGGATACAGTTTCTGCTAAAACAGAATATCATAGTCTGGGTGGCATGAACAATAAACACAGATTTCTCCCAGTTCTTGAGGCTGGCGGTGCTGACAGACTCAGGTTCTGGTGAGAGCTTTCTTCCTGGTTTGCAGATGGTCACTTTCTTGCGTATACTCACAGGGTGGAAAGAGAAAGGTACATTTTCAGCACCGCCTTCTTCTTATAAGGACACTAATCCCACATGAACACTCTATGGTGATCTCATCCAAACCTAATTATTTCCCGAAGATCCCATCTCCAAATACCACCACACTGAGGTTAGGATTTAACAAGAATGTTGGGGGTGGGGGGGAGAAACACATTCAGTCAGCAGCACTCTCTAAAGAAAGAGTGAATCTCGTGGGTTCGAGCCCCGCATCAGGCTCTGTGCTGACTGCCAGCTCAGAGCCTGGAGCCTGTTTCAGTCTGTGACTCCCTCTCTCTCTGACCCTCCCCTGCTCATGCTGTCTCTCTCTCCTAGAAATAAATAAAAACCTTAAAAATTTCTTAAAAAAATAAAAATAAAAAAATAAAGAAAGAGTGGATCTGGAAAAATTGAACTACCCAATGACCCAGTAATTGCACTATTAGGTATTTATCCAAAGAATACAAAATGTTGATTCAAAGGGATACATGTACCCTAATGTTTACAGCAGAGCTATCAACAATAGCCAAATTATGGAGAGCCCAAATGTCCATCAATTGATGAATGGCTAAAGAAGATGTGGTACATTTGTATAATGGAATATTACTCAGCAATCAAACAGAATGAAATCTTGCCATTTGCAACAATGTGGATGGAACTAGAGGGTATTATGCTAAGTCAAAGAAGTCAGGCAGAGAAAGACAAATATCATATGATTTCATTGATACATGGAATTTCAAAAACACAACAGATGAACATAGAGAAAGGAAAAATAAGATAAAAATGAAAGGGAGGCAAACCATAAGAGACTCTTTTTTTTTCTTCTGAAATTTATTATTTTTTCTTTCATAGTTTATTTTCAAGTTGGTTTCCATGTAACACCCAGGGCTCATCCCAACAAGTGCCCTCCTCCATGCCCATCACCCCCCTTCCCTTTCCCCCACTCCCATCAGTCCTCAGTTTGTTCTCAGTATTCAAGAGTCTCTCATGGTGTGCCTCCCTCCCTCTTCTTAACTATTTTTTCCCCTTTTCCTCCCCCATGGTCCTCTGTTAAGTTTCNCATGGAGTCTGGTAAGTTCCTTATAGATTTTGGATACTAGTCCTTTATTTGATATGTCATTTGCAACTATCTTTTCCCATTCCGTCCGTTACCTATTAATTTTATTGATTATTTCCTTTGCTGTGCAGCAGCTTTTTATCTTGATGAGGTCCCAATAGTTCATTTTTGCTCTTGATTCCCTTGCCTTTGGGGATGCGTCAAGTAAGAAATTGCTGTGGTTGAGGTTGTTTCCTGCTTTCTCCTCTAGGGTTTTGTTGGTTTCCTGTCTCACATTCAGGCCTTTTATCCATTTTGAGTTTATTTTTGTGTATGGTGTGAGAAAATGATGTAGTTTCATTCTTCTGCATGTTGCTGTCCAGTTCTCCCAGCACCATCTGTTAAAGAAGCTGTCTTTTTTCCATTGGATACTCTTTCCCGCTTTGTCAAAGATTAATTGGCCATACATTTGTGGGCCCAATTCTGAGTTCTCTATTCTATTCCATTGGTCTTTATGTCTGTTTCTGTGCCAAAGAGACTCTTAAATACAGAGAACAAACTGAGGGGGTGCTGGAGGGGTGTTGGGTGGGGAGATGGGCTAAACGGGTGATGGGCATTAAGGAGGGCACTTTTTGGGATAAGCACTGGGTGTTATATGTAAGTGATGAATCACTGGATTCTACTACTGAAAACAATGCTGTGCTGCATATTAACTAATTGAATTTAAATAAATGAATTTTTAAAAAGAAATAAAGAAAGAGTGGATCTGGGAAATGATCATTAGTGGCTGCTCAGACCACCAGGTGAGAAGCTAATGGAGTACTAGACACAAATGGATCAGGCTGCAATGCTGGAACTACTGATCAATCTTTGACAGCATAAAAAGTGAACCAACCATTATATGCCTCAACATGAAAGAACCACAACCTCCTATGAAATAGTCCTGCCAAAAAAATCAAACCTTGAACCTGATCAAGCCTCTAGATCAGCACTATCCAATAGAAATATAATGTAAGCCACATAGGTACTTTAAAATTTTCAGGGCGCCTGGGTGGCTCAGTCGGTTACGTGTCCGACTTCGGCTCAGGTCATGATCTCACGGTTCGTGGGTTCGAGCCCCACATCGGGCTCTGTGCTAACAGCTAGCTCAGAGCCTGGAGCCTGCTTCAGATTCTATGTCTCCCTCTCTCTCTGACCCTCCCCTGCTCATGCTGTCTCTCTCTCTCAGAAATAAACATTTAAAAAATTTTTTTTAATAAAATACAATTTTCTACTAGCCATAGCTAAAATGTAAAAACGAATAGATGAAATTAATTTTAATACCATATTTTAGTTATCCCAATATATAAAAGTATTATTATTGAAACCTATCAATATAAAAATTATTAATGTTTACCATCTTTTTTATGTAAGTTTCTAAAATCTGTTGTATATTTTATGCTTTCCTATCACAATTTTGACTAGCCACACTTCAGGCACTCAGTAGCTACAACGATGCTGGTTCAAATCAACTGTAAAAATTATGAGATGATGGAGATTTTAATACTGTCTGGGTATTAAGTTATAGTACGGTACTATTAATTTTTAAGTGAAATAACAGTACTGTGTTTACAATTTTAAAGAGTCTTTATGCTTTATTTATTTATCATTAATGTTTATTTAGTTTTGAGAGAGAGAGTGTGTGAGCGGGGAGGAAAGGCAGAGAGAAGGGGACAGAGGATCCCAACTGGGATCTGCTCTGACAGCGGGGAGCCCAATGTGAGGCTTGAACAAACCGTGAGATCATGACCCAAGATGAAGTCAGATGCTCAACCAAGTGGGGCCACCCAGCTGCCCCTAGAGTCCTTATCTTTTAAAGATACATAATGAATCTAGGTGGGAATAAAGGGAACAGATAAGAATAGAAAACACAAGACTGGCCATGAGCTGACTGGCTACCACTATGAAAATGGCACCAGTTTCCTGTCTAATGTTACTGTCAAAGAATGGAGAGGGTCTTGTTAATTGAAATACTGCAAAAAAGATACTGGAGATAGGCTGAGCTGTTAATACATCCATCACTTCTGACTCCAGGAGCGGTAGAACTATAGCTGCAACACGCTCCCTAGCTCTGGAACAGACACCCAACTGTTGGCCAATCTCCCCTGTATTCCCTTTGCCACCCTACATCAATCCCCAGTTGCTGAAGGGGAAAAAAAAGATTGTAGGTCTAAATCTGCTCCATTATATGTAAAAGAAAAAAAAAAAAAAGAATGAAAGAAATTTCAATTTCTTTCTGGAAAGGAAACAAATGTTTCAAGTCCAGCTGGAGCCAGACTGTTTCTTTGGGAGAAGCCCACTGGACAGAGACCACCTCAAAGCTCCAGAGGAGGTTAAATCTCAGAGGGAGAACACTGGAACTGCTAGAGTCAGCTGGCCACCCCTCACAGAGCATCACCTTCCTCCAGTGCTACACTTGGGAGATTCTGGGTTTTGTTTCATCAAAAAAGTCAATGCTCTTCTGTTTTTGTATCACTTAAACTGCCCCTCCCCCCCCCCAGTCAGTCACTAAATTGTGTTTGAGTAAGTCAGTGATGAATAACAGAAGGATAATCAGAGGGGACAGGGCTTGTGGAAAGAACCTAAGCAAGGCTGGGGGGAACTCTCAGTCCACTTAATTAGTGACCTGGAATATTCCTCCCTTGGTAAAAGTCTATACATCTTTTTTTTAAGTTATCAAGTCAACTCTGCTCCCATAAGTAGATTTGCATTCCTCAAACCGCCTGTTCTTATTTTGGTTCAGAAAGCATGGTGAGAAAAACTTTCACACTTTTATGCCATGGTGCTTTGTATATCCCACCAGCAAAGTGATTACTGTACTGTTTTGCAATGAAGCATTTATTTTCTCTAGTAAGCTGTGATTTCAAAAGCAAAATCCCTGACATTGTCACCTTTGAGTCTCCACCGTCTAACCAATGTGGGATACACAAGCAGGCAATACAGCTTTGTGGAATGAATAGATCGTTCACCAACAAATATCACTGAGCATCTGAACAGGTTAAGACTATGAAATGGCAACCATTTTGCTTTTTGAATCTCCAAATAAACACTCCACATGTAGCTACGTACCTAGGATCTTGTTATGGACTTCAGAATCACACAAGGAAACCAGCAGTAAATTACTTTGCAGTCCCTTCAACCCCTATGCCCACAGCATTTTAAAAATCATAACCAAAATTACTTAGCTAGACCTTCTCATGAGACACGGATTTAAATAACTTTTTGTTGTTTTCTAACACTTAAAGCACGTATACGGTGTTATTATTATGAGTAGTCATTGATGTACTTTCTGGTCCAAACTCCTTCCCAAACTCGATTTCTAAATGTTGCTCCAAAAAAGTTCTGAATAATTTCAGGGTCATTAGAAAAGGTCTCTATTCCCATGATTATCTTCTTAGACATAAGAATAAATTACATTTTTCAGAATTTTGTTTAAAATATCTGGTGACGTGCCTCTATAGAAACATGTTTAATTTTTTTTTTAATTTTATTTAAGTAACCTGTACACCAAATGTGGGGCTTCAATTCACAACCCTGAGATCAAGAGTCACATGCTCCACCGACAGAGTCAGCAAGGTATCCCAAAACACATTTATTAAGAGTAGGCAAGTTATGTTGTCTTCATACCCATTGCAGGGGCTTAACCAATGCCCAAGCATCAATAAGTAAGCAGGAAGTGAGGGTGGAAATAATAGCACAGGCTTCAGAACCACATATTCTTGAAATCAGAGTAATTTTAAGCAACTATTTGATTGTTTCAGCTTGTTTTTCAAATATAAAAAGGGAACAATTATACTTTGAAGGATTATGGATTTGTTGGTAGCCTAACAAGGGAGGCCATGTAAACTGAATTAGTGTGAGTGACCCAGCCACCAGCTCAGAGGCAAACTCAGCTCACTGATTTGGCCCATGGTTCTATTACTTTGATAATGAATAATAAACATCCCTAATATTTTGTTTATCTACCGATATTGTCATCTAGTGATTTTCCACAATCTCTCATCTCCTACGACAGTTTTATAGTCTTCTTTTGTAGTTGGGATGTGATTTGGTAGATTACATGAGCAAAGTAAAGCTTTCTAATTCTGTAGAATACATGTAATTTTGGAGTTTGCTCCTGATCTGAAAGTTCCAGGAAGGAAGATATTCTCTGTGGGATGTTTGTCATTGAATCCCAAGTGTCAAGAGTGCCTGATACTTATTTAAAAATGGATAACTTTTTCTTGACTGGACATAGGAATGAATATTAGATACTAAAGAGAATTAGGGTGAGGAAGATGTATGTGGCTAAGCATATCCCTGGTGACAAAATATGGGAAGTCCCTAATCAAGATGTTGGTTTTTACGTACTGATTGGCTGAACTAAATTCCATAGACTGTCAAGGACCCATGAGAAAAAAAACAGAATTACCTGATGGGATCCTGGAAGATGAGCACCATTGCTCACTCCTTCCCTTCTCCTGACACAAACCAGTAACCCATACAAATCAGTGGGCCCTTTATAATTATGGGAGGGGCATAGGCAGAGAGGGGATTATAAGTGGCATAATACATTAGAAAGGGCTTGAGACATCTTTGCCAACTTCCATGATGCCCATAGTCATAATTATATCCACAAAGTCTTTTAAAAATGTATCTACAGGAGTGTCTGGGTGGCTCAGCAGTTAAACATCTGACTTCAGCTCAAGTCATGATCTCATGGTTCATGGGTTCGAGCACCACATCCGGCTCTGCACTGACAGTGCAAAACCTGCTTGGTATTCTCTCTCCCTCTCTCTGCCCCTCCCCCCACTCACGCTTTGTCTCTCAAAATAGATAAATAAACTTAAAAAAAATAAAATGTTCCTATAAAATTTTTTTAAATGTATCTACAACTAGAATAACCTCTATGTTCAAGAATCACTGTTATCCCAGCAGCTAAGAAGGCTGTAGCCACTGCCAGAGTGGTGAAATAATTTTGGCCAGGGTTCCCCCAGAGAAGCAGAGCCAATAGACACATAGATAGATACATAGATAGACAGACACATAGATAGATGATAGGAGAGATTTATTTTATTATAGGAATTGGCTCACATGATTACAGAGACTAAGAAGTCCCAAAGTCTAATCGGCCATCTGCAAGCTGGAAGCCCAGAGAACATGAGGACCAGGGCAGCCAGTGCTGTAAATTCTAATCCAGGTCTGAAGGCCTAAGAACAAGGAACACTGATCCATAAAAGATAGATGTCCCAGCTCAAGCAAGAGAGCAAATGCATCCTTCCTCCACCTTTTTTATTTCATTTTTTATTTTATTCGGGCACGCAACAGACTGGACTGAACTTTTGAGAACCATCTTCTTTATTGTCTACAGACTCAAATGCTAATTTCCTCCTGAAACACCTTCACAAACACGGCAAGAAGCAACGTTTTCCCAGCTTTCTAGGCATCCCTCAGCCCAGTTAACATAGGAAATTAACCATCCTAAACATGTAGCATATGATGTAGGAGCTGCTTTAGAGTAGTCAGGATGCATCAAAGCAGAACAAGAGACAAAACACAGAGAAGGGCTGGGCTGAGAAACGACACTTAGACTCTTGTTCCTGCCTTGCCTCTTGTTTCCTGTTGGACCTTCGGTTAGTCTCACTGTCCGGGCCTGGGTCCCACCTCTTTAAAATAAGGGTGTTGAATAGATGATCTGTAACATTCCTTCAGGTTCTAAAACTATTTTCTCCAGTCACCAAAGAATTCTCTTTCTGAAAAGGAGCAAGGCTAAGCTAATTTTCCCCCTTTCTACAATTTACATGTCCTTTGCTTTTCATTTGTACGTAAATGTGTAAGCCTTTGACCAAAACAAAATTACAATCTCTAGGTCACTCCTCAATCCCCTCATCATTAAAATGCAGCTGCAGATTTCAAGGAACAAAAAAAGGAAAAAGAACAGTTACTAAGTCATCCTGACTTGCCAGTTCTGGAGTGCCAGGGAGTAATTATGGGGGTAGCCCAGAGGACAACCAGGAGAGGTGATCACAGGAGGCACAGGCCTCCGCCTACCTCTGGCTTTTGATCTTGAAGTACAGCAGATGCTCTGTGTAAGAAAAGCATAGTTTGGGAAGGTCAGGGAGTGAACTGGAAAATGCTGGGTTTCAGAGTCATAGTACACAGTTCAAATCCTGGATCTCCTGCTTTGTATGCTTGAGCAACTCACTTCTCTGAGTCTCAGTTTCTTCTCTGTAAATGGGAAATACCAACTACAGAGGTCTGCCATGAGCAGTAAAGAAGGTGATATGCTAAAGCACAAGAATCATTGAACAAATTATAATGCAGAGAGGGATGGATGGGACAGGCACTTTGTTAAAGACAGAGGAGCAGAAGGCATACTGCAGGCATGTGGTGGGAAGAAAAGTAGTCACACACTCCCCCTGAAATTATGTCAGTGCACACACTGTTGTAAGCTGGGGCAGGGGTGGGGGATATTCCTTTGTGAGGAATTATCCTTCCCTCACAGGGCTCATAGTTGAGAGATGAGGTTTACAGAACTGAAGACCTGAGCAAGCAAAATGCTTAGAGCCCTGGTTGGTGATGCCTTTCTGAACAAGGAAACCCAGAATAGTTGCCCCTCCTTTTTCAATCCTGAGAGCCTAGGATTCTAGAGCAGCAAGTTTTTATGGAAGACTTGGTTCTTAGACTGGACCTAAAGAATGGTACGATTAGGATAGGACCATGGGGAAAAAGTGGGGGTCATAGCACAGATAAGGGAGGGAGCTATGTCTACCCCCTTTTTAGCTGCTATCTTGGCTGCTTTGTCTGTTAGATGATTACCTCATGCTCTAGGGTCATCTCCCTTTCTGGTATCCTCTGCAGTGTAGGACTGTAACTTCTTTTAGAAGCCAGATGGCCTTAAGGAGCTTTAGTATTTTCTCCTTATTTCTAATGGTCTTCCTCCCACAGTGAGGAGGACCCTCTTTGTAGATTTCCCCATGTGTGTGTACAGTAGCAAAGGCATACCAGGAGTCAGTGTAGATTATTTGCCCTCACTGATCGTGAGGATCTGAACTGGGGCATGTAATTCAGCCCATTGTGCTGACTATACCACAGATAGGGCATTGTCCTCTAGGACTTCATCTGTGGTTGTCACTGCATACCCTGCCTTTCAAACAACCTCTGTAATGAAACTTCTACCATCACTGAACAAGGTGAGGTCTGTGTTCCCTAGGCCTGGTCACACAGATCTGAGCGGCTTACAAATCCTTTATCGGTTACCTCAGAACAATCATGATCTGGTTTTCCTTTCTCAGAAGGTAGGAAAGTAGTGGGGTTCAGCATCCAAATTGTTTCAAGAGTGATTCGTGGATTCTCAGATAGGAGCCGCTGGTATTGCACTGGCTAACAGTTGGAGAGGAAGCACTGTCCTTGAGTATTTGAGACACGACAGCATAAGGGACCTTAACATTTAGTTCTTGTCCCAGGGTGAGTTTATCTGCCTCCTTTTAAAATTTTTTTATGGTTTTGGGGCACCTGGGTGGCTTAGTCGGTTAAGCGTCCGACTTTCGCTTAGGTCATGATCTCGCGGTTCGTGAGTTCAAGCCCCGTATCGGGCTCTGTGCTGACTGCCAGCTCAGAGCCTGGAGCCTGTTTCAGAGTCTGTGACTCCCTCTCTCCCTGACCCTCCTCTGCTCACTCTGTCTCTCTCTCTCTCTCTCTCCTAGAAATAAAACATTAAAAAAATTAAAAAAAAATTTTTTTATGGTTTTATTTTATTTTTGAGAGAAATAGAGTGCAAGCAGGGGAGGGGCAGAGAGAGAGGAAGACACAGAATCCGAAGCAGGCTCTAGGCTCTGAGCCATCGGCACAGGCCCAACAGTGGGGCTCAAACTCATGAGACCTGAGATCATGACCTGAGCCGAAGTCAGAGGATTAACAGACTGAGCCACACAGGTGCCCCTATCTGCCTCCTTAATGAGCAGAATTGTGGCCATCCTGCTGCCACTGGGTCAAGCCTCTTTAACAGGCTTGCTACTGGCCATTGCCAAAGGCCAACGGTCTGTGTGAGAACCCTGAAGGCAACATTTTCTTTCACTTGAACAAAAAGATTAAAAGCCTTTTTTATTTTTATATTTTTTTAAAGCACAGGCATTTTTTCTTTTTTTTTAAATATTTTTAAAAGTATTTTTATTTATTTCTAGGAGAGAGAGAGAGTCAGAAAGAGAGAGAGACGGCGTGAGCAGGGGAGGGTCAGAGAGAGAGGGAGATACAGACTCTGAAATAGGCTGCAGGCTCCAAGCTGGCAGTCAGCACAGAGCCCGACGCAGGGCTCGAACCCACTAACCGTGAGATCATGACCTAAGCAAAAGTCGGACGCTTAACCGACTAAGCCACCCAGGCGCCCCTAAAAGCCTTTTTTATATTCAGGAGGCCAAGGGTTGGTGCCTGCCCCAAGGCTGCCTTTATCCCTAGGAAGGCGGCTTCAGCCTCCTCTGTCCAGACAGGGGATTCTTGCTCTGCCCTTACCAAGAAATTATAGAGGGGGCTTGCTATTGCCAAGAACCCCAGGAATCCAGATTTGGCAGAGTCCTGCAGCTCCCAGCAATTCTCGTAGCCCCCTCTTAGTTTGCGACTAGGGTAGGGAGGTGATGGCCTTCTTTCTCTCCAGCCCTAGTGCTCGGTTTCAATGAGACCCAATACTCTTGAGTCTGTCAGGAGTTGGAGGAGGGCCTTGTGCCCTCTGTACAATTCTCTTAGGTATTGCTGGTAAGGAGGAGGTCATCCACATACTGGAGAAGGGTGCAGTGTGTGGCCTCCCTTGGAAAGCCGGTGAGGTCTCCGGCCAGCGTCTACCCAAAGAGGGTAGGTGAGTTTTTAAACCCCTGTGGGAGGCTCATTCAAGTCAGTTGCATCTGACACCCCATGTCTGGTTTGGTCCATTTGAAGGCAAACAAGGGTTGGCTCTGGGGGGCCAAGTGGAGGCAGAGGAAGGCATCCTTTAAGTAAACCAGCTGGCAGAGCCTAGGATCGGGCTAAGGAGGGTGTACGGGTTCTGGACCACCAGGTGCAAGGAGACAGTCACTTTGTTGATAGCTCATGTGTCTTGAACTGGTCGGTACCCTCCTCCTGGCTTCTTGACTGGCAAGAGCAGGGTGTTCTTGGAGACCTGCCCTTGCCTCTTGTGGGACAGGGTATTGCTGCTGTCTCTGCGGTTGAGCCTCTGGGATTAACTCTACAATGACAGGAGCCCGGTTGTGGGCAAGTCCGGGGGGGTTGTCCTCCGCCCATAAAGTGGGGAAAGCAGTCCTGAATTCGAGAGGGCCCCTCGGTTGAGCCTGGGTGCAGAATAGTCTCCATTTTTTTCTCTCTTGGTGTAGTGATTGCTATTACAAGGGGACCTGATTCTTCTTGTCCAATCAGAGGCTGATGCATCCCATTGGCTCAAAGGTTATATGGGCCCCCAGCTTTGAGAGTATATCCTGGCCAAGGAGAGGGATAGGGCACTCAGGTAGGTGGAGAAACTCATACCATACCGTGTGGCCCCCAAATTCACAGAAAGTTTGACCCCCTACTTTCCTTTTGACCATGGGCTCATGGGGGCCAAGAAGAAGTGAGCCCAGTCCTCCTCAGTCTGAATTTATTCCTGCTAGGCCTATGAGGTCTTTTCTGCAGGGTTCTTCTGCATATCGGCTGGGTTTCTGGGACTTTTCACAGTTGGAACGTTCATTCTTTCAACCTCCTTTCTCCTTGCAGTAGGCGCATTGGTCCTTGCTAAGGAGGTTCTGGGCCTCCCCCCTTTTGGCAGCTGGACCTTTTGTCGTGGCTCTCTTGTGCCTCGGAATCAAACAGGGTGTAGCCTCTCATAGTAATCCATAGTGTATTCCCCTTGCTGCTGGGGATATTCAGGGACTTCTTAGCCCCTGCTCAGATCCCTTGGAGAAGAGCTTCTTGGTACCAGCAGATGTGGACTGGCATCTGGAGAGTGTCTGTACCTGGCTGAGGGCGCAATCTGGCCACTGGTCCAGGGGAGAGAGGATCTGCTGAATCCAGAGGTGGTGGGGAGACTGAAGGTGGCAGAATACTGGGAACCAGGGGGTTAGGTGCTGACGGTCTTGGGGGAGCATAAGGCGGGGACAAGATTGGTCACTCGGGAGAATTTGTGGAGGTCAGGACTTCTGTTGACCTTCCTTGGGATGCTTTGTCAAGGCGACTAAGACCCTAGTCTGTCCCTGTTCGTTGCAGGTAAATCACACCCAAGGGGGAAGGGTTTGGGTAATCTGTAACCAGGAGTGGATATATGGAAACTGATCAGGAGAACCTGAGTCCCTGGTGACAACACGCCAGACGTGACAAACCGTTGGGACATCTAAGGTTCCCTCTGAGTACCAGCTACACCAAAAGTGGGTCATTTCAACTCACATACGATCCTTAACTTGCCGAGGGTCATCTTAATTCCATAGTTTCCCGAAAACCCCTTTTTTGCTCTATTCCGACCCCACAATGTTCCCATTAGACAGAGTTGCAAAGACAGAGAATTCGGGTGCCTTCTCTAATGAGGAGACCAGTCAGATGCCCACCTGGCCGCGTCCCAAAGGAACTTAGGTGACGCTTAGCTGTAACGGTCTCAGCTTTGTGACTTTCAATCAGAAACTATTCCGATGCTGCCATAGACTGTATGTCATTCACCAGAGAATCGCAGACCGGCCCACTCAGACTCCGTGGGCTTTTGGGGACCTTAAGGGTGCCCTCCCAGGGAGCCACAGATCCAGTCCCAACTGGAGGATAAGGTTGGGCTGCATATTCACGCACACATTCGGACCAGAGGTTAATACATTCCCTCCCCTAGGAATCCCTATCTGTGAGACCTCTAAAATGTCTCCCGGAGATGATCAGGCTCCCCTTCCACCCCGACGGGTGGGCCTGACCGGGTCAGACCTTACCGGTATCTGACGTCACGTCCAGGTCCTCACGAGGTCTCCACGAGTCCGGTGGGAACAGCGGAGTGGGGGTAGCCTGAGGCGACCAGCGGGAGACTGCCGAAAATCAGGCAGGTTTCACCCTCTCTGTTGAGATTCCTCATTCCGCCCCTGCCTTGCCGTTTTCCCAAACCGGCGGCAACAAGGGGCCAGCACGGTTGGTTTTCCCAGTCAGGGAACCAAATGTTAGGAACCTGGTCTGGATCACCAAGCAGAAGAACCAAGCGACACTCAGAGATGTTAGAAGGCGGGCACATTGTAGATCCCTCTCTCCAGAGATCTGAGCCCCCAGGGCAAGCATGGGGGAGACCAATTTATAGTGTGTTACTTCCGCATTTGTAGTAATTTGGCGCAAAGCAAGCTGGGTAGGAAGAACCCGGAAGGGGAATCTTCGGAAGGGGACTGGAATTCCCCTATCGGTCCTGTCCGCCATCTTATAACTTAATTTTTCCCCGATCAAACTGACTAGAGGACAAAGGCCACTGAAAGAGGGAAGGAAGTTACAATGGAGAACTAGTGTGATTGATGAGAGAGAATAAATCTCGGTTCTGACACATGGGATTTGTGGTAATAGATGAAATTTGAGTGGAAAAGTAAAGTTGAACTGACTTTTTCAACATGACTAGAAGCAACTTTTCTATTCAGACAACATGAAATTGGAGAGTCTAACCAAAATCAGACATAGGGTAAAAAAAGAAAAATTCAAACATATTCTGTCACTCGCTTTTTTTCTCTTTTGATGTGTAAATTACTATGTGGGGGGAACTGAGGATATTTGCATAGCTTGTATTTTCTTGAGCATGGGGAATGATAAACGGAATTATGATGGAAATGTTATTGTTAAACCAAATGTTAAACCAAAATAAAAATAAGTAATTAGGGAATGGAAAATGCTGGATTATGTGGATAAATATTTTAACTTTTGGGGGGCGTGATTTGAAAAACCCTACAACTATTACGTCACTGGATCCTATGAATGGATTTATGGCCAATATAAATGATACTGGGGTGTTGCTAGACAATATTTTAACTATTTGGAAGGAAAACAGGTGCTCAGAGGGGAAACCATTTTTCCATTCCATCTATAAAAACTACAGGAAAATTTCACCAGAAAACTGGGCGTATAAAGTTCACTCTGGAGGGCTAATCTGACCCAATCTCTTCATACAAGAAGCTTCCTGAAGACGCTTGCCCTGTTTCTCAGTTATTGGAGGATCTCTCACCCCCTCACCTTTTGGGTTCTCCCCACTTACTTTTATCTCCTCCCTCTTGTGCCTTATTGCTAGCAGCTAAAGCAGTAGTTATGAAAGGGTTAGGAAATTTTTATTCGAAACAGAGATGAGTATGTGGTTTGGGAGGGAAGGGAAAAAGGACTAAACAAAAGGAAGTGACTCTAAGCTGTTAGGAAAGAGAAGACCATTAATAGCAACATCTTGATTTCATTAGGAGGCAAGATGAAGCCATCCAAAACAGGCAGGGAACTAGGTGATAATAAGAGAAAATACGCTTCTCAGACAAAGGAGCAGACAGCAGGGGATAGCAGTTCAGGGAATGAGGCGAACATCAGGGACTGTGTGCAGAGAGGACACGCTAATCCCTCTGAATCATACCGGCAGAAGCACGGGCTGTTTGAACTCCTTGGCAACTTCAGCCTGGTCTCAAAGTGCATCATGAGGAATGAGAACAAAAGAAAAGTTCACTGTGAGTTCCTCTTGTCAAAGCAGAGGAAATTGCTTTGAGGCCAGCACTAGGAGATGCTAATGGTAGAAAGTGAACCAAGTAAAAGAAGGAAAAAAATGTGCCAGGTCACTGGGAGCCTGCCTAGCATAAAGCGAGATAAAACCACCGCTGATGAGACATTCGGTCTAGGTCCTACCACGCACTGCTGTGCGAGTCACTTCTAACCAGTGCTCAGCTGGCTACAATCCGAAGAGGATGCCGCAACCGCTACAAGAATATTCATTCACTTGACAAACCGTAATTGCACTCTCACTGTGTCAGGACTATTGCTATTATGCTGGAAGGCGCAATAGGAGCCCGTTATGTCCTGGTATCAGCCGGTTTTGTGAGTCAGAAAGAATCATTGGAAAGTGAGTTCTGGGCAATCACTGCTGACCCTGGAAGGGCACGGCTCAGCAGAAAACAGGGGAAGATGTAGGAAAGCCAAAGTGGTAACTGGGAAGAAACATGTGTCTGTTTAAACTCCTTGAGAGGAAAGACCCAGTGACTGTCAGTCTTTGTTCTCCGGCGCTCCCAGTTCTCATCCATAAAATTGGCTGAACAGGATGATGCATTCCTTCCCTCTGAGCAATTTAGAATGGTGCTAGTTGTTCTCGGGGGGATCCTGCCATGGAGTTGGGACAACGTGGGGATCTCTTAATCAGAGAATCTGTAATCAGCTGCAGGAGTTAGAAACCGGAGGTGTTTTTTCTGTATGTTTTGATGAGTCACTGAGAAATCTTAAAATGCTAAGGATGTCAAAGCTTTCCCTCCAGATTCTAAACCAGGGGCTGCAAACTCGGCACACCTGGGATTTGTTTGGCTAGCAGAATATTTTAAAAAATTGAACCAGCATTTACAAATTGTGCAATTCCTGAAAATCCAGGTTTGGGGTTTCGCTGAGAGACTGGAAGACTTGATGGCAGTGGGCCCACAGCAGCAATTGGTTAGAGGTGGGTAGCAGCTATCCCATTTAGATGAAGCAAGCACCTGCTCTCTGGTCTGACCATCTCTACCCATCATTATGGTAACCAGATAATTTGTTATTCAAACTCAGGAACTTTTGAGAGTTAAAGAGGGTGTTGGACGCACAGACAGAAACCGGGGCTATTATAGGCAATGAGGATGTATGGTTACCCTAATTTACGTTGCTTACACTGGGCTTGAATTTTTTTTTTCCCACTGTTACTTGGGTTGTGTGGTCACAAGTCAGGGACTCTCCCGAGAAAGAAGGGAGAGAAAAGTGCAAAATGAGGATGAGACCCAAATGTTGAAAAAAAGGGAATGAAATGAAAAAGAATATTAAAATGAATGCCAATTACAAAAAACCTTCAGGTAAAGGCAGAGCCTTGCTGGTGGCTGGCTCAGCATGTAAGTTTGACCTTCCTGGCTCCCTGCCCTCCACAGCACTGTCAGTTTTAATAAGCTGTAATCCCACAGCTACGAGCGAGACTAATCAAACTGCAGAGAGCAGCCTGTTCCTAATCAGGAAGGCATAGGATAATCATTTAACTCTGTGGTTTCTCAGTGAGCTCCAAGCTGCCTTGACAGAAAAAAAAACCATCCTGGATAAGATAGTTGCTTACACACTCTAATCTTGACCTTTTGGTGATCTTTGTTTGAAATTTTTATTAAAATGCTTTAATTACACAAGTATTTGGCTTAAAAAATATTTTAGAAGAATCTTTTCCCTTTCTGCCCAGAGAATAATGAATCGCTCCCCCAAGACATAGGACACCTCAGACATCTGTTGATTCCGAGTCCACTTGAACTGATGGCAAACCAACCCTTTCAACGCCATTCAGGACATGATTAGAGTCCCCATACTGGGGGCAAAAGGAACTGGGGGACATGGAATGGCAATTCACGTTGAGCACCTACAGGTGCCAGCATGGGACTGTGGGCTACATAGGCCAGTGCCAGCCATTCTCCCTTTGGGGGGGGGGAGCCAGGGCCAAGCTGCAGTAAAGTTCCAGAAGCACCCCTCACCTCAGGCCATGTGGCCCTTCTATTCTCTCCTCCCTTCTCTTAAACCCCTTCAACCCAGGGGCAAGTCCTAAGAAGCCATTTAGTGTAATGGTTAAGCAGATTTTTAGTCAGATGCAGCTGAAGTTTAACTTGGGGGTTGACTGGTGGTAGGCCTTTAGGCAAACTGCGGGAACTTCCAGAAATTCCTGGTAGGTCCTCAGGCAGGCTACTCAACCTTCCTGAAATTCCGTTCTTAACATAGGAATAATAATATAAGCGCTTCACAGCCACGTCCTAAGGGTCAACAAGATATATATACGGAAAGCACTTACCTAATGTGCCTGATACATTAAAAATGCTCCCTAGGTTGTGGTTATTATTTTTATTATGTGCTAGCATGGTCTTAAGGCCCCTAATTATATAATTTAAAGAGACAGGTACATTGTTGAATCTCCTTGGATTCTGTATTCAGTGTTAAGTACACTAAAAACAGTAAGTGCACATGAAATAAATGTAGAAAAAAAATCTTTTTCCCAGTGGAGAAAATTTCTAGTATCATGGAAATTTAATGTTTTGTTTAAGACTCACTACTATTTACAGAAAAGAAGACAGTATATTTTTTTAATTAAAAGTGTTTATTGGCTATTGGCTTTAATAGACTTACATTAAAGGAAACATTTTTTTCAAATGTGCTAATAAGAAAAAGACCCAGAAAAATGAACAATGCTGGACAGGATATTCAGTCTTTTGAACATAAATAAAACTCATAAATTTTATACGGATTCTGGGATATTTATTAATATTCCTCTAACAATAGATTTGGCACTGAACAGAATACAATCATATGAATAAGTCTAATCTATTTGAAAGCAATCAGCTCCTTGAGAGCCGAAACTTTCATAAATACCCTTGCCATTCATGGCAGAGAGATTACAGGAATGCTACAAACCTTCCTAAACCATTAATAAAAAAAAAAATTTGATACCTGACACATAAAAACATAGTAACCACATAATAAACACAATGTTTAATGCCCATTGAAATGAACAAACAGCAAAATATATTCTAATAATGTAAAACAAATATATTCCATGCTCCTATAAAAACAAAGGCATCTTTTTGGTTGTTTTTACAAAAGCTGTGTGTGTACACATGTGTATGTATTCTTACAGAAAACATGACGAATAGAGGAAAGCCTAAAGAAAATGAAAATCACCTGTCGCACCAACAACATGAATGTCACTCCTTTGGTGAGAGCAGAAAAAACTCAGAATCAGAGGTGATCCAAGGTTTCCCAGCCTCAGGATCTGCTGATGCCAATTCACCAAGCACTTGAAAATTCACAGGTCAATCTCTTCTGGGCTCTCAAACCTCTCTACTATTGTCTGATTCTGACACTGCTGCATTTTTCACCAGGCCAACAGTGATCACAAGGACACAAGAATGCTGACTCCAATCTAAAACTTTTTGTTCCCCAGTCATTAGAGCTAGATGGAATTTTAGAGTCCATAGGTGCTATCCACCATGCCTGTACCTGTTTGCTCAGGAGGAAATAGGCAAGGAGAGGTTAGTGAAGTGATTTGCTCAGGTGTCACAGCTGAGGAGAAGTGAAACGCAGTCTTATAATTGCCAGGCCAGGGCTCCATCCAAGTGAGCAGTGAATGATGTGTAGTGATGGGGCTACACTTGTCATGTGGTTAGACTATTAATGAGCCTGAAGGGTAGACCACGGTGGATCTGTATGACCAGACAAAAGCATCTGGGCAAACTTTTGGCTTATAAAAGGTCATTGCATGGGTTCTAGGCAGACAAGTCACACACAGATCATGTGGTCAAAGGAAGGAGTGTGTCCTGGGAGACTGATCATAGGAGCAACGTGTAAGCCCCACATTCCATGAAGATGCAGGCCTGGTTAAGTCCCAAGAACCTCTTCTGCTTGACTGCAGTATTGGGGCAGGTTGGAAGACAGAAGTGTTCAAGAGGCCCCTGAGAATATAAGAATTAAAACTAGGAAACTCTTAAATCAGCCAGATGGCTTTTATAGTCAACAGCCATGTGTCTACAAGTCATGCTGCTCATGACCAATCACCTCCTTTCCAGCTCTGATCTAACTCAATGAACCCACACAATCTCCTCAACCCTGCTTCAAGGCTGTCCTTTCTCATCTAAAGCCTTAGTCTGTGACTAAATGAATGTCCAATGACTAAGAGTTAGCATTGAGGGGTGCCTGGGTGGCTCAGTTGGTTAAGTGTCTGACTCTTGATTTTGGCTCAGGTCATGATCTCACAGTTGTTGAGATCGAGCCCTGTGCCAGGCTCTGCGCTGAGCATGGGGCCTGCTTAAGATTCTCTCTCTCCCTCTGCCCCTGCCCCTACTTGCGTGAACGTGTGTGTGCGCACGTGCTCTCTCTCTCTCTCAAAAAAAAAAAAAAGGCATTGAAATATTAAAGGTCATGGTTTAATCCTTTCTGATCAGTTGTGGTCACTTAAGTCTTTATAAGAAATCTCATTCTCATGTAGGCAGAGTTTGATACAAACATTCCTTATTTGCGTAGACCTTATTCTCAAATACAAATGATTAAAGCTAAGATCGTTTCCTGTTCTCTTCTTCCCGCTTGACAACAGTGGGGCAGTGTTGGTGTAAGGAGTCTGACTTGCGTGTGCCAGGTCTCAAGATGCTTGCCTGCAGATGAGCTCTTTCAACTGTGCCAGTCTGTCACTTCTTAGTGCTTCCCGGATGGAGTGGAAAAATCCAAAATAATGTTCAAAGTTGTGCATCATAAGCAGGACCCCAGCCAACAGCTCGTTGGTCACCAGCAGGTGGTGGATGTACGCACGAGTATGATTCTTACAGCAGTAACAGGAACACCCTCTCACAAGTGGATCAAAGTCCTCCTGGTACCTGAGAAAGGAAGTTACAATGATACTCCAGAAAGTGAGGAATATGAGAAATCTGCAGCCTAGGCTATCTGTTCCGCTGGTACATAACCAACAGTTAATAACATCACTGGCAAATGCAGTGCCAGCCACCTGCTTAAGATGACAACGTGGTGACAAGCTAACACAGGCTCGGGAGTCCTCCTCTGCCAGGCAAGACGTCCTGGACTGAGGCTTACGCAGCAGCACCAGGAGAGTCACGTGGTCACTCCCTCAGGCCAAGCTTTGTCAGTCACACTGTAAGGGCACACAATGATAGCGAACGCTGTTGTGATTAATGGCACTTTTCTCCCACTCGCCACCAGAACTAGGACCCAAAGACACGATATACAACCTTTCACTTGCACAGATTCCTGTGGTTTACAAAACACTTTGACGTAGACTGTCTCACTTCACCTCTGCAACCACCTTTGGAGACAGGCCTTTTTATTGTCACTTCCTGATGAAGACTACCAGGGGGGTCAAGAGGAAGGGCCTCATAGCTACCATGCCTACGTTTGATGCCTGGCTCAACTCACCTAGGCGAGTCATTTAACCTCCCTCTGTGTCTTTACTTTCTCATCTGTAATGGTAATACGTGTAGTTACTTATTACCTTAGAGACTTATTGTAAGAATTAAATGAGTAGATATAGCAAAGGATTTGGACATTGCTGGGCACATAGTAAGCACTACACGTGTCACTTTTTCTCAGCTATTAAGTAGTTAAACAACTTGACCAAGGTCATAGAGTCAAGAGCAGTGTGAGGATCTGAACTTTAGGTCTAGTACTGACAATAAGAAAACTATAATTTCCAGTTAAATCTATAGTGTAAGGGAATTTTAGTAGTAACCCATTCATATTACCCTAGCATTTTAAAAACAGAAATGAACCTCACTGGCCATTTTCCAAGAAGTTAAATGTAGTAAACATCACCATTTCAGACCTACAATCAAGAAGCTCATCTAGAATATAGATTAGACTGAGGATTTTCATATTCTCTGATAAATTTTCAAGTCTGTACTATTATTAGATAGACATAAATAAGTCTGAATCCCTAGAATGTTCCTTCACATAAGACCAAAAACACCCCAGCACTAAAGTGAGAGTACCAAACTCACAGAAATACCCGTCACTAGTTCACTAGTAATTACCACTTTAGGCCAAATACAAAGTTACAAGATCTCTTAGTTCATTCTTTATAGAGGGAAATATTTTATTAAGATTTATAATCTGTATATAACCAAGATGACCTAAGTTCCTTAGAATTTAAACACTTTGTTGTTTTTTATCTTGAAATCTTTATCTTGCTCTGTCATTATTTAAAGTAACTGGAAAGAGTAAAAGATACCATACAATGTATTTGGCCTAATCTTTCTGACAGTTCTTCTAAAACAACCGTTATCTAGCCTTGGTTTTCTGACAAGACAAAGTACACAAATTCATCTGTAGAAAAAAAAGAGTTTTTCTGGAACTGAATTTGAGAAGGCCTAAATAATATCCAACTATAAATATTTTATGAAGTCATAAACTGAAAAGGGAACAGTTACATAAACTTTTAAAACAGACTGAAATTAAAAAGTCAGAAATCAAAATCCAAACTTAAAAAAATTTCCTTACTTTTTTTCCTTCAGATTAATTTCAAATGATGTAATTTCTTGGTTGCAACTGGTTGTTTTAATTTTCTTAGTTTGATCCACATATTTTATTTCTTCCTGTGTCCCATTTTGTTGCAATACTGAAGGACAAACCAACAAAAAGTCTTGAATGAAAATCAGATAAAGAGTGGCCATTGGGAGATTTTTATTTTAGTTACTATTTTATGTCCATGAGAATTTATCCTAAGGAAATTACACAAGGAAAGTAGTAATATGGACCAAGATGATCACTGTCATATTCTCTAGAATATCAAAACTTGGAGATTCAACAATGTCTAAGCAAACTATGGTTACAAGTATGTAATATATAATCTTACTGTCAAAGAATGATTTTAAGAAAACAGATGGGGAGTGAGAGTGTGTGTGTGTGTGTGTGTGTGTGTGTACATGTTTGGAGGGGGTTGGAAATCTATGTGTGTGTGTTGGGAGTTATGTCTCATCATAATGTACATACAACAAATTAATTGTGCCTTGTAACTGCCTATGCTCCAAATAGATTAAAAGTAGAATATAGTTTTAATTTATGTATTCTGTATGGAGTCCTGGGAAGGAACTCAGATCATCCAGAACTAACTGGGGACTTGTTCCCTTGAACTGTTTAAGAAAGAATGTTTCTGGATTTATAAGAGAAACAGCAGTCACTATGCAAAGAGCCAGCTGTCCTGAACAGGGGCAAGTAGAGAAGTATTATTGGGAAGAAGTAATAACAAGTTCAGGGTTGACCCAAGGAGAATGGACAGACAGTACTAAGAAGATAATTTTGTCCAGATCAAAGGAAAAAAAGAGAAGTGACCTCAGCATTGAGGCTGTTACAATTTTGCTGCCATGAATTTGTATGCTGATGTGAGAAACTACAATAACGCCCTGGCTTTTTGGAAAATCCTTGTCACTAGGGGGAACTATATTAGCTCCTATACAGGGAACTTACTCCTTTGTAATTCTCACTTTGTAACTGGCAAAAGACTTTAACTTACTGTACACACATACATACACAAATATGATTATTAATACTTTAATGGAAAGTGTTCAGTTTTCCTAATCATGAAGAAACATCTTTCTCTAGCCAAAAAGGAATTTGTTTGTTCCAGAGAATTCAATATCAGGTTCTTTGTAGAGTTTTGCATATTCATGGTATAGAATAATGCTTACCCATGTCCTTGTGGAAATAATTAAGCTTGTAAATGAACATTTATAGAGTTTGTGGTATGCTTTTCCATCAGCATACATTATATTCTGGTCAGTTTAAAGGATAGTAAAACTGACCTCCTTTATGTAAGAATTTGAGCAAACCAATGTGTTTCCAGAAGTAATTCAATTTAGGTTAATGGTTAGTTGGCTTTACAAAACTATAACATCTTCTGGATGAAATTTTAATAACTTCTGGGGAATAAATGAACCTTTAAGAAGTCTCTGGCCTGAGTTAAAGGCTGGTGGTGACAGAGGAAGGGCTCAAAGGACAGCAGGACGCGGGAAGGGAAAGCCCCCTGTGAAGGCCAGCGGGCGGACTGGGCAGGCAACAGCCCCCTGAGAAACTGGGACCCCAGCCTGACGCCTGTATCCCATATCCCAGTTCTTTTCCTACTGTCAATTAAATGTCAGACTCTGGAGCTGAGTTTCTTGACTTCTAACTAGACAATAAAAGAAAATGGTGGTACTTCAAAGCAATATTAGCAGAGGAAAACAGCTTTCACATCTCCATGTGTTAACAAAAACCCAAAAAAGCAAAAGTAACACTAGTATCAGATGAGGTAAGACTCTCTGTATTTTGATAGCATGGGGTTGGCAAAAAGCAGACAAGAACTCTTTTGTGAAAAACTGAATTAACTTTTACTAAGCAGTTCAAAGGTTTTCTGTCCTTAGATTTTCATCACTATTCACTCTGACTGTTCTTTTTTCAGATTGTTAATAGAAAGCATTTTGTTTTTCTTGGTTCTGCTCACTATAAGATCACTTCCAAATAACTGATGAGCTACAGTGATAGCACAAAGGACTGACCGGGTTCTGTGTGCCAACATGCCAGAGCATACAGATAAGAAACAAAAATGTAGTTTTATAAAAGGCTGATGTTACAGTATGCACATATCTCTGGCTTGTGACTCAAAGCAAAAATGAAGAGGAAATAGAAGATACTCGAGGCTATCACAGAGACTAACTTCAGAAGACCTACACGTCTCTTCAGGGTTCGGCTGGTAATCAAAGCTGAAAGTCAGGGCACATCCCCGCTCGGTCACTTGATATGGGAAGAAACTCTCAAATAAATCCACTCCTCTTTCAATACACTTGAGCACCTCATCTGGCCGGCTGACTCCACAGATGAGCCTGTGAAAACAACAGTAAAAACAGTGACATGAGGACAATGCCAGGCTGCGTGGCGGGCAACAGATAATAAAGCATGGTGGAAAGAATGTAGGGCTTTGGCAGCAGAGGGGCCTGGGCTTGAATCCCAGCTCTGCCTTTTATTTACTTACTGTGTGACTTTGGGAAGGTCTCTTAACCATTCTGGGTTTTAGTTTTCTAACTGTAAAAACAAGATCAGTAATGCATACCTCACAGATGTCTTATGAAGATTAAGGAGGTATTTGTAAAAACACACAGTGTATGTAGTTTCAGGTTCCAAAGAGAAGTGCAGTAAAGGTTAGTTTCCGTCCCCACCCCACCCCCCATTACTTCCGAACAACCTCCCTAGCCTTCGACTGAACTTTAAAGCCTATCTATATACTCCACAGGTTTTTCTTAAGGGTGCAAACTATATGTCAACTATACTTCACAATTTTTAAAAAATTTAAAAAAAAAAAAAAAGAGTGCAAAGCTGTGTGCTTTACTTCCCCCTCAAATACTTTCCATGTTTTAACTGTATTTTCCCTATAGTTTCTTTCTTATAATTGGTTCAGGAAAGACATTTTTATCTATTGTATTCTTCATAGGTTCATTTACAAAGCAACTCTCTCAGAATTTAAACTCTGCCCATAGGATCTAAAACTCTAATTGGCTTTCTTTATTCTTCTGTATTTTCTCTAGTAACAAAAAGTCTACATGGACTGAGGTGGTATTTTCAGAGGTAATGGGTAAGGCATTCTGGGAGAGTTAATCACACACTCAACCAGATTTTGCCACTAACACAGGAAGGGGAGGCACCCTGGATCAGGGTTGGCTGGCTGGCTGCTTTTCTTAATGTTTGTTTTTCTACCCATGGTCCCTTTTATGAACTGGCAGAGAAAAGCTTACAGACTCCCTTATTTCTGAGAGAAGTCCAAAAAAGTCTTATGTAATATTAAATAACCAGAACATTTATATATACGCCATTTTTTCTGACTACAGTTTCCTTCAACTAATGTAATGTTTTAGAACTCCTCTCCAACTAAAGCTGGCATTTCTACACACGTATAGGATGAAAAACAATCCCAGCACTCAAATCCAGTAACAGACATCTGTGAGCACTTAGCTCAAAGAAGTCTAGAAAATGATGGAAATACTAGTGCTGAATTGTTATCTGCACCAGAACGAGATAAGCACAGGAGGGTGAGCAATGAACACAAGAGAGCTAGGTTAAAACCATGGGACAAGTGCTGGGTGGGCTGGCGGAAGTGTCTGGTCTGGCTGTTCACCTCTGTGTCCCAGGGCTGTACACGTGTGTGAAAATTCATCAAGCTGTCCATAAGATTCATATACTTTATTGCAAGTTATCCTGCCATTTTTTTTTTAAGTGGTAAAATTTACATATACCATATACCATCCAACAGCCCAAGAGGTATAATGCAGCATCCTATAATCAAACCTCTAAATAGATCTGTAGGAAAAAAGCATGAATATTCATACCACGTTGGATAAAAAACTAGAGATTAAAAAAAAAACAAATATGGTGGTAGTATAATAAGAAAGACATCAGCTGCACTAGGAACCTTGGGATTTTTAGCTTTAAATCTTGTAGGTCATCTCCTACACCAGTACATACTGAATCCTGTGTTTCTGGAAAGAACTAGCCCCATTAGTGTTGCCAGTCCCCTTGATTTCAAAAAATGACACTAACTACCTGCCTCAAATCTAAGAACTTCTTCCAGGTTCTTATTATTACTACAGCCCACCTTCATTCTGCTAGTCACCCCCAATCTGTCCTCAACTTCCCTTGATTAAGGCCAGAATTCTACATGACTTTATTCCTATCCCCAGGGGCCATGTTATAATGGATAAAGAATAGTTGCACTTGGCACAAAAATGAGGGGAAACAGTATAACACCTGCCCTCCCTTATGAGGATCAAATAAACTAGTTCACATGGCAATTGTCCTCGTCTATGTTCTGAAATCAAAGGCAGGACAGCTGTGATGGAAACTCTTCCTCTGAGCCCAGAAAGGACATAATCAGTTCATCAAAAGACATGCCCATGTAGAGACTCAGCATAACATGCAATCACCAGCACCCTTGCTCTGAAGCCCACGAGGCGTGGCCTGAGTCCTAACTGAACACTAGCCTGGGTTTGTCCTCCGGCAGCTCTGCAGTGACTGATGACAGCAAGTACAGTCTAGTTTCCAGGGTTGTTGGATTCCCTTGAAAGCCATCCAGAAGGAAGCCACCTACAGGCCGCTTGGCTGTCTCTCGTGCCGACCTCAGCCTCTCTTCTACCACATCTCCACCTTCAATTACTCCAATGATGGTACTTTTCTGAAGGACCTAAAGGGAGAAAAGACAATGCTTTTAACTGTTTCCAGCAGTGGAGACCTTCGTTTATATGAACTTTACATGGAAGACCAACGGAGAGAAGAGATCTCAGTGCAGCTACTACAGCTGAAGCATGAAAGGGGGAAGATGCTCCTTCCTCCCTGACAACTTTAGGTCTCCAAGCACCACAACTTGAGCTCCCTCCTTCCTGAGAATCCTTAGGGCTCCAAAAACCACCATTTGAAAGCCACTCAAATAAATAAGAAAAGACTGAGGAGAAACTGAGGCAATCAGCACATGTAGTCATGTTTGAGCTTAGATTAAATTAACATACACTGAGCAAGTACAAGAGGGAAAGGACAAAAAGAACTGTTTTGTTTAAATGACTATTCAGGCCTGTTTAGGCTCTAACTAACTAACAACTCTCTTAGTTAGAGATGACTTAAAGAACTTTATGGCTGGGGAGCGCCTGGGTGGCTCAGTTGGTTAAGTGCCCGACTTTGGCTCAGGTCATGATCTCACAGTTCATGGGTTTGAGTCCTGTGTCGGACTCTGTGCTGACAGCAGCCTGGAGCCTGCTCCTGATTCTGTGTCTCCCTCTCTCTGTACCCCTCCCCCACTCACACTCTGTCCCTCTCTCTCTAAAAAATAAACATTAGAGGCACCTGGGTGGCTCAGTTGGTTAAGCGTCCGACTTCGGCTCAGGTCATGATCTCACAGTTCATGGGTTTGAGCCCTGCGTCGGGCTCTGTGCTGACAGCTAGCTCAGAGCCTGGAGCCTGTTTCAGATTCTGTATCTCCCTCTCTCTTTGACCCTCCCCTGCTCATGCTGTCTCTATCTCTCTCTCAAAAATAAATAAAACATTAAAAAATTTTTAATAAAAAATAAACATTAAAAAAAAGAACTTTTACAGTTGGGATAACGAACTGTCTATTTGGGAAAAATTAAAACTACCTTGCACACCAGCCTCAAAAATAAATCCCACAGGGCCCTATAATCTAAACATACTTGAAAGATACAGTCAAGTTTTTATAATCTTAGGGTAAGGAAGGCCTACCTAAGCAAGCTAAAGTTTAAGAAAAAAGGCTAACATATTTGAGTACAAAATCATCAAAACTTCCCTAGTGAAATATACTCTCAACAAAGGCAAAGGAGAACTCACTGCTTGTCGGAAGAGATACCATACTATACTTATACCATAGAAAAACCTCCAACAAATCTTCTAAGGAAACGACAACCCCACAGAAATCTGGGCAGATATATGAATGTGAATAGGAACTTCTGAAAAATACATGTGAATGCCCTGTACACATATGGAGAGCTAACTAAACCTCACCCGTAAGGAAATACAAATTGGCAACAATTAGGTACCATTTTTGCCCATCACACTGACAAAACAGTTAAAAGACAGATAGTGACACAGTGGAAGAAAAAGTGTTAGAGAAATGACACATACTCTGATAACAAAAGAAAGTGAAAATTCAGCTTTTTGTGAGAGCAAGTAAACAAAGCTTGTCAAAATGTGGATGCTTTTATCCCATGTCCTAAAATTCTACTTATAAGAATCTCTCTTTCTCTCCCTCAAAAATAAACATTAAAAAAATGTTTACATAGGGGATGAATCACTGGATCCTATTCCTGAAGTCATTGTTGCACTATATACTAACTAACTTGGATGTAAATTAAAAACTAAAGATAAAAAAAAACCCACTGCTATCAAAAATAAATAAACAAACAAATAAAATAAATCTTTTTTAAAAAATAAAAAAAAAAAAAAGAATCTCTCCTACAGGAACATTCATTCATAAGCAATAAGGTATATATATTCACAAAATATTTAGAATAATGAAAAACTGGAAACAAGTATACATTAATAGAGTAAAGGCTTAAATTATGATACATGCATAGTATGGCTTCCTACTCAGGTGTTTTAAAAAGATGCAGTGAATACAACAACATATGCATTGATAAGAAATGCAATTCTGAGATATTGCTAAACAAAAACAAGCACATTTCTGAACATATGATCATATTCGTGTAATAAGAACCGCACACAGTCATGCATGTATGTAAAAACTATGTGTATGCAACTAAAAAGTAAGGTTTGCATGGAAACACACGAATCGACAGTGGCTCTCTGGTAGAAGAGAGGATTGGGGAAGGAGCCTGGAATGCTGTGAAGAGGGAATTTCGCTTCTCAGTTTAAGCAGGAGGGACACAATTAGAAGGAACACTTGGGCTGCTGTGTGGAGAAATGAGTTAAGAGTAAGTATGGCTAAAGGATGGGTAGGAGGCAACTTTAATAATCCAGGTAAAAGACCAAGAGGATCCAGGCTAAGGTGGTGGCAGTGGGGGAAGGGGCTGGGGGAAGGATCTGAAAACTCATCAGAAGGTACGATCCTCAAACTTGACCAATTAATTGCCCAAGGAGATGGTGAAAAGTCTGGGACGACTCCTGGCTCCTGTTTTGGAAGTCCAGGGAGAGGATGAGAAGAGCAAAGATAGGAAATTCCAGGAAAACAGTGGAGGGTGAGGCAAGATGATCTTTCTGTTTTGTGCATTGTGAGTTTGAGGTATCAGCCGCTGAGTACACGAACCTACAGTTCTGGACACGTGTGACACAAATGTGACTGCCCGGCTAGAATGACAGATGCCTGGCGCACTGCTGCCGCTCCCCATGGCAGATGGGGCTGACAGATAACACTCTTCCTACTGTACCCAGGCACAGCTCCAAGCACCTTGGGATGAAACCCACTTGCCATCCCTGACCTAGGAAATATGTGAAGAAAAGAAAGCCAACAACGGTATTTAAGTATTTAAGGGCATTCAGAATAAGAGGATCCAGGGGTGCCTGGGTGGCCCAGTTCATGATCTCGTGGTTCATGAGTTTGAGCCCCCCATCGAGCTCTGTGCTGAGAGCCCAGAGCCTGGAGCCTGTTATGGATTCTGTGTTTTCCTCTCTCTCTGTCCCTCCCCTGCTTGTATTCTATCTTTTTCTCTTCCTCTCAAAAGTAAATAAACATTAAAAAAAAAAAAAAAAAGAGTAAGAGGATCCAGTGAGGCAGAGGTATGCAGATATACAAAGTAGGTGGTTACACAGGCCTGCCCCTTTCCATGACTGACACAGCCCTATCTGAAAAACCTCCTTTCATGGATGTAAGAAGTATAATCATATAACTTATTGTCTAAAATGGAATATAGGTGTTCTCTCCTCCAGCCATCCAAGAAGCTGGAAGGAGAGAAGCCTAAGGGGAAGAAGGTAACTCTAGCTTCTCCTGTCATGAAAGAGGAGTCCGAGAAGGTGGTCAATTCCCTGTTTCAGAAAAGGCCCAAGAACTTTGGCATCAGACAGAACATCCAGCCCAAAAGGGATCTCATGCACTTTGTCCAGTTGCAGCAGCAAAGGGCTCTTCTCTATAAATGTCTAAAAGTACCTCTCACAATTACCCAGTTTACCCGGGACCTTGGTCTTGGACAGCCACACAGCTAGTTAACACTTAAGCTTGCCCACAAATACAGACTAGAGACAAAGCAAGAGAAGCAGAGATTGCTGGTCTGGGCTAAGAAAGCTGCCGGCAAAGGGCTTGTCCCCATTACGAGGCCACCTGTCCTTTGAGCTGGGGAAAACAAAACGGCTCAGCTGGTAGTGACTGCACGTGATGTGGGTCCTATTGAGCTGTCTTCCTGCCTGCCATGTATCCTAAGATGGGGAGGGTCTCTACTGCACCCTCAAGGGGAAGGCCAGGCAGGGGCATCTGGCCCACAGGAAGACCTGCACCACGTCGCCTTCACACAGGTTAACTCGGAAGACAAAGGAGCTCTGGCTAAACTGCTGGAAACCATCAGGACCGATTACGATGACAGATATGATGAGATCTACCATCACCGGGGAGGCGACATCTGGGTCCAAACTCGATGTTGCACGTTGCCACGTCGGAAAAGGCAGAGGCTAAAGAAGTGGCCACGAAACTGGGCTAAGGGTGTGCTGTTGCACTTTCTGTACATAAAAGTAACAAAAAGTTCCCTTTCAAGAAAAAAAATTGGACACATGTAAGAGTAATAACCATGTAATAATCATGTCAAGACAATAGCATGATTATAGGGATAGCGAAAGGGACCAACACACAGCAATAATATGAAATGGTAAGGCTGACTCGCATGGGAGAGGGGCTTGAGGCTCATCCAGCTGTTCTAATAATCATGCTGTCACAGTCCTTGTCCTCCTTTCTACTCATGCAAACATTACTCATCCTACAAGGATAATTACCGGCTCAAAACAATTGCTAGTGAGCAACGCTAACAATTAAGACCCACGGCAATGTCCCCACGATGAACTCTTACTGCAGATACTGAGTGTTCTATTCAGAATGACAACTAAGTTTCCTCTGATCATTTCATGTATACTAACTTCGTTAGCCAATTATAGTTTTTACCGGTAAACTTAAGACAACAATGTCCGTCAGACTCAATGTGCTGTGCCACAGTGGGACCTGACCATTGCTCAGGATTACTCCACATCAATGATGTCAATGCTGAATTCTCCCCTCCGGTCACATCTTCTCTTCTCTCATCAGCTTTGCTCTCTCCTAGTGAGCTTTACTCACTCTACTGTCAGGTTCTCTGATTTACTGCCACAGCTTCCTCCTCCCCACCCTGTCATAACCAGCCGCCACCAACAAGCATTTATCGAGGGCGTCCTTGTGTCAGGCATTCTACTACATGATGGAGACACAAAAATGACCCCGAGAAACTGAGTTTAAGGTCACAATATAATAAAAAAATCATTGTACTACAATGTGACTTGAGCTATATAATATGACCACATACAAATGAAAGGGGTGGCAAAGGATGAACAGAACTTCCTAGAAGGGTCAGGGACAGTTTCCTAGAACGATGAATGGAATGGAATGAGCCAGATCTAGAAGCAATAGAAGGAATACAACTGGAGATAAGAAAAAAAGAAATAGTCCAGAAGGAAGTCTGTGTACAGCCCTGGCAGAATGACATAGGGTAACACTGCAGGAAACTGCAAGTGACTTGGAAGGGCCAGAGTGCCAGCTGCAGCCAGCCCTGAGCTAGAGGAGTGGGCAGAGGCCAGGTCACAGCAGGCTGTCTCTGCCACATACACGCTGAATGGAAAGTTATTAAATTATTTTTGGGAAGTGCATGTAGGCTCATATTTGTGTTTTATGAAGATCTCTGACAGCAGGGCTGAAGAGGGATTGAATGGAAGTGAAAACAGAGACAGAATAATTAAAACGTAATTGTCCACATACGAGATGATGAGGTTATTATGCCTCTAGGTGATGATAAGAAGGAAGGGGAGGAGGGGGCAGATCCTAGAAATCAAGAAGGATTCTTAGGAATCAAGAAGAAGCAAACAGTTGAATATTAAATTGGGTATTAAATGGAGCCTTGAAAGACTCAATTTCTGGGCTGAGGAACTTGGTGGCTTCTATGAACTGAGAAACAGAGGAAAAGAAGAGCTCTGAGGAGATCAGATACTGAGTTTGGTTACCTCTGAGTTTGAGGTGCATGTGAGGGATATTCTAATACAACTCGGCTAAAGTCCACTTTATATAATTCTGAAGCTAAGCAGAGTGATTTTGATTATACATGCAATTTCAGAATTATTCAGCAATTAAACCTAAGGGGAGGCTGCCTGGGAAAAAAATCCAGAGTGGGTCAAAAAGGAGCCTAAGACAGAATCCTAGAGAGCAAGAATACTTATGGCTCAGAAAAAGACAATAGGAGAGTAAAAGAGAGCAAGAAGTGAGAAGCAGAGAAGCAGGAGAAGGAGAAAAGGAACATAAATGAGTAAGGGTTTCAAACAGAAAGGAGTGGTGAGCAGTACAGCCTTACCTCGGACTCTTCCTGCAGCCGGAGACAATTATCTAGGAAGAGAAGTGATCGATCAACAGACTTTCTGGCTCTTTTTATGGAAGTTGCTTCCTCACAAGATGCCTCTCCATCTGAGAGACACTGAAACCAGTCTGGCTGAAGGGTCTGCTGAATTGCCATGAACTTGGACGCAGTCATCTCCATTCGTCCCCCAACACCCCACACAGACACAGACTGTCATGGAACAAAATGACGAGGAATCAGCAAGAGTAAAATGCAAACAAAAAGGATAATAATAAAATGGTAAAGCAATAGTGAATTTAATTCTTCTTTACAAATGGACACATGGTGGCCATTTAATATCCTAGATATGGTGGGTACAAGAAGCTTCCTGCACCATCTTCCAATTTTCCAAGGACCTTATAGCTCTTAGAGAATTCTGCAGTGGCCACAGAGCCAGCTACTGAGCTAGCCCCAAGAATTCTTTGTTATTCTCTCTAGCCCAGTCATTCATTCTCTGAGACCCCACCCCATGCAGGCTGTTCCTAAATATACAGCAGACACCGCTCTTTCTCTGTCTTCGATCACATTGTTCCTTTTGCCTGAAATGCCCTTCCTTTACTTCTCTGCCTGGTAAACTACTACTGCATCCTTCAGGACAGAATTGAAATATCATCTACTGTATTGTGCTCTCCAAGCCTATCTGGGCATAATCCATCACTCACTCTTCTAAGCTCTTACAGCAATTTGTACTTCTTTCTTTTATAGAAAAGTAATACTTATCACACCATTGTATAGTTGTCTGACTAGAGTATCCCAATTCATGTTTGTACCCCAAAAGCCTAGTCTAGACTCTTACATAGTATTGAAGGTTAGTTAAGTGTTTACTAGATTGAGTTAGATACAGATTTAAAAAAAATAGTCAGATAATACATAAGCATCTCTATACAATGTTTCTTTCTTGGTTACTCCTTCCTCTACAGTATCTTTCTTCTTAGAAGAGATTGACAAGGACATAAACCGGGAAGCTACATACATCTTTTTTATTCTGGCCTAAGGCTTAATTAAGAACACTATTTAGGGGCACCTTGGTGGCTCAGTCAGTTGAGCATCCAACTTCGGCTCAGGTCATGATCTCGCAGTTCATAGGTTTGAGCCCTGCGTCGGGCTCTGTGCTGACAGTTTACTCAGCACCTGGAGACTGCTTCAGATTCTGTGTCTGTCTTTCTCTCTGCCCCTCCCCTGCTCACACTCCATGTTGCTCTCTCTTGCTCTCTCTCTCAAAAATAAACATTAAAAAAAAAAAAAAGAACACTGTTTAAATGAATCCTCTTTCCTTTGCAAGTAGGCAGATGACAGAAGTAAAAATATTATCTTTTGGATTAAAATTACAAAATAAAGTTTAAAGCAGAATAATTTAAAATACTTAGGCAAGATTAGGAGACATTGTTGACATCAATGAAGCAGGTGCAGGAAGAGTAATTGCATTTGTAATGCAGCAGTTTAGACCAGGGCCTGGCCCGAATGTAGTCCCCAGGGACAAGACCAACGTGCCATGCCTCAGGTGAAAACTTTTAACGAAGTCCTTTTGATACTGTTCTTCACTAGCTAAAATCTCTGGCTGTGCACCCAGCTTCTTCAAATTCTGTTCTAAAAGCAAGCAGTATTACACTGAGATTCTACTATATATAGTTATACATGTGATAACACTCATCAGCAACTTTCCTAGCACTTCCTGAGGTTGTTAAAACTACAAATAAAGCATGGCATAAAAAAATTATTGCTTTCTACCATCACAGCAATTTCTCTTTTTTGCCATGTACTTGACCCTCCTTCATCCCCCAATCTGTTGCAACAATGAAAATGCTGAGGACATATTCCTTACCTTAACCCCCTCCACAGGCAACCAGGCTCTAATTCCTATAAACCACCCATCCCACTATATTCATAGAAATAAGGGGAAGGTCTGAGGTCAGGAATGGGCTAGCAACCCATACGGTGGGATCCAGCACTGGAGAGATACAACAGGCTGACCATCTGGGACAAAGCTCCAGCCTTGGAGGCCCTTCTGAGAACACACCTTGTTCGTTACATAACCAGCTGGGCAGGGGCTGACTGGATCATGCAGGGAACAGTACAAGAGCGATTCTGGCATGCCTGTATAGACACAGAAAAGAACTCTTGAAAGCACTTACATCAACAATTCACTGTGTTGTAACAGAGTGCAGCTTTATAAGTATACTGCTGGATAAAGCAACTCTAAACATAGTAAACTGTTCATACCCGATCTTAGAATTCTAAGAGGCCTGTCAACATGAATGAAAAGGTCACCTTTAAAACCTACTCATCTGGGGGTGCCTGGGTGGCTCAGTCGGTTAAGCGTCTGACTTTGGCTCGGGTCATGATCTCACGGTTTGTGGGTTCAAGCCCCATGTCGGGCTCTGTGCTGACAGCTAGCTCAGAGCCTGGAGCCTGTTTCAGATTCTGTGTCTCCCTCTTTCTCTGACCCTCCCGTGCTCAAGTTGTCTCTCTCTCTCTCAGAAATAAATAAAACACCAAAAAAAACAAAATTAAAATAAATAAATAAATAAAATAAAACCTACTCATCTGTAAAAAGAATTAATGGTTCATATCAAATGACTAGAGGTGCTACAAAGAAAAAGTGTATCTTAAAGTATGAGATACAGTAAAAGTATTTAGTGGCACGTTGACCCTACTTGATTTGTTCTGAAGAAAAATTTGATATCAAGTATGTTCGTTCTAGGTATCATCCAAAGGAACTAGCTACTGGAAAGATGAAATGATATGGTCTCATTAATAACAAAGGTAATCTCATTAATAACAAACCCATCAAACATCATGGGACTTCAGGGCAGAATTACAGGGAAGCTAGAGGATACTGAAAATGGATCAAATTCTCAGTAAGTTTCATGGACTTAAGATGACAATTTCTGAGGTTCTTTAGTCAAAAATACAGTCATTAAAAAAAAATCCAAAAAAGTGCTTACTAAACCATATGTGCTTAAATTTCATATGCAACCCTGCTTTTTACTAAAAAAGGATTTCACTGAAAAAAAGATGAAGAAAATAAAGCAAACTAGAAAATAAAAACAAAAATAAAAACAACTCTACAGTTCCCCACCTATTTTCCACAATTTCAGTTAGTATGGTAATCCCTAGAAAGCTTATTTAGCTATTTTCACTCAATTGTACATTTATATACTTACAATTACATATTTAAGTATATATATATTTATACTATATATTTATAATTGTATACTTTAAAGCTGGTTTTAAAATTGGTTTCAGTCCAGGGGTTCCTGGGTGGCTCAGTTAGTTAAGTGTCCAACTTCAGCTCAGATCACAATCTCATGGTTCTTGAGTTTGAGCCCCGCGTCGGGCTCTGTGCTGACAGCTAGGAACCTAGAGCCTGTTTTGGATTCTGTTTCTTCCTCTCTCTCTGCCCCTCCCCTGTTCATACTCTGTCTCTCTCTCTCTAAAATAAACGTTAAAAAAATATTAAAATTGGTTTCAGTCCAAGGAAAACATTACATAAATTGCTCTACTGAAATACAGGGCCTTGTGACCACCACCAAGTTATCATACAGTTTCCCTCAGAAGCAGAGGACTGAATAACCAATGGAAACAAAATTTTCATTCACTTAAGTGGGTCTTAGATATTGGGAGAAAGCTTCAGGAGAAAGTTATCTACAGAAGACTTGATTCTCTAGCTGGCACTGCTAAGCTTTTCCTATAAACAAATGGATAGATACATCTGCATATAAAATCCTATTTCTGGAACAAAAGATAATAAATATTAACATATGAAAATATAGCTATATATAAACACTTCATCTTCTGCTTTATGTTTTAGGCTCAAACATGGCTAGACTACTTTGAAAGTTAGGTTATGTCTCATGCAGCTTTTTACCTGTGGGTCTTTGCTCTGTGCCTGGTGTGTCTGCTCACACCTGAGTACTTCTACCACTGTGCCCACCTCCTGACCTGGTTAACTCCTTTTCCTGGACTCAGCTAAGATACCCCTTATCCTCTGTCTCAAGAATCCTTTCTAATCTAGTTTTACCTCCTTTCACATGCACCCTGCCCAGCAAGTTATGTGCTCCTCCCTCTGGGCTCTCATGGTACATGGACATATTCCTAATCCTGCAAATGTGGTCACTGCACCTACTACAATTACCTGTTTATCTTTATCCCAGAAAGGCTCTGAGTTCCACTGGGGAAGCAACTATTCCTATTCATCTTTGAGTCCCCAATGTGTGCTCTTAGATGCCAAATAAATGCTCATTAACGAATAAGTAAATGTATGAATGAAAGATCAGTCAATAGCACCTCCAAACTTCAAATTAATACATCACAAGACAAACACAAATGACAATTAATTTTTACCTATAAACTTTCCAATTCCTTCCTTATATTCTGCCAAGACCTCATGGTGTTCCGCCCTGTGAGCAAAACAGAAAAATACATGATAATGAATTGTACAGATACTCTATGCAACAACCGAAACCCACTCTTTGCACTGAAACAAGCTATGTGACAGTAGATGTAGTCTTGAACAACAGAGTACTTCTGTTGCCATTATTTAAGAGTTCCAACTCATTAGGCTGTGTTCATTAGCCAGAGTATAGGTCTTCACTTTATAAATGTTTCTGTGGGAACAGAAACTGGCAAAGATCAAGTGCTTCCAATGCCAGATTTTCTTGTTCCCGTATTAGTAACACAATACTGCAGAGTTATTTCATCATATAGCAGGTTCTTCAATGAAGGATAAGGCCAATATGTACATTACATAAAATGATCTAACTCCATTAGTTTTGTTTGCATAAAATAGTACTAGCAAGTACATGTGCAGATACAGGGAAAAGTTTAAGGCTGGTGCATGAAGACAGACTCCAGAGTCTAAGTTTAGTTCTTATCTAGCATTCCCTGTCTGTCATCTCTGGGAGTAATGGCAATGAGAGCCACCATACCTGTACAGTTGGATCAGAATAGTGAAGCAGCTCTGGTATATAGGTCTGGCCTGTGGCTTCTAGATTAGTGCCAGATGATGGATAATATTTGATCTCTCTCTCCTGATTTCATTCTAAAAATCTACAAAGTTTTGTACATATAATCAAAAAAGTCTTTTCTCCCAAAAAACAAATAATCCAGTGAAGAAATGGGCAGAAGACATGAATTAGACATTTTTACAAAGAAGACATCCAAATGGCTAACAGATACATGAAAAGATGTTCAACATTGCTCATCATCAGGGAACTACAAATCAAAACTACATTAAGATACCACCTCGTACTGGTCAGAGTGGCTGAAATTAACAACTCAAGAAATTACAGATGTTGGTGAGGATATGAAGAAAGGAGAACCCTCTTTCACTGTTGGTGGGAGTGCAAACTGGTGCAGCCACTCTGAAAGACAGTGTGGAGGTTCATCAAAAAAATTAAAGATTGAATTACCCTATGACCCAGCAATAGCACTATTAGGAATTTATCCAAAGGATACATGAGTGCTGATTCCTAGGGCCACACGTCCCCAATGTTTATAGCAGTGCTTTCAACAATAGCCAAATTATGGGAAGAGCTCAAATGTCCAACAACTGATGAAAGGATAAAGAAGATGTGGTGTGTGTGTGTGTATGTATATATATGTGTGTATATATATGTATATATACATACATATGTGTATATATATAACGGAATACTTTCATTTGGCAATGAAAAAGAATGAAATCTTGCCATTTGTAATAACATGGATGGAACTGGATGGTATTATGCTGAGTGAGAAAAGTCACTAAGAGAAAGACTAATATAGTATGTTTTCACTCATATATGGAAGTTGAGAAACTTAACAGAAGATCATGGGGGAGGAAAAAAATACGTGTGTGTGTGTATATATATATATGTATGTATATATATATATATATATATATTCACAAACAGAGAAGGAGGAAAACCNACAATAAAGGATATATATATATATCTTTACATACACATACATATATATATATATATCTTTACATACATATATATATACACATACATATATATATATATACACATACATATATATATATCTTTTCTCTTTGCTATGCCTTATTAAAGCATCTAGGCTGCTGTCAGAGTTGGTACTTAAATGATCAGGTCTAACACTTACAGTGAGGACAGTGTAAGCTGAGTCATGGCAGGAAGCCCGTGGATAGCATGCAGTGTCTGATGGGTCAGGTGTGGGGCAGAGCCGGTCTTGGTGTACAGAAGGCAGGCTGGAATGTCCATGGTGAGGTCTCCTGTTTTGCCCAGGTTTTTTATTTTTCCTAGGCGACAGCCATTGACTACCTTGGTAAGACTCAGCTTCATTCTAAGAGATTCCTCTAGGTCCTGATAAGAAAGGAACAATAAATTCAGGAGTCCCATGACATCTAAAGGCTAAGCATTTTACAAGGAAAGTAACCCTACAAGATGATGAATGACAGCATATTTATTACTACTTCCAGTCTACAACTGTTTTAGATAGCAGGAAGAGAGAAATGGGAAAAGACCCAGACAGAATAAGATACCTTCTCCAGAGTCCTAGAGCAAAGTGAATACATCAACCACATTTAAATTCAGTCACGGAATTTTTGTCTGTGCTGCAGAAGAACAAACAGAAGGACAGGAGTAAAGAAGAGTGTGCACTGATTCACCAAATGCTAACTTTCAGCTGTGAAAATGTGTATAGAGGAAGGCCACACAGTATGAGCCATACTGATTTCTGATTTGATTCATTTTTTTCTTTTTCTAATTTGAGAATACTAAGCAACATAGCAATTTTTCCTAACATGTTGTTACATAAAGAAAGCAGGTTCCAGGGGCACCTGGGTGGCTTAGTCAGTTAAGTGTCAGACTCCTGATTTCAGCTCAGGTCATGACCTCACGGTTCACGGGATCGAGCTCTGCAATGGGCTCTAGGTTGACAGGGCAGAGTCTCCTTGGGATCCCTTCTCTCCTTCTCTTTCTGCTCCTCCCATACTAGTGCATGCATGCTCTCTCTCCCTCTCTCTCTCTTAAATAAATAAACACTAAAAAAAGGTGTTTATTAAATTGCATGGAACAATATACATGAAAAGATAAACAGAGATCATCTCTGAGAGGTGACATTATCTGCCAATTTGTTCTTATATTGTGTCCAAATAGAGGTGAGAAACTGCATGCAATTCATAAGCAATTTAGCATTACTTTTATCAGGGATCTTGGTGGACTAGCCCCTTTTATGTGGCAAACCCTGGAGCCTGATTTTGTCCACATAACCAGCACAGATCCACCCTCCGGGTCAGGTTCAAACAAACTAATCTCAAAGACTGAACAACCAAATCAGAATGCACATAATTTAATCTGAGAACCAAAAAGGAAAGAGGACTAGTTACTGCGTTCATGACCTACAGGGTGCCACATAGAAAGCCAAATGCCACGTGAATATATTATCTAGAATACGAAGGGTAAGTAATGATTACATATATAAAGATAACTGAAAGGAAACCCACTGGTTCTCTAAAATAACCAAACTCATATTCTCCAAGCTTAGACCCAGGACTCTCCAAGAGGCAAGAAACAGCTAGATCTGGAAGCCCAGACTCCTGACCTCCAAGACTTACCTTTCTCTCAGGACCTCCTAGTCCTATCCTTGTGGAAGAAAACAATAAACGTGTTCTAGGAGTTCCATCTTTTTACAGAAGAGCCTCAAATGTGACTAATCATCCACTCACTCCTGAAAACATTTTCTCTTATCTCCCCTTCCCACTCTCTCCTCAATTGAAAAAATAGCTTTCTTCATTCTTAGCCCAAGGTCTGTCATTAAGTTCTTGGGAGCTCTAGAGGACACTGGCCACTATGTTCTTAGATGCAGAGATGGGTTCTCCTGTGATACAATGCACAAAAGTTTATTCCCGATACTGTGAAAGGTAAAATTCAAAATCCTCAGAAAGATACACAGAAATAGTGAACTTTAAAATACTAGAAAATTATAACAGAAGATGAGACAGAGACTATTCAGAGGGAAAGTATTCTAAAATCTTACACTATTTGGGAAGAGGGGAGAGATAATGAATAATGTCAAACTGTTAAGTATGTGTGTTAAAAATTTTAAAAGTAAACATTAAAAGATTAATACAGAATGCATAATTTCTGAACTCACTGTGGAGGGATGAGGGATGATAAAGAAAAATTGGTTACTATCATGAAAGGCAAAAAAGAGGAAAAGACACCAAAAAGCTAATCAAAAATAGAAAACGCAAAATAAGATGGTAAAAGTAAACTGAAATATGTCAGTAATCACAATAGAAGTTAACAATTTCAGATAATGATAACAGCAGTAAATAACATTTATTGGGCATATACTGTCCTTTACATATTAACCCTGCTAAAATATATCATCATATCAACCTCATAAGACAGATGTGATTATTAAGTGCATTTTACACATGAGAAGACTGAGGCTAATGGAGTCACCATTTGGAAAGTGGCAGAGCCAGGACTTAAATCATAGAAGTCTGGCTCTAGAAGTTGTACTCTACTAGGCTGGCAGCCTGTTCGGAGTCCCATCTAGTCCATACACATGTGCAACGTTTACATATTAACTATAATGTTATGATACAATTTTATAGTCATATTTTTCATATTGCTATAGTGTTCTTATTGTCCCTGTTTTCCCTTATCTTCCTTCTCTGCCTCTGTCCCTTCTCCCAGCCTCTGCAACCTTTCTCCATACTCATAGGAACATTTAAACATACTCATATATGGAAAGGGAGTTTTTAAAAATTTTTCTAATGTTTATTTTTTAGAGAGAGAGAGAGAACATGCGAGCGAGTGAGTGCGGGGGTGGTGCAGAGAGAGAGAGAGAGATACAGAATCTGAAGCAGGCTCCAGGCTCTGAGGTGTCAGTACAGAGCCGGATGGGGAGCTTGAACTCACAAACCTGGAGATCCTGACCTGAGCTAAAGTCCGATGCTTCGCTTAACTGACTGAACCACCCAGGCACCCTGGGTGGAGACGTTTTCTATTAAAAATGGAAAAATACTACACTGTATGCATTTCTCTGCAATTTGCTTTTCTCCTAGGAGAAAATGGGTATCTTTCCTAAAGAGGAGACACAGAATTAACTCACTCTTTTAAAATAACTACTTCGTGATATTACATAGTTTGGATGTGACACAATTTATTCAACCATCACCTTGTGATGGGCACTCAAGTTACAGAGGGGTCCTATGATCTCTGCAATAGTCTGAGGGCAGAGCTTCCCCGATCTCATTTCCACCCATCTCAAATCTACTTTGCTTTATGTTTCCTGGCAAAGTGCTATGTTTATGTGGATTTTTCATCATCACAACACTCCAGTGATTTAGGTACTATCACTCTCAGTTTGCCGATGAGTAAATGGGGGGTCCGTGCTGTTTTAAACAAGTTGCCTGAGGTCAGCCACAAGGCCAGGTTCAAAGCTCCCACTGTAAGATACCACCCTGCCTTATAAACCTATTTATCCTAGAAGGTACTGTCCCCGGGAACATCTAAGTTCTGTCAATAAGGATGGATTTTTCTTCACTCCATGGGTCACCTCCAGTGGCCTCAGACCCCCCGAAGCCCTGAGCTCAAGGATTCGAGATCTTCCCAACCCTCCCAGGTACCCTGTGACTTCCAGGAAACACTTCCGGCTGAGAACTGGATTCTTGAGCAGAGTCCAGTCAAAAAGGGGCCTTCTTCTCTTAGAGGTGAAGTGAAGCTTACACGATTTGGGAGAGTCTGGATTTAGAGAAGCCAAGATCCATCAGAAGAGCCAGAAAAGGGAAGGAGAGACATGGCAGGAGTACAACTACCGTTAAGGCAACACAGCCAGTAAGCGTCTGGGAGCGACGCGACTCATCCACTCGCAGTAGCCCCCATTTTATGAGAAAAAAGAGGGACTTACCTGCACAACTCCCAACTTTTTTGGCCCCGGGACCCCTCAAACTCGTCGCAGTTCGTCACCACGTGTCCGGCTTGCAGGATTCTCGGCCCCCTGAACCACCGCCTCCGATGCAGAGCCAATCAGGGAGCATTGCGTCATCACCGAGCGCCAGTGAAAGGCAAAGGTAATCTCAAAGCTAGCTCTAGTGACGGTAAGGGCGCCGGACCGCAGCCGTTGCCATGGGTTACCGAGCTAACTTGTTCCGCCTGCGCACAGCCTCCTGGGAGTGGTGGTTCGGCGGCATTCCACACCCAGCTTCTTTGCAGGCAGAGGAACTACAACTCCCAGGGCGACCCGGAAGCAGCCTAGGCAACAGAGCGGTCTTTCCTGCTTTGCCTTGGTCCGGGCCTGAACCTGGAAAATGCTGCTGGCGGCCCAGGAAATGTCCTCCTCAAGGAAGAGGACGGGGTCGAATCGCTGGAAACAGTTTACCGGGAAGCCGAGTCCCAAGGTGATCCATCCCAATTGAGAGCTCTGGGGGGCGGGGACCGGCCCCGTGGCCAGCCCAGCCGGGCTGCGCTTCCCCCTTCTAATCCCCAGGGGCATCCATACTGGCTCCCCCTCGCCTCGACTTCCCCGGTGAAAGGGCCTACGAACCTTGGGGTCTGGGTACCTTTCGGCTTTAATGGGCAGTGTCGTGAAAGAACTGTTTTCATCAAATGCTTTCCACACACCGGAGAGGTCTGGTGGTACCCATCTGGGTGAAGAGAATTCGCCAATTCCCTCGCAGCCCATTCCCACCTCCATAAATTTAGGGAACGTCCCACACATTTCATTGTTTTTAAAATGATTTACAAATTTTAGATCTTTATTGGAAGGGGAAAGTCGTCACGTTAAATCCTACGCCTCATAGTTCTCCCCTTCTAATTTTACATAAATTATCAAAAATGAACTCAGGAATGCAAGTGGATATTGAACAGACCAATACTTGATTCCCACTTGACATTTTCTGAATTCAACCAACATTCAGAAAAATAGGTCCTTTTTATATCTGTTATCTCCTTGGATGCATTAGCATATGAAGACATGGGTAACTGATAACCCCGTTTTAAACTTGAAACATACGTAAATGCCATGTGCAAAGTCACAGTCACACGGTGTGTGCTTTCCACAGACTACCTTTTTAACAGTCACAAAAATAAATGCTTTAAATGTGAGACTACTAAAATGGAGTGGCTTCTCAGCTTTCAGCTCCTGAGCAGTTTCACCAGCTGTTTTCACCCTCAAGTTACACTTTTTAAAAAAATAGATATTCTATAGACACGTGACCTTTTTTAGGGCCCTAGGCAATTGTGCTTACAGTTTATTTTAAATATACCAGCTGAATAATGCACCAGACACAGTCCACTTGGTGAATATCTTGCCCAGAATATGGGAGGGTGGAGGTAGGCATATTAGAGAGACTTGGAAACAGAATCTGCTCATTTTGTAATGTACTAGTTTCACAATTGATTGGATCTCAAATAGGTTATTGGTATAGACTTGATGATGAAAGGTAAAAATTCGGGACAATTTCTTAAGACTCCAAAAGGAAGGATTTTTGCTGCTAGTGCTCATTGTAACTGCCTAGAGGATAATACGGTAAAAGCACAAGAGCTTCTTGAGGTTCAGTTGTGTTTTAGTAGGATCAGCTCTTTCTTTGTTGCAGTGAAAAAGTTATTCAGCTATATGGCTGCATTAATTAGTTATCTTGAGGTACTTTGAAGGTGAAGTGTTATGTAAGTGAAAAGAGTATTATATCTTTCCTTCCTCCGTGTGACAGTGTGTTAGTTGAGATATTCCCTTCTTTATTTAAAGATTCACCTGAATTAATAGCAAAGCAAATACATACCTCTATTTGTTATGTGACTATTAGGGGGAATTTGACCAGCTTCTAAGAGTTACAGTGAGTGAAGAAAGTGTCCTACTCGTCTGATTTCTAATTTCAGCTTGATATGTGACCGATGTGGGTAGAAGTATTTGTGATCTTCATTTTCTGCTTTGTAAAACAGTGGAAGATTATCCCTCACCACACCCTTTCCCCCCAGTTTTTTTGTGCCAAACAATATTTCTACTATAGGTTATATAGGAAAGCTCCTTTCTACAGGTTGTTCTAGAAAAGAAGGGCCCAGGTCAAGCAACATACCCTTCTCCAAGCAGATTTGCTTCCATGATATTTGAATGATCTGGCTGAAGAATCAGTGCTTATTTGGGTTTTTATAAGGAATATCGTATCTATCATTCCTCTATTTTGGTTCTGGAGAGCTTTAGGAAAAAAAATACTGATACCTGGGCCCTATTCCAGACCAATTAAATCAGAATCTGCAGGTGGTACTAGGCAGGAGATAAAAACAGACAGAAGATGTTCCAGAGAAGACTTGGTGTTTTTTCCTCTGACCATCTCTGTGTTCTTTTCTTGCTAAACTTGCTAATGAAATGCCTTGAGGAAAGACAAAGGACACTTTTCCATATGCTTTAGTCAGAAGGATAGATTAAAAAGGCAAAGTTGATAAAGTTATCACTGTGTATTAATATTCTGTATATATTATCTACAGCCTGCCTTTGACCCTGACAATGTGGAGCACTGGATTAAGGTAAGGATATTGCACAGTTAAGGTAGCAAGAGAGTTAAGAGTCTGATATAATCGGATGGAAAGGAATACTAATAAATCTCCATTTTGCACATTTTGCTGTTTTTATTCTCATGTTAACTATGTTGCCTTAGTTTTATATTCTTCAGTATTTTTTTCATTCTGTTGCTTCTCATGAAAGTATGAATGACAAGAAAAGGAGTATAGACATGCTCTTTCAAATGCTGTGAGGGTCAAGTGAAGAAGATTAAAGGAGCAGGAGAGGAGGAGCTGTAAGAGAGAAAGTGGCTGCCTTTCTGAGATATTGGAAAGACTGTCCTGTAGTTACATTGATCTATGGGACCAATGCAATAAGTGAAAGCTATGCATACATCAGAAGAATTTTCTAATGACTGAAGGGATCCAAACATGCAGAGGACATTCTCTTTATAAAGAGATATATTTTCTTTTTTCTTTTTTTCTTTTTAAATTTTTAAAAAATGTTATATTTATTTATGAGAGAGAGCGAGGCAGCGTGAACAGGAGAGGGTCAGAGAGAGAGGGAGACACAGAATCTGAAGCAGACTCCAGGCTCTGAGCTGTCAGCACAGAGCCCAACGCGGGGCTCAAACCCACAAACCGTGAGGAACCCACGAACCATGAGATCATGACCTGAGCCGAAGTTGGATGCTTAACCTACTGAGCCACCCAGGCACTCCTCTTTTTTTTTTTTTTTTAATTTTTTATTTATTTTTGAGAGTGAGCAAGCACGAGCGAGGGAAGGGCAGAGAGAGAGAGGAGACACAGAATCTGAAGCAGGCTCCAGGCTCCCAGCTTTCAGCACAGAGCCCACAAACCGTGAGATCGTGAACTGAGCCAAAGTCAGAGATTCAACCAGCTGAACCGCCCAGGCGCCCCAAAGAGACATATTTTCTATCAATGGAGGTTTTCAAGTGGATTCTAAATGGCCACTTAACGTTAGACTAATGAAGAATATGTTTGAGCATTCTGTGAGGGGAGATTGGATTAGGTAACTTTCTGAGCTCTCTTCCAGGCCTGAGATGTATATTTTTGAGTCCAAGTACCATTTAAGTTGAAAGTACCATTAAACTACTTCAGGTGCCTGCCTCTGAGTGTCAGCTTGGCAACTTGCCACACTCCATTCATTTGCGCAGCATATATTTCAAAGTCATGTAACATTTTCCTGGGAAAATATCATTCTGTCTTGTAGTATTTTGAAGAGCTATTACTTACCTAAATTGACAGGCATTATGAGCACCAGGCCAGATGGAACCTAGGCTAGATGTAATCAATGTTATTTATTTATCTAGCCAGTATTTATTAAGTGCCTTCTGGATACCAGTGCACTCTGTTGGACACAGAAGATAAAACAGTGCTTGGGGCAGGTGCAGTCTCTTCCTTCCCAGAGTTAATAGTTCGGTAGAGGTTAAACTACTTACTGAAAACTGCTGGGAGAATTAAGGATGTAATGGAAGCACATGGTGAGGGACAGAGACTATAGACAGGCCAGAGAAGGCCTCCTGGCTCCTGAGAGAAGTGCTGACTTAGAAGACAAAAGTCCTAAAATGGACTTGCCATTGTAGAGGCTAGCCTCTGAGAAGCCCACTCCTCAGACTCATAGTGAGCCTAGTTAAATGCCAGTGCTGAGGGGTCAGTACCAGGCCCCTGCGGAGCTTAGTTTTAGTTGCACATTTAGTTGCCATCTCCTCCAGAGGGGAAGGTTTAAGGGAAACAGAAGGATAAAATTCTGCTCTGACTCTCTGCACCATTTTCCTCCTTTATGCTGTTGACAGCTTGATTAGTTAGATTTGTATCATTCCTCTAAACTTCTTCAATAGCTCTGTCTCTATTATGCCCTCAAATCTTCCTTGTCTCAAAAAGTAAGTCCTTACTTGACCCTACATTCCATTCTGATTGTCATACATCTTTTTCTTACCCAGTGTCTTTGGATGTATAGCCTAGACTCCCTGTCCTTGCATTTTTATTATCCTCTAGTGTTTACACTAATTTCCCTCCTGTTTCTGTTTCTCCCCACTTCACAGAAGCGGTTGTTATAAATGACTCCCTGGTCAATCCACTGTTCTCTTCTACGTTCTCAAACTTTGTAAGATTTGTTTGATACAGTTTTCACTTTTTTTTTATTCTAGAAATTCTCTCCTTCACTATCTTTTCATAACACTGTTTTCTCTTGCTTCTACTATTTTTCTGTTCATTACTGTCTTTGTTTCTAATTTTGTTCCCTAATGTATCCCAACTCTGGGTGTACCCTAAACAGTTACAACCTCTGGACCTATGACTTCAAATCCCCTTGAGTGGACCACCCTCTCAGAATCAGCTTAGACCTTGTTACATGGAAGAAGGGGGAAAGGGTATCTGGAAAAGGTGTGGAGCATGGTGAAGGTTGAGATAGGGCTTTCTTCAGAACAGAAAAGATCACCGGGCAGCACTGGGGACTTGGCTAAAGCAGGTAACGAGAATCTTATGTGATAACAAAACTTGATAGGTCAGACTGACCCAGACTTGAAAATTTTCATTGGAGAGGCAAAAATACAAGAGATTTGAGGCCTATGTAAGATAGTAGCTGAATATCCATGCCGAATAGGAATTAGAGGACCCTTTAAAGGACCCTTTAAAGGACTCATAGGTTGGGAGGAGAAGACATACAGTGACTAAGGACTTGTTTAGGTGCAACACCAATCCAGTGGAGGACGGGGAGCAAAAGAGGGTGATGGACAGGAGCCTGATGTTGGGGAAGGGGTTATCAGCTTTGGGGCTGAACAGTGGAAAATTCTGCATGTTGTGGTTCAGGATGACCATGTCAGTGGGTTGCTGACATACAATTGAGGGGAAGGCTATTGGAATACAGGAGATCAAGCAAACCTGGAGGCTGAGATGTTGGTGAGTCTTCCTCAGGGATACCGAAGTCACTTAGAATCAGGCAGATGCTTGAGTAGAACTGTGAGTTCTGGGGAGCTAACCCAAAATGCCAACAGTTCACCATGATTTATAATGTGTCCTCATCCTGATTTGATACACTGACTCCTCTTTTTACTCCTGGGCATTCTGTTACTTTGATACTTAAGCTTTCTAGGTATTTTCATTGATTCTCTATTCTTGAACCTTCAGTGATTCTGCATGCCATCCAACGAAACTGTAAATTCGAGATGCGTGTTTAAATTCCTCTGTCAGTCTACCTGTAATATCAGTCTACCCGCAGCAGCCCCTTTGCTGATGCTCTGTGAGACTCCTGTCAGGCTGGTCTCCTTCCCCTCTATCTTACCTTCGCTTTGACTTAGACTGACTCCTCCCTGCCACAGCCTGGGATACCATTCCTCTCTAGGGGGTCAATCCGGATCCTTCCCTTAAAGCTCAGCTTGAGAAGCACCTCTCCGTGAACAGCTTCCCCTCACCCACCTCAACCACTTAAATCCCATCTGATCTAATACTTTTTTCCTTGGAATTATTTTGGCATTCATACACAACAGATACAGCATCAAGCATTTGCTTGTATACAGAGTGATTAAAAAAGAATTGGGCAGTTTCAAAATATCTTCCTCCCGAAACTATTATATATAAACACGTAGTTTCTACTTGAGGGTATATTAAGAAACTTGTGCTTGTACCTCCCGCCTTGAGGAAATTGGAGTGCATTGTAGCTGCTGTCTCTGCCATTGGATGGACAACGGGATTGATGTGTGCTGTGGGACGCGAGGAGCTCATGTTGAGCGTTTATAAGCTCATGGGAATAATTGAGATAGTTCCTTTACAAATTATATACTTGCATATAACATAATTACTGAGTAAGTTTACTATTCAAGTAACTCTGTTCAGGTTTTCTATGTAACCCTGTGTTAGTTGAGAACTATTCTTGAATTTTTTCTTGCACACATGGCATATGAAACAGTAAATAGGTAGGTAGATAAAAGTGAACTTTCTGAAAACAGTCGCTTTTAGTTTTCTTTTCCCCTTGATGTCCACTAAGGTAGTGGGAACAGAGCTCACCTTCAATCTTTCAATCAACTTACTCAAAGAATTAAGTTGTTGGAGTGCCTGGGTGGCTCAGTCGGTTAAGCGTCGGACTTCAGCCCAGGTCATGATCTCGCGTTTTGTGAGTTCAAGCCCTCCATTGAGCTCTGTGCTGACAGCTTGGAGCCTGGAGCCCACTTCAGAATCTGTGACTCCCTCTCTCTCTCTGCCCCTCCCCCGCTCATACTCGGTCTCTCAAAAAATAAACATTAAAAAAATTAAAAAAAAAAAGAAGTTGTTAAATTGACACCATTTGTTTTAGTGAAATATAACTTAAACCTCTTCCATTTCTCACATATTTATTTTAAAAGAAAGGGTAAGGGGCGCCTGGGTGGCTTAGTCGGTTAAGCGTCCGACTTTCGCTTAGGTCATGATCNTTAAAAATAAATAAATAAATAAAAGAAAGGGTAAGGATGTAATATTTTAAGCAAAGAAATGTAGAGACAATTCCTAGTCCTCAGTATCATCTAGTACTTTTTTCCCCAAATTTTCATTTTAAGTGATATCCCCAACACTTGCTTTGTCAGAGCCAAGCAGACATTTCTCTTTACTCCCTTCCTTGTAAGTATCAGTCTATGTCCTTCTTTAGTACCCAAGCCAGTCTTCCCCATCTCCAAGGTCTCTACCTTCTTGTTAAGAATCTGTACAAATTCCAACTCATGTGAGATGATGTATCCTACAGAGTTCTTTGTTTTATCATAGCCTGAGGAACTGGGTCTATGGTCTGGTTTTTGTTGTTTATTTTTTGTTTATGAATGTTGGTTTAAAAACTGAAAATTGATCTATTTATTTGTACATTATTTACATATATACATATATAACACAAATATACAGATTATGTGAAATTCATCTTGGCTATCTTAGAATTTTAAACCCTTAATGGGAAGGTTATACGCCAAGGCAATTGTGACCATCTACTAAATGGCATATCGACCATTATAAATTTGGGCACATCAGAGACCAAGAAATAACGTGGGAAATAAATCTCTCCAGAGTGACCTCATAAAGAATGAATGATATTTTCTTTATTCTAACCCTGATTAGATCGTGTTTTCTTCTGATTTGTATCTTTTCCTGTGTGTTCTATTTTCCACATCTTTTTCGAATTACATTTGGCTTTTCAATTTTATTCCTGTTTCTAATACAAACTTAATATATGAAATCCTTGAGAATTTAAAAGGTAAAGCCCCTGGCAAGTTTTGCCAGAGGTACTACCAGTTTTTCCATGAAGGGCAAGAGGAAAAATCATTTCCAAAGTAGGTCAGGCAACAATATAAACTGTGGGGAAGTTTAGTTTTTTTAAAATAAATGCTACATGTATTCATTTTTTTAAATGAACTTTTATGGGCTACCTGTTACACCCCAAGCACTGCTCTAGGTAATGGGGCTTTCAGGCATGAAGAGGACAAAAATGTCTGCTCACTTTCTACTTAGGGGAGATGATAAATGGTAAAATGTAAGGTCATAAATGCTACAGAGAAAGAGCAGAGAAGGGGAATAGGGAGAGCCACGAGGAGGGTAGTTACAGTTCCACGTAGGGTAGTTCGAGAAGGACTTAGGATGAAGGTGACATTTGAATAAAGACTCGAGGAGGCAAAAGAAAGAGTTGTTTAGCTATTGAGGGAGAGCTCTTCAGCAGAGGGGAAATAAGTGCAAATAAGTGGGACCATGCTTGGCATATTTGAAGAGGAATGAACCAGAAGGTCAGTGTGGCTGAAGTCGAGTGAGCAATGGGATGTAGCAAACAAGAAAGTTGGAGAGCTCACAAAGGGCCTCCTGGGGCAGGACCATAAACCACATTGTAAGAACTTTGACTTTTATTCTGAGTAAAATAAGGAACAATTCAAGAGTTGTGGGGTTTTTTGATGTTTAATTTTGCGAGACAGAGAGAGAGAGAGAAACCGCGCGAGTAGGAAAGGGGTACAGTGAGAGGGAGACACAGAATCCAAAGCAGGCTCCAGGCTCTGATTTGTCAGCACAGAGCTCCATGCAGGGCTCGAACACACGAACCGCGGGATCACGACCCGAGCTGAAGTCGAACATTCAACCAACTGAGCCATCCAGGTGCCCAGGATCAATTTAAGAGTTTTGAGTGGAGTTGTGTTATGGCTTTCATTTCAAAGGGCCTATCTGCTGTGATGAGAGACTATCACAGAAAACCTGTCAGGAAATTTCAGTGCCTTTGACCAGGTGACAGCAGTAGAGGTGACTAGAAGGGTTCAGATCCTGGATATAGTTTGAAAATAGAGTCAGTAGATTTCCTGACCAATTGGATGTGGGATAGGAGGGAGAGACTATATTCAAGAGGACTCCAAGGTTTTCATCCTGAGAACTGAAAAAGTGGAATTGTCACTACCTAGGTTGGAAGACTGGGAACACAGCAGGTGTGGAGGAAAGCAAGTTTGTGGGGAGGAGGAAAGTCAGGGATTTAATTGTAAAATAAATTCTTTCATATTGTACAGATAAATGAAAATATCTGCAGTTAGGCCACTTCACCAATCCCATGAACTGGGCCACATTTTACTGTTGAATTAAAACGTTCTGGATGACTATACTTTAGTGACTCTATCCCAATTTTATTGAGCCCTGTAGTTTAACATATGATGGGAGGTTCATTTCCAGGGTAGTAATTTAAGGAAATGTCCCTCTGGTTCATATTCATATGCACATCCTAGTGGCATTGGGAGCTAATAAAATAATTGATGTTTTATTTAAAATAAAATATCCAGGTGTCAGGATCCCATTACTAATGCTCTACACAAAAGTCATCTAAAGTTTAATCTTTTGTTCAAATATAAGCTTTGTGAATATCTGTTAAAATTTGGCAAAATATTATAATTAATTTCAACTTTAAAAAGATGAAATTATTTGGGGTTTTTAAACCTGATTTCCTTCAAAAATGGAAAAATAGGAGTGCCTGGGTGGCTCAATCGGTTAAGCGTCCAACTTCAGCTCAGGTCATGATCTCGTGGTTCATGGGTTTGAGCCCTGCATTGGGTTCTTTGCTGGCAGCTCAGAACCTGGAGCCTGTTTCAGATTCTGTGTATCTCTCTCTGTCTGGTCCTCCCCTACTCATGCTTTGTCTCTGTCTCAAAAATAAATAAACTATTAACAAAAATTTTTTAATGGAAAAAATGGAAGTATTTTAGTAGTTGGTAGAAAATCAATTTCATGAGGAGAAAAATTCTTTAGTCCCGGACAAAGCTGTTGTCATCTTAATAGATTTTTTTTTTCTATTACATTGAAGAGAATGGAGAAAGCCTCAGACTTTGCAGTTTCGAAAGCATTCTCTGCTAGAAATTCTGATTTATCTAGAAGGCTTTGGAGCCATATCATAGATTTGGAAACACCTGAGCAAATAGAAGATCATGATGAAGTCTATGCAGAAGGTAAGAGAATACATTGTTTTGCTGCAATATTAATAGTTCTTTAGAATACAGGTTATTAAAGTATAACCTATAATGCATTTCAAAGTACAGAATGGAAACTTTTCTTTCTCTTGCTTTTAGTTTTTGTGTCTTTCTACCTTCCTGAAACTAATCGACTCTGGAGTAAACTCCAATATTACTAATAATGCTGTATTTAAGGTCCATTTTGTCTCCTGAAATAAAACCACTTTCAGAGGCAGTTTAATATGACACAGCTAACTGGTGAGTGCTCTAAGGTATTAGTCCTGTGGCACAGAGGGCAGCATGATCACTTCAACTACTATTAGGAGATAATTTGACCACTAGTTGTAAATCCACCTTATTCCTTATGAAGAGAGTCTAAAACTGACCTAACCTCCCTAGCTTTCCAAAGCATTTACTCCTCTGGAATTTAGTATTTTAGCTTCTCATGCTCTGAGAAACTCTGGTACGTAGGGATGAAGAAATCAGGAGGAGCCAGCAAAGAAGACTGGAAAGGAGAGGCCACCAAGGTAGGAGGAAAGTAAGAGTGCCCATGTCCTGGAAGGCAACTTCCATTTGGATTATCTATGTCTCCATTTATTGAGATTATCTTCATTCAAAAAACATATATATAATCATTACTTTATATGTGTAATTACATATCTGTATAATTTATAATACAAATTTATACATTAATAACAAAATATATATTTGCTTTATATATTATATATATGTAAACTATATATAAAATTAATACTCTGTGCCAGGTACCATTTTAGACACTGGAGGAACAGGTTACAAACAAGAGAGGCAAAGCCCTTACTTCCATGGGGTATATATTTTAGTGTGAGAATAAAGAAAACTGAAAACAGAATTATTATTTAATGATAAATCATTTGAGTTTGGACCTGAATAATAAGGAGCCAGCCAAGCATTGATGGAGGAAGGGCATCCCAGGCAGAGGGAAAGGCAGTATCAAGAGTTGGAGTACAGACATGCTTGGTGTGCTTGAGGAACTGAAGGAAGAGCAGTGTGACTGGAGCTTCCCAATGGAGATGAGCTTGCAGGAGTGAGCAGAAGACTTATTACATAAGGCCCTTATAGTCCTGGAAAAAGAATTTAGATTTTATTCCGAGTATGAGAAGACATCATTGAAAGGTTTTAAGCAGAGGTGTAACCGCACAGTATTTGAATTATATGAAGAATAGATTATAAGGGACAAAAGGAGGGAGAAGGGAGATAAGTGGAAGGCTATTAAAGTGGTCTGGGTGAGCAGTAATGGCACTTGATCTTGGGTGGTTGGTGGTAATAGAGATGGAGAAAGGAGACTGATTCAGAAATTGGCAAGGCTACATCTTGCCCACCCCATCTCCCAACCCACCAGTGGGAATGCACAGTATACTTTAGCTTCTTAAAGTTTCTGAGAAGTCCTCCTGTTTAAAAAAACTAATGTTTACTTACCCCATTTCCCAAGCTTCCCTTACCATGAAGCTCTTTTTATCCTGAAATCCATATTCATATCCTCAAGAATTAGTGATACACATTAGAAAGTACTAGTATATGGACAGAACATGATTTTCAAAGGTTTAAATCCTTTTTTCTTTTCACATCAATCATCTGTTAATATTCCATAAGAACCAAAGTTCTGAGGAACATTCTTTGAGAAACTTTGCTTAATGTAGCCTTAGAATCTCTGATCCAACATGAGGTGTTCCTACAGTTGAACCCTCTAAGAGAAGTTCCTTTTCTTTGTTCTTTTAGGACACTTTTGTGTTTTGTTTTGTTTTGGTTTTTTTTTAATGTTTTATTTATTTCTGAGAGAGAGAGAGAGACAGCGTGAGCAGGGGAGGGTCAGAGAGAGAGGGAGACACAGAATCTGAAGCAGGCTCCAGGCTCCGAGCTAGCTGTCAGCACAGAGCCCGACATGGGGCTTGAACCCACAAACCGTGGGATCATGAGCTGAGCTGAAGTCGAATGCTTAACCAACTGAGCCACCCAGGTGCCCCTCTTTTGGGACACTTTGTAGTAAACCCCTATTTACTAATGAATGACATTTAGCAGATCTGAATTATTCTACATATAAATTATTATACACATAAATGTCTGTATTAATGTACACAGGGTTACTCAGTAAATATCTGTCACTGTTCTTTTACTGCCTCTGAAAGCCAATAATATTTGTTACTAGTATACTTTCACACTTAGTTTCTACTACCATGATTCATTTTTTTCTGTTGTATATGTTATGCATTCCTAGCTATATTAAATGCCATTTGGCATCATTTAATGTAATGAACATCCCATTGTCTCAGAACTATGTGATAATGGTAATAACCATAAAGATAGTGGTGAAATATATACTTCTCCTCTTTGAAAGCCCTCTGCCCTACCTACAGAGCTGTTTGATAATAATGATAGTGATGAAGGTCATACTAAGGTAGACATTTTCTCCCATACCTATATATTTAAGAAGATTTTCTGAATATGACTAGGAACTTGGCTGCCAGGATGTCACACTGATTTTCCTCTTACCTCAATGGGCCTCTCCTTCCTAGTCTACTTTCCTGGTTCTGCCTCATCTCTTCAGGTGTTCAGATCTTATTCCTGGAACCAGTTCTCTATCCATCTTCCTCCTTTGGTGATCTCTTCCACTCTGTGGCTTAAAATACTATCCGTATGCTGACAACACCCACATTTATTTCTTCATCTTGGACCTCTCCCCTGAAATTCAGAGTGGTATAGCCAATACCTCTTTGACATTCTTATTTGACATTGCTTATTTGTATGTCTCATAAGCATTTCAAACCAAACTAGTCTAAAACTGAATCCCTGATCTTCTCTCCAAACCTGCCTTGCCCTTGGCCTTCCCTTTCTCAGTAAATGGCATCTCCATTTGTAGAGTTGCTTAGGCCAAAAACCTTACAGATTTCTTTCTCTCCATTCCCATATCATACATCAGCAAACCAGGTCAATTCCAGCTCAAAACATTACAATCGGATCATTTTTATACTTTCACTCCAGGTCCAGGCTATTATCACTTTTTCCCTAGATTATTGCATTTGTCTTTAAATTGGTGTCCCCTACTTCTGTGCAAGGGATTTTCAACCTCAGCACTATGGATGTTTTGGGCCAGATAATTTTTTTTTGGAGGGGGGGCGCGCAGTCCTGTGCATTGTTGGATGTTTAGCAGCATACCTGGCCTCTGCCCACTAGATGCTAGTGTCATTCACCCCAGTTGTGATAACCAGAAATGGCTCCAGACATTCCAAATGTCTACTCAGGGGCAAGATTACCCCTGGTCTAGAGCCACTGCTCTAAACCTGATCCCCACGTTACCTCTTTACTCTGTCTCCTACATTCCCCCTTCACTCACTCCTTTCTACACTGCCTCGGTATTTCTCCAATACTCCAGACATTCTCTTCCATGGGGCCTTTGCACTTGCTTTCTGTCTACATGGAATAATATTGCCTTATATGTCCATATGGCTTACTCCTTCACTTTCTTCTTTTCTTTGCCCAAATGTCTTCTCAGGGAGGCCTTCTTTGACCCCTTCCCCCAGTTTAAAACTATCAATACCTACCTTCCATTTCTTGTACACCATTTCTCCCCTTCCTGCTCTGTTTTTCTGATTTACTTACTGTCTCTCTTCTCCAATTAGAGTGTAAACTTCATTGGTGAAAGGTTTTATTTGTCCTGTTTTTTTTTGCTGCTCTTTTCCCAGCATCTAGCACAGTACTTGACACATGTTAGATGTTCAATTAGTATTTACTGAATGAATGAAAACAGTGAATGAAGAAAGTCTCTTAAGTAATTAAAATATTAAAAAGATTTTTTGTTTTACTGATAGCTCAGGAGCTAGTCAACAACTGGTTAGACGCCAAACTTAAGCAAGAATTAGCTAGTGATGGTGAAGATGATGCTAAAGACACAGTATCAAATATTCCTTCTGTGCCAGAAGCCGGTGGGCATTTGAAATATGACAAGTTTGATGGTAAGTACTTGTCTGATTGTTCTAAGCTTTAATATTTAGTAAATGTATCTAATAAGCCTTTTTAATTATTTTGAATAATGAATGATGTGCTCTTTGCCTTTTCTGTGTTTTGCTTAGTTTTATAATTGGCTTTAATTTTTCTTGGTTCAATTTAAATTACTTACCTGTATCTTCAGTAAATTTATATTGTTTCTTAAATTAAAATATTGTTTGTAATTCCTCTTTTGACTCTTTACTTCAGAAAGGGCTACATTTAAACTTTCTTATATCAGTTTTTAAATTTTTTTTATTTTTCAGAGTGAGAGAGAACGTGAGCACATACAAGCCAGGGGGCAGGGGGCAAAGATACAGGGCGAGAGAATCCCAACTGTCATCACAGAGCCTGACATAGGGCTCAAACTCACGAACCTCAAGATCATGATCTGAGCCAAGATAAAAACATTTAACTAACTGAGCCACCCAGCCACCCACTACCCCTCACACATCTTATGTTTAGAGTATTTTGTTTGTTTCCCTGATTTTTTTAGATCAAAACTGAACAAAAATATTATGTAGCCAATAAAAAGAATGTTTACCAAAAATAGATTAATGTGATTATCTCAATAGACACAGAAGAAGTACTTAACAAAATCTAACATCCAATCCTAATAAAACTCTCAGCAAATTAGTAATAGAAGGTAAATTTCAATCTAACATAGGGCATTTACATAAGACATACAAAAAACAAATACCAAAATGACAAATATAAATCATACCTTATCAGGAATTATACCTAATGTAAATGGATTAAATACTCCAATTAAAAGACAGAGATTGGTGGAATGAATTTTAAAATATGACTGACTATATGCTGTCTGCCAGTTACACAAGTTAGATTCAAAAACACATAGATTAAAAGTAAAATTCTGGAAAAAGATATACTGTGCAGTGAGTAACCAAAAGAAAGTGAGAGCAATTTACTAATATCAGAAAAAATAGACTTTAAGATAAAAAAAATTGTTGGGGTGCCTGGGTGGCTCAGTTGGTTAAGTCTCTGACTCTTGATTTCGGTTCAGGGCATGATCTCACGGTTTGTGAGTTTGAGCCCCACGTCAGGCTGTGTGCTGGCAGTGCAGAGCCTATTTGGGATTCTCTTTCTTTCTCTCTCTCCCCATCCCCCCCCCGCCTCTCCCATGCTTGTTCTTTCCCAAAAATAAGTTTTAAAAAATTTGTTATTAGAGGGATGACTGGGTGGCTCAGTCGGACTCTTGATTTCAAGCTTAGTCATGATCTCCTGGTAGTGAGATGGAGCCCTGCATCAGGCTCCATGCTGGGCATGGAGACTGCTTAAGAGTCTCTCTCTCTCTCTCTCTCTCTCTCTGTCTCTCTCTCTCTCTCTCTCTTTCTCTCTCTCCTTCTGCCCCTCCTGCCCACTTGTGCTTGCTCTATCTTTCTCTCAAAAAAAAAAAAAAACAATGTTACTAGGTACAAAGAAGGGCATTTTATAATGATAAAGGGACAAGTATGAACATACATACACCTAACAAAAGGGTCCTGAAATACATGAAGCAAAGTTGAAGGGAGAAATAGTTAATTCAACAATTCTCCCAATTATTTGGAAACCTGATACCCCATTTTCAATAATATATGGAACTAAACAGAACATCAGCAAGGAAAATGTTTAGTGTCATTAGTCATTAAGAAAATGCAAATTAGAACTACCTTGAGTAACCGCGACATTCCTGTTAAATGGCTTATATCCAAAGAGTGACAACACCGAGTATTGGTGAGGATGTAGAGGAACTGGAATACTCCTATACTGCTGATGATTATGTGAAATTATATAACCACTTTGGAAAACAGGTTGACAGTTTTTTAAGAAATTAAACAGATACTTATATGATCAAGCCATTCCCCTCCTAGGCATTCTCCCAAGAGAAAAGAAAGCATATGTTCATACAAAAACTTGTACACACATGTTTATAACAACTTTATTTGTCATAGCTAAAATCTGGAAATGACCCAAATGTCTACCCCTGAATAAATGAACAAATTATGGCATACCCAAACAGTGGAATACTAATCAGCAATAAAAAGTGATAACCTATTGGTGTAACATGATGAATCAAAAATAGTTATGCTGAATAAAAGAAGGCTGACAAAAAAAAGTACAGAGCATATGATTTAGTTAATACAAAATTCCAGAAAATGTAAATTTATAGTGCAAGAAAGCAGGTCTGTAGTTGCCTGGGATAAGACAGAGAACATGGGGAAGAGTGGGAGGAAGAGCTTGCAAATCAGCATGAGGACCCTTTTGGAGCTGACAGACATGTTCGTTATCTTGGTTATAGTGATGGTTTTCCTGGTAGATGTATATGTCAAAACTTATGGTAGACTTTAAATATTTACGGTTTATTGTATGTCAGTCATACCTCAAAAGAACCATTTAAAAAAGAAAAAGCAATGGATGGGGCAGCTGACTGGCGCAGTCAGTAGAACACACCACTCTTAACCCCAAGGTCAGGAGTTCAAGACCTATGTTGGACATGGACCTTATTTAAAATAAAAAAAAAATTTAAAAAGACGAAGCAATAGAGTCTTCAGGGATGTTTAGAATGAAGTAGTATCTTTTACATTTGGCAGTGAAGGAATCTTTAGTGACTTGGGGACGGAAAATTCATCATTTTTCCTCTCAGTTGAAGGTAGTTAATTGCTGAGGGCTGTACTCATCCAATTGGCATTATCAGTTACAATTTATTAAATACCCACGGCTTTATATTTTTGTTATACCAAGATTATTTAAATTTGGAAATTGTACTGTACTAAATTTCCCCCCTTTTTTTGTTCCTGCTCTGTCTCCCCCCAGAGTTATGTGGCTATTTGGAGGAAGAAGAGGAAAGTACCACCGTTCAAAAATTTATAGACCATCTGCTCCATAAAGAAGTGGTGGATTCTGGAANACTCTTGATTTCAAGCTTAGTCATGATCTCCTGGTAGTGAGATGGAGCCCTGCATCAGGCTCCATGCTGGGCATGGAGACTGCTTAAGAGTCTCTCTCTCTCTCTCTCTCTCTCTCTGTCTCTCTCTCTCTCTCTCTCTTTCTCTCTCTCCTTCTGCCCCTCCTGCCCACTTGTGCTTGCTCTATCTTTCTCTCAAAAAAAAAAAAAAACAATGTTACTAGGTACAAAGAAGGGCATTTTATAATGATAAAGGGACAAGTATGAACATACATACACCTAACAAAAGGGTCCTGAAATACATGAAGCAAAGTTGAAGGGAGAAATAGTTAATTCAACAATTCTCCCAATTATTTGGAAACCTGATACCCCATTTTCAATAATATATGGAACTAAACAGAACATCAGCAAGGAAAATGTTTAGTGTCATTAGTCATTAAGAAAATGCAAATTAGAACTACCTTGAGTAACCGCGACATTCCTGTTAAATGGCTTATATCCAAAGAGTGACAACACCGAGTATTGGTGAGGATGTAGAGGAACTGGAATACTCCTATACTGCTGATGATTATGTGAAATTATATAACCACTTTGGAAAACAGGTTGACAGTTTTTTAAGAAATTAAACAGATACTTATATGATCAAGCCATTCCCCTCCTAGGCATTCTCCCAAGAGAAAAGAAAGCATATGTTCATACAAAAACTTGTACACACATGTTTATAACAACTTTATTTGTCATAGCTAAAATCTGGAAATGACCCAAATGTCTACCCCTGAATAAATGAACAAATTATGGCATACCCAAACAGTGGAATACTAATCAGCAATAAAAAGTGATAACCTATTGGTGTAACATGATGAATCAAAAATAGTTATGCTGAATAAAAGAAGGCTGACAAAAAAAAGTACAGAGCATATGATTTAGTTAATACAAAATTCCAGAAAATGTAAATTTATAGTGCAAGAAAGCAGGTCTGTAGTTGCCTGGGATAAGACAGAGAACATGGGGAAGAGTGGGAGGAAGAGCTTGCAAATCAGCATGAGGACCCTTTTGGAGCTGACAGACATGTTCGTTATCTTGGTTATAGTGATGGTTTTCCTGGTAGATGTATATGTCAAAACTTATGGTAGACTTTAAATATTTACGGTTTATTGTATGTCAGTCATACCTCAAAAGAACCATTTAAAAAAGAAAAAGCAATGGATGGGGCAGCTGACTGGCGCAGTCAGTAGAACACACCACTCTTAACCCCAAGGTCAGGAGTTCAAGACCTATGTTGGACATGGACCTTATTTAAAATAAAAAAAAAATTTAAAAAGACGAAGCAATAGAGTCTTCAGGGATGTTTAGAATGAAGTAGTATCTTTTACATTTGGCAGTGAAGGAATCTTTAGTGACTTGGGGACGGAAAATTCATCATTTTTCCTCTCAGTTGAAGGTAGTTAATTGCTGAGGGCTGTACTCATCCAATTGGCATTATCAGTTACAATTTATTAAATACCCACGGCTTTATATTTTTGTTATACCAAGATTATTTAAATTTGGAAATTGTACTGTACTAAATTTCCCCCCTTTTTTTGTTCCTGCTCTGTCTCCCCCCAGAGTTATGTGGCTATTTGGAGGAAGAAGAGGAAAGTACCACCGTTCAAAAATTTATAGACCATCTGCTCCATAAAGAAGTGGTGGATTCTGGAATGTTGGAAGGTCTTGGAATGAATGGAAACCAAGACAAGCAGCAGCAGAAGGATCCTCGTCTTACCATGGAGATGAGACATAAGCAGGTGGGAGGGAAAAACAAAATTAAAATGGGTAACAGGAAGCAATCTTTGTGTAGCACATTTAATAAGCTTAAATAAAGACTTAGGCTTTATTATGAAAAAGGGTGCCATCTGTGGTTTGGTTAGAAAGAACAAAAATAAAATATAAGAACTTCAGAAGAAAAATAATGCTCATAAACTGAGGACAGGAAACAATTTAAGAAAACTAAAAAAAAGGAATAATTGATTTGGAACAATGGAGTGGTGAACTAAACTTTATTAGTTTGTGTGTGGTATTTTCTATTATAAATATGTAGATTTGTTTTGCTTGAATTTGGTTTTTGAACTGTGACATCAATATATTAATATCATGAATATTCTAGTGAATGTTATAATGATAATTCTTTTCCAGACAACTGAAAAATTCACTCATTTTGTGATTATAATTTGAACGGGAGGACAGATCTGAATTAAATCTAGTTCAGCTGTTTTGAATTAGAAAGGCATATGGGAACTTTCTTTTCTTCAAAGGGAATAAATAGTGGGTTATAGGAAAAAGATGCATCTCAACTCTTTGTAGGGGAACTTCAGGAAATCAGAATGACCAAGTCTTTTCCACACGTTCAGAACTAAGTGAACTAAAATGAATGCCAACACATTGTATGCTATCTTTTTATAACACTGAGTTTCTAGTTGCTTTAAATCATTAAGAGTGCTTAAATGGTAGAAGTATGATCCGTTTGGGTTTTTGAAAAGAGAGAGGAGAGAAGGTTCAACAAGAGATTGACAGTATCTGGAAGTCTTCTCATTACTGGAGAGTAAGATGAGGGTAAAGGTAAGTGAGCTGGGGGGAAAGGAGCACTTCTGTACTTACAGTTAGTCAAGCCTCTATAGAATCAATACGTTTGAAAAATTGTGCTTATTCAGAAATATCTGTGAAATTCAGAGTTTTGAATTACAAATAAGAGCCAGAATCATCGATACACTTAAATAATGATAATGAAAGGGTAGGGGGCACCTGGGTGGTTCAGTTGGTTGAGCGTCCAGCTCTTGATTTTGGCTCAGGTCATCGATTGAGCCTCACGCCAGACTCTGTGCTGAGCGTGGAGCTGCTTAAGATTCTCTCTCCCTCCCTCTGCCCCTTTCCCCCACTCATTCTTGTTCACTCTCTCAAATTAAAAAAAATTTTCTTTTAATGAATAAAGCGTGTGGTGTTCTTAAAGCAGTAAATCACTGTTCTATCCTTCACAGCGTAGCCTCCCGCAAATATCCAGCCTGCAGACTGGGCCCAAATAAACAGCAGGAGTTTCCAAGTTACCTTGGAAAACTTTAGGGGTCAGAAATTACTACTAAGTAAGCATCCAGAATTTGGCATCTGACCCATTAGATTTTCAAGTTTTCTCTGATGCAAATCATTCCCAGACTCTTTGGGAGTCCTACTACCTGACTTCATCTAGACTTTTGAATTGGCTCATACCCAGTAAACGTATGAATTCTTCCTGTTCTGCTGAACAGTGGGCTTCTGGGCCAGAATGTTTCAAACTGGAGATATTGTGAACTTGAAAATGTATTCTAAGCTTTTGCATATTCTTTTCTACTTGAGAGGCTGCATTTCACTCTTGTTGTATTCTCTTTAAGGTAAAAGAAAATCGCTTAAGACGTGAGAAAGAACTGGAGCGTCAGAGAATTGAAAAGACCCTGAAAAAATCAGCCTTGTTAGAGGCTCAGTATTTGGTACAAGAAGAGAAGAAAAAGAAGGCTCTGGAGGCCAAGAAAGAGGAGGAGGAGATTCAAAGGGAGATGGTAAAGCTGCGGAGGGAGATAATTGAGAGGAGACGCACTGTGGAAGAAGCATGGAAAATGTAAGCCCGTCGTGGTGAGCAGTGTGCAGTTTTTTTTTTTTTATTTAAGCAGTCATTTTGAAAGTATTCTAAAGTTTAAAGAAATGGACATTGTAATAGCAAAACACAAAGGAGAAATCACCCACCATTCCACTGTCTTAACAAATTATTTAACATTTTTCTGTTTCCTCTGGGTCTCGATCCCTTTACATACTTAATTGCAGCTATAAAGTACATTTAATTTGTTATTTTGCTTGTTGTAATTAACACATTGCCCAGAGTCCTGAGGTCTATATATTAATACTCCACTGAGTTCCGAGACCAGTCTATGTAATGACCTCCCCGCCCAACCTGATAAGCATTTCAGCTATTTCAGGTTTGTCACCATATAATAATACAGTGAGCTTCCTTAAGCATAGAGCTTTTTATATTCTTAGGAGTGTAATTATTGAGTTAAATGGTACAGGCCTTTTGATGACTCTTGAAACATTGCCAAACTGCTTTCAAAATGGGTTACACTTATTTACACTATTGCTGGCAGTGAGCCAGATTACCACACTTTTCGGCACTGGGGAGTACTATCACTTTCAGTGTTTTGCACTTTCAATAGGTATTATATTGGTTTAGTTTGTATTTCTTTGGTTACCTGTATATTCGCTCATTGTGCCTGTGTGAAATGTGTGTCTTACCTTCTGATAATCAATCCTACAGAGTCCTCATTGCCTTCCAGCCACTGATAAAGAACAGAAATATCTAACGTAAGAGGAAAATCAAAATAGTCTTCATGGGATGTAGTACTATTATGTGTCCTCATGCAGAAAATGAGGTTCATAAGTGAAATAAATAACTAATGTATTTATTCTGAGAAACAGCACTGATGCATGAACTGGAAAAGCCTTGGAGCAACATGCCTCAAGTGACTGAATACTCAGACTCAAAGGCTAGAAAGGCCTATTAGATAATCCCTTCCACCCCATCAGCCTACACAGCTTTTCCCCCTGTGTTCCTGATTGCTCTCATTCTACCCAATTTAAAACAGCTTAGCAGTGGATGTGGGCTTCACTCTTCCAAGTGCCAGCCTCAGGCCTCCTCCAGACACCATTCCTTTCAGAAAGCAAGCACTAGTGTTTTAGTGAGTTTCTCACTAAGGTCAGGTTACTTTTCAGATCACTCTTAAACCCTGAAAACTCTGGGATGACCTAAAATAAATTATGGTATTTATGGTATACAGGTGGTATACCATGGTAACAGGATGCTCTGTTCATAGTGGGCTCTCACCAAATGTTCACTAACCACTCATTTCTTTTAAAAGTTAAAATCTTATCCATGGTTACAGCAATTCAGGTTAATACTCTCTGCTGCTCACAGAAGAACTGATTTTAAATGTTCCAGAAAGCAATTTGACAGTAAACAACAAGAGCCATGAAAATGGTATTGTCATTTGACCTGAGAGTTCCAGTCTTAGGAAAACTCCCCTCAGAAAATGATCAGAAATCCAAAGATTTGTGCACAAAGATTATTAATATAATAGTATTTATAATAGGCATTAATATTAGAGAAATTAATAAAAATGGTGGTACAATCAGATATCACTGACAGTATGTCAGTTTCCTTTCTGGGTGGAAATATGGATGGCTTTTATAGCTCTGATATTTCACAGTGAGCAGCTATTACTTTCATAGCATATTGTAGTGTTATATTAGAAAATCAGATCCATGGTTATTAGAACTATATTTCTTTAAATAACCACTGTGATCTGCTTCCAACTACCTATTATAACATTGTTATGGCATCTGGAGAGAGTCAATAAAATGTTATTATTGATAGACCTTTTTAATTTATTTGTAAGCAATACTACATCTGCTCCCCTGCATAGTTTCAAAGTATCTCCTATAAGAAATCTTTAATTACAAAGAGAAAAATGGCAGCTTTACACCGGAGAGGCCCCCTTAACCAAGTGATGGTTAACAGCACAAGTAATAAGGTAGAACATTGTGTGTCCCCTGTATGTATATGAAAATTAATGAGAGCATGTCTGTAGAGTATTCTGGCATCCCTCTCTCAGTTTGAGTTTCCACAACTGTAAAGTGAAATTCAGAAAGACCAGGTGAATTGCATGAGTTTTCACAGCTGGTTTGTGGGCCAAAGCACATAAATCCTGAGTCCTGACTAGGTGTTGTGTTTACTATATCGCCAGTAGTATATCTTACACACATGTATGTACACATACTCTAGTACACGCCAGTAAGAAAGCAGTGGCTGTGAACTTGCTTGAATTGGCATGTTGAGAGAGATGAGCTGGCTGAGAAAAGAGTTGGGTGAGACATGAACAGCAGTTACCGAGAGATTCCTGTCACTTGCTGACGGCCTTTTATTGTTATTAAATTCTACTTTTTCTCTTTTCAGCTATTTTAGAATTAATATAAATTCCATTCCTTCTGTACCCAAGAATACCTGATTCTTTTACTATTTTTTCCCCTAAAAGCCCTGTAAAAGCCTTGGTGTAAAAATCTCATCCCTTTCTTACCTAAGGTCCTTTTTTGTCCCTCCCTTAGAAGAGAGAGAACTTATGTCTACCTTAGAAAACACCTAGGAGTTGTTAACTCTCAAATTTTGATCAAAGTATTGCTCAGTGGTAAACTCAGTAAAAATACTCTACTGAAGGGGCACTTAGCTGGCTCAGTCAACAGAGTGTGTGCCTCTTGATCCCAGGGTGAGTCTGAACCCTCATTGGGTGTAGAGATTACTTAAATAAATAAATAATTTTTTAAAAAACTACCAAAATATCTATAGGGATTTCTACTTTTCAGAGTATAACACTTTTATTTCATTTAGTGTATATTTTATAAAGGAGTAAACTAAGGCTCAAAAACAAAAACAAAAAAGTCATCCTACTATGTACTTTTAGAACCAGATCTAAAAATCTGTCTTCTGATGGAAAATTCAATGTCCATTCCACTATGGTAGGTTGTAATTGCCCATTGTTAGGTCTCTTGTTCATGTATGTATTTTTAAAATTGTTATTAACAGAGAGAGGAAAAAGCAGGAAGAATATTCTCAAAAAAATACAGAAGAAAGCATCTTTCAAAGTGATCATATTCTTCTGGATGAAGAAAAAATGGCAAAAGAAAGAAAGAAGAAACTCAAAGAGTTATTAATCCAAACTTACAATGAAAATCATCAGGTAGGAATTGTAACATCCCTTTATTCAGCATAAATGACAGAGAGCTCTATCAGAGTTAGGACAGTGTCCCACTAAGCCTAACTGAGCCTCATTGCAAATACCAGAATTGCCCACACCATTTGTTCTGTGCTGCCCAGTGGGCCTAGGGCCTGGAGTGGTGTTCCATTCCCTGGTCCCAGGGCCATTCTTCTATGTACTCTGTGTGATCCTGGGAAGTGGGGTGTGAATTTGGGATGGCTTCCTAAATTATTACCGTGTTCAGAATAGCATGGAACCACTAATGAATTCTCTGATAGGTTTTGAAAGCTTGGCTTCCACAGTCTTCTGGATTATTCAGAATTACTCAGAAAGTCACTTGTCTTCTAGTAGCTATGAACTTAAAGCAAGATACATCTTTCCTTTTCATGGTCTACATTTCCTTTTATTCTTTTTTTTTTTTTTTAAATGTTTTATTTATTGCTAGGAGAGAGAGAGAGAGCGTGAGCAAGGGAGGGTCAGAGAGAGAGGGAGTCACAGACTGAAACAGGCTCCAGGCTCTGAGCTGGCAGTCAGCACAGAGCCCGACGCGGGGCTCGAACCCACAAACCGCGAGATCATGACCTAAGCGAAAGTCGGACGCTTAACCGACTAAGCCACCCAGGCGCCCCTACATTTCCTTTTATTCTTTTCTCCCTCTCTTTTACTTTCACTTTTTGTAAAATTAACTGGTCAATTTTTTATTGACAAATGAGCCTCCTTTCCAGGTCATTTGAGCATAAGTTTCTTTCAGTGAAGTGGGATTGACAATAGTATGCATTTGAGGCTTAAAACATTTCAGGTGTGGGACACCTGGGTGGCTCAGGCAGTTAAGCATTCAACTTCAGCTCAGGCCATGATCTCACAATTTGTGAGTTTGAGCCCCACATCAGGCTCTGTGCTGACAGCTCAAAGCCTGGAGCCTGTTTCAGATTCTGTGTCTCCCTCTGTCTCTGCCCCTCTCCTGCTCACACTCTGTCTCTGTCTCTCAAAAATAAATAAATAAATGTTAAAACAAATTAAAAGAAAACATTTCAGGTGAAAGGGGTTACTTGGAAGATTTGTAAAATAACAAGGTTGGAAGTAAAGATAAACATGGATATATTTTGTGTCATATAATACCCACCTAAGGGCTTTAGGCTTTGCTGAAATTCAGTGAATGGTAGAGGAATGAATGCAAGAATGCATGGATTTGACAAGAGAAAAGAAAATGTCAGGATGTTATTGAGGGAGCTTGATAAATATAGGACAGACCTATAAAAGCCCTGGAAATCAGGAACAGGAATTTGAATATAATATTGATAACTGGGATATGAGCAACAAAGTAAAGTAGTATAAACAATTTAAGAAAAGAGAGAGAGAGGGGCACCTGAGTGGCTCAGTCAGTTGAGCTCCGACTCTTGGATTCAGCCCAGGCCATGATCTCGTGAGTCGAGGGTTCAAGTGCCACATCAGGCTCCACGCTGACAGTGCAGAGCCTTCTTGGGATTCTCTCTCCCTGTCTCTCTTCCCCTTCCCAACTCACATGCTCCCTCTCTCTCTCTCCAAAACAAAACAAAACAATCTAGAGACATTTGATGGAGGCATTTTGGACTTTTTGGGCAAAAAGTCATAATTATTGAGATATAAAACAAGATTTTTGGTTAGGGTTTTGGCTTTAGGAATAGAGAGGGAAATGTAGTAGGAGGAAATATTAAGAATTGGGACTAACATTTTTGAGAAATATTTGGCAAGGACTCTAAGATGCTGCATCCTTCATGAGACAGATGGCATTGGTATGTCCTTCTGCAATAACAGTTCAGATTTCTGAAGGAAAGTAAGAAAGGAGATGAGTACTCAGGGGACCATCTAGAGAAGGTGTGAGGAAAATATGCCATGATATGTTATCCAACCAATGAGAGATTAATAAGACATGTGGTCTTGTAAGCTTAATTTTTACATTTTATTGAAGTTCACTGTACAGGAAGAAATAATGTATGTTTTAGATACAAGTGGCTAGGTATGAATTTTAGACACATGTAAAGAGTTTTACAAAATTAGTGGTCTACCTCAAACAGATTACTCAAGTTTTGTTTTTTTTTTTTAAGTTTATTTATTTATTTTGAAGGGAGAGAGAACGAGCTGGGGAGAGAGAACATTTTTTAAGAGAGAAGGGGACAGAGGATCTGAAGTAAACTATGAGCTGTCAGCGTAGAGCCCGATGCAGGGCTAGAGTTCACAAGCCATGAGATCATGACCTGAGCCGAAGACAGATGCTTAACTGACTGAACCACCCAGATACCCCCAGATCACTCAGTTTTAAAAGGACCAGCCAGAAATGCCTGGGTGGCTCAGTCAGTTGAACACTGGAGTGCCGATCTTGGCTTAGGTCATGATCCCAGAGTCGTGGAATCAAGCCCCGAGTTTAGCTTGGAGCCTACTTAAAATCTCTGTCTCTCCCTCTGCCCATCCCCCATGTGCACACACACTCTCTCTTTAAAATAAAAAAAAAAATTAAAAAGGATCAGCCAGTATAATTTTAAAATGTGAGATTATGAATAAATTATCTCTACTTCACACAGATTCTGCTTGATGATCCTATACTTTGTTTTCAAGTTATTTTGAAATAATTGCAGACATACAGAAAAGCTCCAAAAACACTACACAGAATACCTGCATACCCTTCACCCAGCTTTCCCCAATGTTAACATCTTATGTAAGCATACCATAAATATCAAAACTAGGAAATTAACCTTGGTACAACACCATTAACTAAACCACAGACCTTATTAGAATGTCACCAGTTTTTTCACTAACATCCTTTTCCTATTCCAGGACTCAGTCCATAATTCTGCATTAGGGAATACCTAGGAGTATGTACCTAGGACTCAGTCGATAATTCTGTTTCATTTAATTGTCATGTCTTCTTTGTCTCTTTCCGGCTTTGTGACAGCTCCTCAGTCTTTCCTTCTCTTTTATGACCTTGGCATTTTTTAAGGGTACCGATCAGGTATTTTGTAGAATGTCTCTCAGTTGGGGTTTTCTGATATTTTCTCCTGCTTAGATTGAGATTCTACATTTTTGGTAAGATTACTACAAGAAGTGATGCTGTGCCCTTCTCAGTATTGTATCAGGGTGTCCAAGAGTTAATATGCTAGGTTTCTGTACTATAAAGTTACTGTTTTTCCTTTAGAATGTCTTAGAAGAGATACTGTAAAACTATGCAAATATCCTGTTTCTCCTTAAACTTTCATTTACTAATTTAATTATGGCATTCATTGGTAGATCTTGCCTGCAATATTAATATGTTTGTCTAATGATGATTTTGTATTTCCTTCATTTCTTCTCCATTTATTAATTGAAATTCTTCCAGAAAGAAAACCTGTCCCTTCTCCCCAATTTATTTACTTATTTATTCAATTACCTACTTTTATCATTAGGGGCTCCTAGATATGTATTTTATTCTGTGGGTTATAATCTATTATTATCTTTGTTTACTCGGTTCTTCAAATTGTTCGAACTTTAGCCATTGGGAAATCTTTCAGGTTGATTTCAAAATATTTCCATTGTTTTGGGGGCACTTCCTTTCTTTCTGGCACCATAGGACATTCCAGGCTCATCTTGTATTTTTCCTGTCCCAGCTCTGGAATCAACAACCACTTCTACATGAAACTCTGGTTTCTTTATTGGAAAATAGTGTTTAGAAACCAAGATCTTTTTTTTTTTAATGTTTTTATTTACTTCTAGGGGAGAGAGAGAGATAGCATGAGCAGGGGAGGGTCAGAGAGAGAGGGAGATACAGACTTTGAAATAGGCTCCAGGCTCTGAGCTGGCAGTCAGCACAGAGCCCGATGCGGGGCTCGAACCCACGAACCGCGAGATCATGATCTAAGCGAAAGTCGGACGCTTAACCGACTAAGCCACCCAGGC
>NW_027531334.1:2052117-2093470 GCF_008692635.1 Crocuta crocuta
TGTTTTTCCTTTAGAATGTCTTAGAAGAGATACTGTAAAACTATGCAAATATCCTGTTTCTCCTTAAACTTTCATTTACTAATTTAATTATGGCATTCATTGGTAGATCTTGCCTGCAATATTAATATGTTTGTCTAATGATGATTTTGTATTTCCTTCATTTCTTCTCCATTTATTAATTGAAATTCTTCCAGAAAGAAAACCTGTCCCTTCTCCCCAATTTATTTACTTATTTATTCAATTACCTACTTTTATCATTAGGGGCTCCTAGATATGTATTTTATTCTGTGGGTTATAATCTATTATTATCTTTGTTTACTCGGTTCTTCAAATTGTTCGAACTTTAGCCATTGGGAAATCTTTCAGGTTGATTTCAAAATATTTCCATTGTTTTGGGGGCACTTCCTTTCTTTCTGGCACCATAGGACATTCCAGGCTCATCTTGTATTTTTCCTGTCCCAGCTCTGGAATCAACAACCACTTCTACATGAAACTCTGGTTTCTTTATTGGAAAATAGTGTTTAGAAACCAAGATCTTTTTTTTTTTAATGTTTTTATTTACTTCTAGGGGAGAGAGAGAGATAGCATGAGCAGGGGAGGGTCAGAGAGAGAGGGAGATACAGACTTTGAAATAGGCTCCAGGCTCTGAGCTGGCAGTCAGCACAGAGCCCGATGCGGGGCTCGAACCCACGAACCGCGAGATCATGATCTAAGCGAAAGTCGGACGCTTAACCGACTAAGCCACCCAGGCGCCCCTACCAAGATCTGAATAGTAGGTGCTCTCAGTGCTACTGGGGTGTCAATGCATAGCAGACAGCTGAGAAATATGTGTGTATAGTAACCCACACATGCACCCGCATTATTTGTATTTCTGTGTCTATCTGTGTACATATTAAAATCCATGAGTTCATACTGGTATCTCTAATTCCAGTGCAGTAGCACAGGGTCATGCTATCCTTCCCTCTTCCTTGTTTATATCTTATTTCTATAACTGTATGTTTATTAAAATAATCATGAGTTCATAATGATACCTTCAACTCTAATCCAGCACCACAGGTTTCAGTGTAGCCCATCCCCCTTGCTGATTTGGAATTTTTTTCAGACAGTGAGATACCTGATGCTTATTATCGAAAATCTATTTACTTATTTAATCCTAATATACTATAAAAGTAGTTGAGGAATTGCCAACTCATACTGCTGTGTAAACAAATAATACTAACTAGAGTCATTTTTTAGTCTTATGCATCCACGATATTGCTAGTTAAGTTAGTTCTGTTCTTTCCCTTCTGCTGCCCCTTCTCTGTGGTGTGATTGTGTTGTTCATTTGTAATATTGTCAGTGAACCTGTAATTTTGGATTTCTTCAGTGTATATGAGTGTAACTGAGAAATGGAGAGAATCCACCTACCAGACTCCTCCAGCTTTTACATCGACTTGGCTAGAGACAGGACAGTCCTCTGGTAAATGCCATAGAGTAGCTCGTTACCTTGGCCCTAGTCCACATTCCTACCCTGGTTCTGAAGGAACCGAAAGCTGCCCTTAGGTAATGAAACTTAAACACTCAGCAGCCTAAATATGATCACAGGATAAGAAGGGGGGAAATGCCTAGCTGGCTTGCAGTGAGCGACTAGATTACAGGAAAGTCTTGTCAGCACCCTCAAAATGGTTCACTGGCAGAAACCCAACAGCAAGCTACATAGGGTATTTACAGGAAGACTTTAAAGACTCTGTTTCTAGGAGTTTTCTAGTTCAGTCTCCTTTAATTCTTGTAATTCTTTGTGCTTGGCTCTGGATTATATTTGTTCCCCCCATGCCATCTCTTAACATTACATTTGGGCCAAGTTATTTAATAGGAGACTTTCTGAGAGAAACTGAGCAGGCCCTCTTATCCAAACACAAGTTCAGGTGCAGCACCATGCATGGATCTTTCCCACATATTTCATTGCCAGATCTCTCTGTTTTATTAAAACCATCTGTTTTTACATAGAAACTTTCTACTTCCATTTTCTCTCCTATTTTCTCTTTGATCTTGCAGTGAAATCTCTTGGGGAGATTCAGCAATCCACATGTCATTACTAATTAGCAGAAACAAAAAGGGATTAACTATGAAACTCTTATACTCTTTGGAAAACGGCCTTCTGAATTCTCACCTTATTCTGAAATACATTTTATGTCTTCTTAATAAGATAAGAAAGTCTATGAAAAAGACTTGGGAAAGTCGAAGAGAACAATGAAAGATGGATTAATACTAACTTAAATCTTAATTCTGTGGGGGAGGGTTTTGGTTTGCTTATTTGGTTGTGTTTTTCTGTTAGTAAGATAATAGTGACCCCAAGAAATCATTAATGTTACCCTTATGGCATAGCACCTTCCAAAAGGCCACCCTAAACTAAACCATGGAAAATGGGCATATATGAAAAAGAAGTCTGGATTTTTCTAACAAGATGATGAAAACAGTAGTTAAGTACCTCATTTATATAGCTTGATTCATCCCTAAAGATCTTAGTTCCATTGGGACTGCCTACATGCCACTGAGGTAAAGCCATTTCTGAACTGAAACATAGCAACCATCCTCTCAGCAATGTTGTCTGTGTTTGGAGGAGGAAATGAAGGAAAAGCCTTTTTGCAAATAAAACTGTAGGAAAAGAAATATCAGACACACACATAAAGGACATTGACTCTAAGCTTATCAGCAAAGACCATGTGTGTGTGGTATGCATTTTAGGAGGGGTTTGAAACATTATTATGTATTACTTCATATAGCTAACTCTGGAAAATATCCAAGTAAAATCTGATCGATGTTAGTAAGGGGGTTGTTTGTTCATTGTGTTGTTCTGTTCTTCCTTACCCTCACTCTCTGAGTAACTAGGGTTTCCCATTCTCACAGAGGAGACAGTGAGGGCCAGGTTACCAAAACATCATGCTGGGGTTTTGCTTTTCAAAAATACCATGAAGCCATTTGATCCAGAGGTTCCAATTCATGTATGTGTAATTTTATATCTTTTGAAAAAAGTACTGATTAAATTTTGCTTTAAAAAAAATAAGAGCTTTTGGTGTAAATGGAGCCCATTCTATAAAATTTTACAGTGTAGAATATCATTTCCCCTAAATACTAGACATTTCAGGTGAATATATATACAAGGATCTTGAGAACCATATTGGTAGAAACAAATGACATCACATCACATTGTCTTACTGTCAGACTACCCTGGAGGTGAACCTAACATTTGTCTAATATATTCTGAGATGAGCTGTACTCTTAGCATAGTCGTGTGTATGGCTGGGGGCGAGGAGAATATACAGGGAGTGGGGATTGGTAGGAGGGAAGAAATCTGGAAGACGAAGGGAGAGGTGTGGGAAGCAGCAGGTCTGCCTTCCTTAAAGACAGGAGGCCCTGAAACCTGGTCTAAGCTACATTGAGGAAGGAGCCTTATCTTAACAAATAGGTTATAGGCTATATTATGATCATTCTTCTTTAAAAGATCCAGAGAGGAGGACACTTGTGGGGATGAGCACTGAGTGTTATGTGGAAACTAATTTGACAATAAACTATTAAAAAAAAAAAAAAAAGATCCAGAGAGATTTGTTAGTTAAGAATTTACTATATATGGGGATGCCTGGGTGGCTCAGTGGGTTAGGCATCCATCTCTTGATTTCAGTCCAGGTCATGATCACCGTTTGTGAGTATAAGCCCCACATCGGACTCTGTGCTGACAGTGCGGATGCTGTTTGGGATTCTCTCTCTCCTCTCTCCCTGCCCTTCCTGTGCTCACTTGTTCTCTCTCTCTCTCAAAATAAATAAATAATCTTTAAAAAAAAAAAAAAAGAATTTACTATATGGTAAGACTAAGCAACATCTTTCTGAAATTGTACTATTTCTGAAGTGAAACAGAATTAGATAATTAAAGCAACATTATTGATTGAAAGTTCTTAGAAAGTTCTTAAAATGCCCTCATGTTGGCAACGCACAGTTATACATATATGAATGAAGTGATTTAATGTCTGATGTCTAGGATTTATTTTTAAATACTCCAGGGGGAAAAAAATGAATGGAGGAGAGATAAAACAAGATTAGCAAAAGGTTGATAATTTTTGAAGTTGAATGAGGGGTTTATTCTTCTACTTTTGGGTATATTTGTTAAATTTCTGTAATAAGGGGTATTTTTGTGTGGGGGATTTTTTTTTTTTAAGTTTAAACAGGAAGGAGAAAAAACTTAAATACAGAAGTTAAAAGAGCATCACATCTTCCAGGATATAACAAGAGTAGCTTTTTGTGTGTAACCAATGCTAACGTTTTGCACAGAGGTTTTGCACAGCGGTATTAGTCCAAGTTTAGGCCTTTGGGCTTCTGCATGGAACCAGGTGTTGTCCAGGGCTTGGTGCTATGTGCAGGGAACTGAATGTATTTTCCTTAATATAACTACCTATAGGAGTATTTAGCTTTGGGGTAGGGGACACAATGATTTCCTCTCTTTACTTTGGGATGTAAGGATGAAAATCAGGAGTAGGGTGCGTCACAGGGTAACTCCTTCCCAGGGCATACATTTTGCCAGGATAAGGATCTTCCTTTCCCCAACCCCCAGGACTGCATAGCCTAGCTCTAGTGGTCTCCAAGAGGAAAACAGTTGAGGATTACTTCCTTATGTAGCTATAGAGTGCCTGTTCCTTTTGGCCAGGGAGCAGCAAGGAGTTGCCTGGGCCCTGCGGGGCGTGTGTTTTTATTGCTAACATCAGAGCCTTGGCCAACACCTCCCGAGCACTAGTCGCACCACAGTTAGTTCTGTTCAGTTCTTTTTTTTTTTTAATGTTTTATTTATTTCTAGGAGAGAGAGAGAGAGACAGCGTGAGCAGGGGAGGGTCAGAGAGAGAGGGAGTCACAGACTGAAACAGGCTCCAGGCTCTGAGCTGGCAGTCAGCACAGAGCCCGACGTGGGGCTTGAACCCACAACCGCGAGATCATGACCTAAGCAAAAGTCGGACGCTTAACCCACTAAGCCACCCAGGCGCCCCAGTTCTGTTCAGTTCTATTCAGCAGAAATAAACTGTAAACTTGTTGACATTTTTGTCCTCTTTACAATGCATTGTTTATTTTTCCATGACTGAGAATTTTGATGCAATTATCACTGAGCTTTCTGACAAAAGGGAAATAGCTGAGGAATTTTGATGAGTTCCCCACTTCATTAATCAGAACAAGCGTCTCTTGTGACAGGGTCAGAATTACAACGAAGATTAGGTAGCAAATTGCTGTTCCACCTGATGCCAATCATTCCCCACGACAGCAGTGTGATTACACGTCAGGAAAGAGCTTTTCTTGCCAACAAAACGAGGGCAATTCCAGTGTAGGTAATAAATTTAGCAGGGTGAGCTGTCATTTCTCCTCTTGAGTGGAGTCCTTAACTATCAGAGGATGTCTTGTGGAAGATTTTAAGAGGAAGAAAAGCATTTCCCTTAAAATCTTTGTAAATTTCACTCTATGTAGTATTTTATTTTATAAATTATTATAGATATGTATTTAGGAACAGTTCTTCCCACAGTGATTTTCATTATCTTACTTACCTGTACAAAGCCTTAACTCTCACCAAAAATATGTTAAAGAAATGTGGAATTTAATACAAAGAATACATGGCCGTAGCTGAAAATCTGTCAGAAATAAAACCTGGTGCAGAAATAAAGGAACTAGGTAAGAAATAGAGGAGGTCAGATTAGTCATCTGACTAGTTAAAATGTTAAATTCTGAAACAATTTATTAAATAAAATGTACTAAACAGAATATATTCCTTTTCCAACACAGTTGTGATTTTAAGTAATAGTTCTTGTTTCAAAGAGCAAAAGGATAGAGCACTATTGTAGTGTCACTGAAGAGGCGGAGCAGGCCTGGGAGCAGCAGGGACTCAGCTGGGGGCAGAGGTAATAGAGAGAATAAATAGATCATGACTATGGAAGTGTGCCACTTCTTATCCCTTCTAAATAAAAGCAGAATGCTAGCATCTTCCCGAGAAGACAGGACTGAGAATATTTTCCTTCCCCAAATACTTTCCTCCAAGCACATTTATGGGAATCCTATTTGCCCAAATAATGTTTGCCATGAATTAAGAATAACTAAGTGGCTATTCTTGATTCACACTTTATTTATTTATTTTTACTTTAATGAGATTGCCCTTTTGAATAGTCAGGAAAGACCAATCACAAGTCATTTTCGAGAAAGCAGTTGCTGTGAGGGCACCCAGGTGGCTCAGTTGGTTGAGTCGCTGATTCTTGATTTCTGCTTAGGTCATGATGCCTGGTTATGGGATCAAGCCCTGCTTTGGGTTCTGCTCTGAGAGTAGTGACTGCTTAAGATTATCTCTCTCCCTCTACCCCTCTCCCCTTCTCATGCTCTCTCTATAAAATAAAATACATTAAAAAAAAAAAAAAAGCAGTTGCTGTGAGTCTGTCACTTTGCTGTTACTTTTTGTAGTGAAATGGAATCCTAGATCATTAAAACTGATCATTTTGCTCTTAAAGTCTAACCTTAACTATTTTAATTTTTTATGTCTTTATTTTGAGAGACAGAGACAGAGAGCAAGTTGGGGAGGGGTAGAGAGAGAGGGAGACACAGAATCTGAAGCAGGCTCTGAGCTGTCAGCACAGATTCCGACACAGGGCTCGAACCCACGGACTGTGAGATCATAACCTGAGCCGAAGTTGGACGCTTAACCGACCGAGCCACCCAGGTGCCCCTAACCTTAACTATTTTAAAGAAATATATTGGCAATAGCATTTATTAACACAAATTTTTCCCTTTTAAATTTACATGTGTTCCAGCAGTGCTCTTCTACCATAGTAAGGGATATATTGAGTTCTTTCTCTTTTAGTATAAAAGAAGCAAAAAATTTGCCCTTCATTTTAGAAGACTTTTTGCCTAATATAGATTGGGTCATCAGGATGCCAGAATGTTTCCATGTTAGCCTTAGGTATGCCACTGCCCTTTCACTCTTTGAATTTAGTCATTAACCCTTCTCTACTTGAAGTTTAGCTTCATAAAGTAAATCATAATATCTGCAGTCTCTCCATTTGGTAATGATGGCCTACAAATTAATAAAACAGTGCTTGTAATATTGTGCTTACAGTAATGCTTTGAACTTTGTAGACAAGGACTGTAGAAACCCAAGAAGGACACTATTAATAGTGTTATCATTGTCCAGGTGGATTATGTTTGTACTATTTCATCATTAGAAACATTCCAGGAGTTAAAATTAGAGACAGCTACACACAGAATATTTCATCAGGTCATTCAAGAGGAATATCTTAAATGAATCTGGTAAACACACGGTATTTTCTTTTGACTATTACGTACAAGTTAACAATATATTTCTTTTCATGGTCTATTTTGTGGGTTAGATAGGAAAATAATAATGCAAAAAGTGTATCCCCTCAACTTGGCAACTGTGTGTCTTTTCTTTATTATGACTGCAGACATATCCTGTATTCAGCAAATGTCCCTTCCTCTCTCCTTCTCTTTTTCCCTTCTTGCCTCCTTCCTTCCCTCCTTCACTTCCTTCCTTCCATGGCATCTAAGGTGAAGGTCTACACAGTTGACAGTATGTCTACTCATTTGACATAATGGAAAGGGAACAAGGGCTTTTTAAAGTTTGCCATGGTTTCTCCTGATAAATAATAACAAAGATTTTGTAGTTTGTCTAAATGGAAATAAAACTGAATTCTTGTGTTAAAAACCACTCCTGACCAAATGGGCTATTTCTAAGAATTCCAACATATGCTCCCTTATGTTACCAGTCTTTTAATTTATATATCCTCTCTCCCTATAACCTCTCAAAAGGAGAGATTATTTCTTTTTTTTTTTTTTATGTTTTATTTATTTCTAGGAGAGAGAGAGAGAGAGAGAGAAAGACAGCGTGAGCAGGGGAGGGTCAGAGAGAGAGAGTCACAGACTGAAACAGGCTCCAGGCTCTGAGCTGGCAGTCAGCACAGAGCCCGACGCGGGGCTCGAACCCACGAACCGCAAGATCATGACCTAAGCGAAAGTCGGACGCTCAACTGACTAAGCCACCCAGGCGCCCCAAGGAGAGATTATTTCTTAACATTGTTCCCAGTTCCCAAATTTAAACCCATGGAGGCTGCTTACTCAATGTTGTAATAGTGAAAGATAAGTATTATTACACAGATAGAAGCAGTAAGTACAGATGATCCTGGTAGAGCCAACAAGTGCTTGAAGCTGGTCATTAGGCATCCCCTATACTTCCCACAAAGTCACTTTCTATGAGGTTACTTTGTCTTTTATTGCCACCGACACAGATTTGCCATTTCCATTCATGGGACCCACTCCCTTTCTTCTAGAGGCCCACAGTCTTGCAGAAACCAGTGAGCAGGGGATTATAATACAGTGTGATGAGCGTTTTGACAGAAGCAGGGTTGCTCTGAGAACACAGTGGAAGGGCACTTCGATTTGCAGAAAGCAGTTGGTGATAGGAGAACTTCCAGGGAGAAGTGAATTCTGAAGGAGTCGAGTAAAGAGGGCAGAAAAGGAGGACCAAGAAATTAGTATGAACATAGGAAGGTGTTAAGCAGTGTGGCTGATGTAAGGCTGAGAGTTATCTGATGTAGTGGGCACAATAAGTTTACTGTGAAGGTAGAAGATGAAGGCAAAGACTGGATCTCAGAGATTTTCTGAGACCATGAGTCAAGTACTTCTCTGGGGATATCTTTAGGGTGAGTGGAACTTGGCCTTACTTGTTTTCAGATGCATGGAGTGGAAGATCACAAGCATCCTGAGCATCTAGTGTCTCTAGGCCTGCTCTCCCAAGCTCTACCATGGTCATGGTAGCCCCGCTGAAGCTGTTGTAACTGTCTCGTTTCCAGGGACAAGAAACCCCCATTCCATCCTCATGGGATCTTCTATAGTCCTTTGTGTAGGACATTAGCAGGTGTTAATAACAGAAATTAACTAATCGGTTGGTACTTTATTAAGTTTATTTTATCTATTTATTTGGGAGGGGGGCAGAGAGAGAAAGAGGGAGAGAGGGAGAGAATCCCAAACAGGCTCCACGCTGCCAGCACAGAGCCTGACGTGGGGCTCGAACCCATGAACTGTGAGATCATTACCTGAGCTGAAATCAAGAGTCAAATGCTTAACCAACTGCCCGGGCACTCCAATCAGTTGGTATTTTAAACTCCAAGAGAAGTTGGCCATCCTCCTGGAAGCAGGTGTTTCAAGCTTTTCAAGTCCCTTAACTCACATCTCAGATGTGACTGCTGCTCCAGCTCCCCAAAGGACTGGTGCCTGAGAATGAGAACTAAGTATTGTAGTTTAAGCCACAAGGCATAGCTGCATGGCTTGAATAGGTCTTGTCATTATTAGCATAAAGCAGTTATACTTGGTTCTCCTTCCATCAAGACAACAGTTGCTAGATTTATTAGAAAAAGTGTGAGGGGGAAATCTGAGGTGACAGCTATCGGTATTAGAAATTACAAACACTAGAACTGATCAGTGGTGATTTTCCACATGTTTCCATTACAGTGTCAAAAACGGTATTTCTCTGCCTGGCACAAGCTGATCCTTGATCACAGGATCAAGCTGGGAAAAGCTGGGACCCTGTCTGACTGGAAATTTCAACTGAAAGTCCTGCGGGCCTGGAGAGACTACACGAGATCCCAGAAGTTGGTGCGGGAGACTCAAGCCATGGAAAATTACCTCAGGGAAGAAAACAGGTACCATTATTTGTACTATGAAAATCCTGCTGGTGTATTACAGGACATTTTTCCTCCTGAAGAATCCCAAAAATAATCAAAAAGTTATGTTCACTAGAATCATCTCATCCATTATAAAATGTAGTAACCACTGTTTTTCTATATTACATCCCAAACTAGAAAATTTTAACTCAGTCAGTTAAGCATCCGACTCTTGAGCTCAGCCCAGGTCTTGATCTCAGGGTCATGAGTTCACACTCGGCGTGAAGTCCACTTAACAGAAAAGATAAAGAAAAAAAAATTTTAGCTGAAAAGTGTAAGCAAAAATTTCATTAAAATATACTGATGTACATGCTTTCCTTTTCTGAAGGAAACAAGTACTAGGTTTTTCCCTTGCCCTCTGACGTCATAGCATTGCACCTTGGACCATTTTACTAACTGAGAAGACAGAGTTTGGTTTATATGCCAGTAATTCTCACTGATGGAAATACCTGTCTGCACACTGAATGTTAATTAGGAACACAGGGAGCATCCATCTGCCAAATACATTTTCTTCTATTCATTTCCAAGTTCAGCTCTGCATCCTTGAACCAAAATCATGGGTATAGAAGGAACCATTTGTTTATTTGGAGGTGGGGACAGTTTATGTGCTTATGTGTAATCACTTCTCTTACCAGCAACTCTGTTATTCAGGGTGAAAACCTGAATGAGTGCTGTGTGAAATCATTGTTATATAGAAGGAAGTGGTGCCCCCTGGAGTTGTGCAGCCATGTGACAGCATCAGACCCTGGGGTGGATACACAGGAGCCTGAAGCCCGGCCCCACAGTTTTATGGGGAACACAAGATCTATAAACAGGACAGAGGCTGAGCTCCCTCATAAACTGCATAAGGCATCCCCTGTGCCTCTGAGAACTTAGCAGAAGGAAGTGTTGCACTGACGAGGAGGCTCCTACAGAGTGCCAGGAAGGTCTTGATCGGGAAGGTGGGCCTTGAGCCGGACTCTGTTCCATAAGTATGAAGTTCCTAGGTGGGGACGGGGAGATGAGGTAATGGCACTTGGTGCAGCCATTCAGGTTGGCCAGACTTTATCAAGCATGTGGTTTTCAAGTTCATCAATTTGTGAAAGGCATTGAATGCCAAGACAAGGAGTTTAGGAATTCTTTGGTAAATAAAGGTGAAGTCTTGATAATTTTAAGCAGAAGGATGACCTAGTCAATTTCCTTTCTTTACAGTATGCTAGAGGGAATCTTTAGTGGAAAAAAATAAAGTCAGCTTAGAAAACTTTCTCATAATTCATTTCTAAGTTCTTAAGACCTAGCGATTCATATAAGGAATTGGGATGATAGCTTACTGAAAAAGGAATGGCTAGCAGGATATGCTGGATAAAGGAGAGAAACTGGAGGTGCCACAAAAGGGAAGTGACATGAGTGATGGCATGAAGGGAGTGGAAACTGAGTGTTGAGGTTAAACGTGGCCTGTGAAATTTACATACCAGAAAATTTATATAAGAAAAATCTGAAGAACTTGAGGTTTCATTGCAATTAAGCTGTTTAAATATAAAATCACTAAATGGGGATTTCATAATAGCATTATATTCCAATTTTTTTAAAGATCTTAGAACTTTTTGTCTCGTATCTGTGAATTATTTTCAGGTGTCTATTTTTAAATGTTCAGAATAGGTATTACATTTTTTTTTTAAAGTTCCAGAGTTAGAAAATACTTAACTTATAATATTTTTTTTACTACAGAACTTTATTGCAAAAAAAATTTAGAGCAGAAAGCCACCTCAAGGATCATCTGATCCTGCCTGTCATTTTACATAGGTTAAAAGTAAGGCCTGGAGAGAGTAAATGACTCTCTCAAGGTCCAAAGGGTAACAGTAGCTAGTCCGGGACTAGAGTCTGGTCTCTTTGCTTCTGATTCAGATGCTCTTTCCGATGCCACACTTCTTCAGTATTAAATGTTAAATAGCATCTAGGTGGTGGTTCCCTAAGACAGCAGTATTTTTCAGTTATGTGGCAATTTACTTTAGACGGCTGCAGACAAGTATGCTGGTGTAATTTTGATTGGGATTGCATTGAATGTGTAGATAGCTTTGGGTAGTAATGACATTTTAACTATATTCTTCCAATCCATGAGCATGGAATGTCTTTCCATTTCTTTGTGTCTTCTTCAATTTCCTTCATAAGTTTTCTATAGTTTTCATCATACAGATCTCTTATATCCTTGGTTAGGTTTATTCCTAGGTACTTTATGGTTTTTTTGTGCAATTGTGAATGGGATCAGTTTCTTGATTTCTCTTTCTGTTGCTTCATTGTTGGTGTATAAAAATGCAGCTGGTTTCTGTATGTTGATTTTGTACCCTGCAACATTGCTGAATTCTTAGATCAGTTCTAGTAGGCTTCTGGTGGGGTCTGTCAGGTTTTCTATGTAGAGTATCATGTCATCTGCGAAAAGTGAAAGTATGACTTCTTTGCCAATTTTGATGCCTTTTATTTCCTTTTGTTGTCTGATGGCTGATGCTAGGACTTCCAGCACTATATTAAATAGCAGTGGTGAGAGTGGACATCCCTGTCATGTTCCTGATCTCAGGGGGAAACCTCTCAGTTTTTCCCCGTTGAGGATGATGTTAGCTGAGGGTTTCTCATAGATGGCTTTGATGATGTTTAAGTAAGTTCCTTCTATCCCGACTTTCTCAAGTGTCTTTATTAAGAAGCGATGTTGTATTTTGTCAAATGCTTTTTCTGCATCTATTGACAGGATCATATGGTTTTTATCTTTTCTTTTGTTGATGTGATGTATCACATTGATTGATTTGCGAACCAAAAATAAAGCAGTAATTAACAAATGATAAGACATGCTGGAAACATAGGAGTAGAACCATCCTTTGTGCTGCTTTCCTACAAACCCGTGGCTCTCTGTATGTTTTCCTTTGTTCTAGAAAGAAGGATGGGATATTAAAGGTGGGGAAAAGCTCTAAGTTAGCTACTGCAGGCAGAAACCAAGAAATATTAGTGGGATTGAGGGTGTCTGGAGAGGCTGGTTCTTTTCTGTGTTCATCAGAGTTTCTCCCAGTATCTCAGTTGATACCAAATACATATTTGTTGAATAATAAGTGAGTCAATAAGGAGTTTATTTGCTTCCCCTTTTGCAATTTAACTTGATAGTGTTTTCAAGCACTTTTTTTCTAAATAATGAGCTCTAGGAATATAATGGGTTACTAACCGTAGAAACTAACTCTTACCAGCTTGGCAAGGCACAGGTGGTTCTGTAGCCCATTCACCTGGACGTGGAAATCATTTGCTGTGCCCATTACTCAGATGTCAGCTGTGTCTTCAACCTCCAGCTCCTGCATCCGCACTTGTTTCTGACACCTGGGGTTTACCTTCCCCGGCCAGCTCCCCCATGCAGGGCCGAGCTTTCCCAGCTCCCTTCCCTCCATCCTTCCGTCTTCTCCTTCGTCCTTTCTTTAATTTTCTTTTGTTCCCTCTCTCTTCTATTTTTGTCTCTCTCTTTTCTTTTAAAAGCAGTTATGGTAATGGTGCTATAAAATTCCAATACAACATTATAATATAATCTCAACATTAACAAATATTCCCAAACCTGAGAATTCACTGGCTTAGGTTATAAAACAAAACCCTGGTGCACATGCTTAGGTGTAGACCCTTTGATGTGGTGATGTTGGAATCTGAACCGTATTTTTACTTTGTTCAGCATGTTCACGTGCGAAAGCTGGCTTCAGTTCTTCCATTGCTCCTCTCTCCCTTCCTCTCTTAAATTTATGACCAGACCTAGACAAAATTAGGAAGAAGCAGAGTTTGTTTTCAACATCCTCCACCAGCCCTTCTTCAGCCCCTGATTTCTCATTCTTTCCTCAGAAGCACCTCTGTCTTCCCCTCATTAGCCTCCACATTACCTGCTATCCTGCTCTGTCTTGTACCAGAACTCTGGGCCTTGCCCCACATATGCTTTTCTCTCTTCCCTTTGTCCCTCAAGCCCATCATCCTTTTTCACTGTAATCCTCAATTGATGTTATTCCTCAGGAAACTGCATATACTTTAGCAGGCGTGGTCTGGAAACAGTGCCCAAAATGTAAGTGTGGGGGATTTGAGGGTACTGTGGCAGGCCAGTGGGAAAACTGGCCCTTTGACATCCCTCAGACCATGGCATTCATTTGTTCACTCATTCTTTCATTCTGTTTCATAGAATTTATTCTTTCAGCCAGCCAGCGTTATTGACATTTACTGGGTACTAGGCTCTCTCCTAAGTACAGGGAGAGGGGATTGAAAAAAGTGTTAAATACTTGCCTTCTAGGAGTTTTCCATTTAAGTGAAGTTAAACATGGTACCCAACTACTAAAAATAATTGCAACAGAAGGCACCATAAGATAAATACTCAAGAGTGACATGGACTTGGCTATTGTGCATTATAATCCCCTGAGGAGCTTTTTAAAAATAGGAATTCATGGGCCCCATCTTCTGAGAGAGACAGAATGTGGCTAAGTAGAAGAGGGCGTTTTTCAGTTTGGGGGAAAAACTGGTAAACCAGCACATAGGCAGCTTGTGGGGAAGCAGGCTGTGGTGAGCCCACGTGCTAGCCTAGAAGAAGGGAGGCTGAGTTGAAAATAGACGGTCAGATAGCCCCATTTTCCCACTCCTCATCTGAGCATTCTTTTGGGCAGTCACTTACAGAGCCCCTCTGTGAATCATGTTCGACGCCCTTCCCTCCATGCTCAGCTGGGTATGAAGGCAAGAGGCCAGAAACTGCATCGCTTCTGAAGCTGGTCAGGCTCCTCATCTGTCTGTCAGAGAGGCAGGGACTTGTACTGCCTGGCTCACTTCAAAACTCTTTAAGACAGAATTGTGTTAGCTCCTGCTTTCTCCCTGGGGGCTCCCTGGTGCATTATTAAATGCACCAGCTCATTCATTCCTGCTCCTGCTCATCGCAGTGCAGCTGCTCGCACCACTGCTGTTTTCATGTGTCAGATTTCAGCACTCAGATCACTAGTGTGTGCTTATTTATTTATCGTTTCTCATATCCTTTTTAAAAATTCAAGACACTTTTCAGATATCTAGTAGTTTTGTCCTGAAGCAGAGTTATCTTCCATGAGAATTTGTTCTGTATGTTTAAGGGTGTGTGTGCGGGCGTGTGCGTGTGTGTGAATTAGATCTTTTTTTAAAAATCCTGTAGGACAAGCAATGTAAAGCATCCTTTTTATTTTTTTTTTTTAGGGTGACACCATTTTTAGGAGGAATCTGAGGGTTAGAAACTTCCAGGTGCTTATCTAGTATCCCTTATCTAATCAGTGTTCTTCTGACTTATAGGTTCTAGAACATGCACTGATCACTAAGTATCAATTCAGGTGTTGATTCTAAACAGCATGGTTCAGGGACACCTCGGTGACTCAGTCGATTAAACATCAGCTTCAGCTCAGGTCACGATCTCACAGTTTGTGAGTTTGGGCCCCGTGTCTGGCTGTGTGCTGACAGCTCAGAGCCTAGATTTTGCTTCAGATTCTGTGTCTCCCTCTCTCTGCCCCTCCCCCACTCATGCTCTGTTTCTTTCTCTCTCAAAATAAATTAAAATGTTAAAAAGTTAAAAAAAATAAACAGCATGGTTCATATTTAAACTCTTATTTAAACCTTTATAGTTTATATTTTTAACTTAAATTTTGTTAATTTTTTAAAATTAATTTATTTAAATTCAAGTTAATTAATATAGAGTGTAGTATTGGCTTCAGGAGTAGAAGCCAGTGATTCATCACTTATATATAACACCCAGTGCTCATCTCCACAGATGCCCTCCTTAATGCCCAGCACCCATTTAGCCCATCCTTCACCCACTTCCCCTCCAGCAACCCTCAATGTGTTCTCTGTATTTAAGGGTCTCTTATGGTTTGCCTCCCTCTCTGTTTTTATCTTACTTTTCTCTTCTTATGATTTTCTTTTTTTATTATTATTTTTATTTTTTAAATTTACATCCAGTTAGTTAGCATATAATGCAATAATGATTTCAGGAATAGAACCCAGTGATTCATCCCCTACATGTAACACCCAGTGCTCATCCCAACAAGTGTCCCCCTTAATGTCCCCTCACCCATTTAGCCCATCTTCCCACCCAGCAGCCCTCCAGTAGCCCTCAGTTTGTTCTCTGTATTTAAGAGTCTCTTGTGTTTTGTCCTCATCCCTGTTTTTATTTTTGCTTCCCTTCCCTTATGTTCATCTGTTTTATATCTTAAATTCCACATATGACTGAAGTCATATGATATTTGTCTTTCTCTAATTTCAGTAATTTCTCTAATTACCCTCAGTTCCATCCACGTTTTTGCAAATGGCAAGATTTCATTCTTTTTGATTGCCAAATAATACTCCCGTGTGTGTGTGTGTGTGTGTGTGTGTGTGTGTGTGTACACCACATTTTCTTTAGCCATTCATCAGTCAATGGACTTTTAGGCTCTTTCCATAATTTGGCTATTGTCGATAGCACTGCTGTAAACATTGGGGTGCATGTCCTCTTCAAAACAGCACATCTGTATCCTTCAGATAAATACCTAGTGATGCAGTTGCTGGGCTGTAGGGTAGTTCTATTTTTAATTTTTTGGGGAATCTCCATACTGTTCTCCAGAGTGACTGTACCAGTTTGCATTCCGACAGCAGTGCAAAAGGGCTCCTCTTTTTCCTCATCCTTGCCAACATCTGTTGTTGCCTGAGTTGTTAATTTTAGCTATTCTGACAGGTGTGAGGTGGTATCTCATTGTGATTTTGTATTTCCCTGATGATGAATGATATCATATGTCTGTTAGCCATATCTGGATGTCTTCTTTGGAAAAGTGTCTATTCATGTCTTTTGCCTATTTCTTCACTGGATTATTTGTTTTTTGGGTGCTGAATTTGAAAGTTCTTTATAGATTTTAGACACTAATCCTTTATCTGATATTAGAAGATACTGCAAATATCTTCTCCCTTTCGCTGCCTTTTAGTTTTGCTGATTGTTTCCTTTGCCATGAAGAAGCTTTTTATTTTGATGAAGTTCCAATAGTTCATTTATGCATTTCTTTCCCTTGCCTCCAGAGATGTGTTAAGTAAGAAGTTACCCTGGCCAAGGTCAAAGAGGTTTTTGCCTGGTTTCTCCTCTAGGATTTTGATGGCTTCCTGTCTTACGTTTAGATCTTTCATCCACTTTGAGTTTATTTTTATATATGGTGTAAGAAAGTGTTTCAAGTTCATTCTTCTACATTCTTCTACATGTTACTGTCCAGTTTTCTCAACACTTTGAGTTTGCTAAAGAGACTGTATTGGTTAGCCCATTCATTCTTTAGTAGGATGGTCTTTTGTCTCCAAGTATTTATTATATTTCCACATTTTTTTCTTGTGGTTGATTTCAAGTTTCATAGTGTTGTGTCTGAAAATATACACAGTATGATCTTGATCTTTTTGTACTTATTGAGGACTGATTTGTGTCCCAGTATGTGATCTAGTCTGGAGAACATTCCATGTGCCCTGGAGAAGAATGTGTTTTCTGTTGTTTTAGGATGAAATGTTCTGAATATATCTGTTAAGTCCATCCGGTCCAGTGTGTCATTCAAAGCCATTGCTTCTTTGTTGATTTTCTGCTTAGATGATCCCCGTCCATTGCTGTAAGTGGGGTGTTGAAGTCTCCTATTATTATGGTATTACTATCAATGAGTTTCTTTATGTTTGTGATTAATTGATATATACATATATTTGGGTGTTTCACATTAGGGGCAGAAATGTTTATACTTAGCTCTTTGTGGTGGCTAGGCCCCTTTATTATGATATAATGCCCTGTTTCATCTCTAGTTACAGTATTTATTTTAAAATCTAGATTGTATAATATAAGTATAGCTACTCCAGCTTTCTTTTGGTGACCATTAGCATGATAGATGGTTCTCTATCCCCTTACTTTCAATCTGAAGGTGTCTTTAGGTCTAAAATGGGTTTCTTATAAATAGCATATAGATGGATCTTATTTTCTTACCATTCTGACAACCTGTGTCTTTTGATTGGAGCGTTTAGTCCATTAACATTTAGAGTTTAAGTACTGAAGGATATGAATTTATTGCCATTGTGTTGCTCATGGAGTTGGAGTTTCTGGTGGTATTATTTGGTCCTTTCCTGTCCTTGTTGCCTTTGGTCTTTTTTTGTTTTGTGTCATGTTTTTCTCCCCTCAGAGAGTCCCCCTTAAAATTTCTTGCAGAGCTGATTCAGTGGTCATGAACTCCTTTAGTTTTTCTTGTCTGGGAAACTCTTTATCTTTCCTTCTATTTTGAATGACAACCTTGCCAGATAAAGAATTCTTGGCTGCATTTTTTTTTTCTGATTCAGCACATTGAATATATCCTGCCACTCCTTTCTGGCCTGCCAAGTTTCTGTGGATAGGTCTGCTGAGAACCTGTCTGTCTTCCTTTATGGGTTAAGGACTTTTTTTCCTTACTGCTTTCATAATTCTTTTTTTGTCTGTATATTTTGTGAATTTGACTATGATATGCCTTGTTGATGGTTGACTTTTGTTGAATCTAATAGGAGTTCTTTGTGTTTCTTGGATTTTGATGTCTATGTCTTTCCACAGATTAAGAAAGTTTTCCACTATAATTTGCTCACATAAAAACCTTCTACCCCTTTTTCTCTCTCTTCATCCCCCAGGACTCCTATGATTCAGATGTTATTCCTTTTTATTTTTTAAATTTGTATTATTATGTTTATTTATTTTGAGAGAAAGAGAGAGAGACAGAGTGCGAGCAGGAGAGGGACAGAGAGAGAGGGAGACACAATTTGAAGCAGGCTCTAGGCTCTGAGCTGTCAGCACAGAGCTTGACGCAGGGATTGAATTCACGAGTATGAGATCATGACCTGAGCCGAAGTCGGACGCTCAACCAACTGAGCCACCCAGATGCCCCGATGTTATTCCTTTTTAATAAGTCACTGAGTTCTCCAGTTCTTATAATGTGCTCTTTTGCTTTAGTTTCCCTTTTTTTTCTGCATCATTATTATATTCATTATTCTATTATTTTGTCTTCTATATCACCCCCCATTCTCTTGAAAAGGAAGACTGAAATGGATTTAATATCAATTATAGCACCATGAAGCCTCCTTAAAATCTCCAAAATACAGGGTTCAGGGAACTTCCAGGCAAGTGAACACATACCCACGCTGATACCCCAAATACACGGGGACAGAAGCTCTTGTGCTTAGGACCCTCCCAGACTTCACCCTATATATCTCTTCATCTGGTTGTTCATTGGAATTCTTCATCTGGTAAACATAAATGTTCCCCTAAGTTCTGTGAGCTACTCTAGCAAATTAATCAAACCTAAGGAGGGGTAGTTGGAATCTACAGTCTATAGCCAATTGATCAGAAACACAGGTGATAGGTAACCTGGTCTCGTGACTGGCATCTGAAGGTAGTAGGAATGGGGGAGAGTCTTATGGGATCCCCTTAACCTGTGGGATCTGACACTGTCTTTAGGTGGATGGTGTCAGAATTGAGTTTTCTTGGATACCCTGCTGGGTGTCCAAGAATTGCTTGTTGCTGTGGAGAAAAATGTCCACACGTTTCGTGACTAGAGTGCCAGAAGTAAGGTATTCTCTGAAAAGGTAAAGACACACAGGTGACAAACAGTGGGGAAGAACTGGGTTCTTCCCTACATTGGAAGGAAAATGGAGATTTTTCCATTATATTTGGTCTTTAGGGACAGCCTTTCTGTGCATGCAGTAAGTGTGATGATCAATCTATATACACATGCCAGAAATTCCCATTTGGAAGCATATTGGGACAGGATGTTTTCCAAAGGGAACTCTGTCCTTCATTTTATGATTACTTGGGAACTGTGTCTGAAACCATATCTTTTGGTTAGCATATCTTTTGGTTAGCACAGTATTGTACTGGATTGAGGTTTTAATGTTTTGTTTTGTTTTCTGAGAGAGAGAGAGACAGCATGAACGGAGGAGGGTCAGAGAGAGAGGGAGATACAGAATCTGAAACAGACTCCAGGCTCTGAGCTAGCTGTCAGCACAGAGCCCAAGGTGGGGCTCCAACCCACAAACCATGAGATCATGACCTGAGCCAAAGTCGGATGCTTAAACTACTGAGCCCCCCAGGTGCCCCGGATTGAGGTTTTTAAGACATATAATTGATTTTTCACTTTCAGAAATATTTATGTTTTTAGTGTTAATTTTTTAAAAAGTACAGAAATGAGCTAATTTGGAATATTGTCACTCTGCTGAAGTGAACAGCAGAGGGACAGGCATAAACCAGCCTTGTGTCTGGATCCCTACCTTCTGCATGTCTCCTCCTCCATCACAGCCCTCAAACATAGATATTTTAACACACTTTGAAATCCCCTACATGGTCATTATAGAGTGGCCTCTGAGCACTATGGTGAACATGTAATTTTTACCCATTTTCTTACTGTTTAGTCTTTTTGTTATACTTGTAGAAACATTTTTCTCTTTGCCTTTTTATAGTGTCCAAATAACCTCTTCCATGACAGTCAGAATCCTGGAGCGCTTTTGGCTGTTTATGCTATAAAAACATGAAATTAATACATCAGGTAGATTTCACACTCCCCCCTTCCTGAGCAGATTGATGTAAATTGAATTTCACATTAATCAGACAGAGCAATATCCATCTTCTATCCAGTGGAAATTTATGATTTTCACTTACTTAAGAAAAGTGCTATAGGCTTTCTGTTTCTTTCACTATTTAAACATTGGTATTTTTGGAGTTTTTTTTCTTACCTGCGTTGCTACCTTATTTATTATCCTATTTCCTCTGAAATTTTTATTTCAAGGTTATTCAGTCCCATATTAGATAATTTATTTCCATCAAATTAAATTCCATGTATAAATGTTTATATTATCACCTATATTGTACTTTTATTACAAAAACATCAGTCTGTTAATCAAATATTGAGTACCTACCATTAATACAGGAAAAGGAAACAATTAAGTACAATAAAACCCACTGTTGGCAGAGTTGTTGTTAGTGTTTATCCTGAATTTCATTATTTTAGTGGACTCTACTCTCACTAATTGGTTGTTTCATCCAATTCCTCTGACATAGGTTAAATTCTATGACTCTCGAACAGTCTTTTTCAAGCTAAGGGTTTTAACCCATTAATGGGACCTGAAATCAGACTCAAGATGAGCTGTTTTTCATAGAAATGGAATAGATCCAAAATGTCAGAATGCGCATCTGGTAGTAAGGGTAGATCTTGTTTAGTGAAACTTTGTTTCAATTACATATATTTTTGTTTCAAACATACACATACACCTATAAACTTGTATATTGCGTCACAGTGTAACATTTTTCTTACTGTAGGTGCCAGTCAAAAAAGATTTAAAAGTCACTTAAACTTTTAAGAACTCTAGAAATGTTCTCCTGATTCATTGACTTAAGAGCTTTGATTTTTTTAATGTAACCTCAAAGAGTCTGTGAGGAGAGGTAAGCGTTATGGATGTTCAACAGAAATGGGTATGCAAATAGTATTATAGAGAACATATTCAAGTCACTTTTACAAGATAAAATCAAGTAGGTATCTAAACGATAGATTTTAAACCTCAAAACTGACCCCTGATGCAATATAATAAGTTCCAAACTCCATAGCTTTCTTATTCAGGGACAATCATCCACTCAGAGATAGCGCTCAGAGACCTCCATGCTTGAATTCCAGGGCTGCCACAGAAATGTCTCTAATGGAGATCCCCTTTGGGAAGGGAATGTAGCAGGCATTTCTCAACTCCACTCAGTGGTGTCTCCTAATGTCATGAAGTACCTGGGAATTAGAAGAAGGTCTTCCTTAGGAAGAAAATGAACCAGACTCCTTACTAGATTCTGAATGAGTTCCATGAGGGCAGGTATGTTGTCTCTGACACACCTTTCACACTTTTCTAGTGTTTTCATTCATTCAGTTTAAGGATCTGATAAATGAATCCTTCTCTTTAGAAATCCTGTGTCTGATTCAGTTCTTTCACAAGATCCACCCGCTTGGTTACACATTGACTTTTGTAAGTCTTCTATTTAATTTGTTATTGACAGTTCGCTTGTTAAATCTTGTTCCATTCCCTTTCAAATCTGTCTTCATTTGCAAGCATAGCTGAAATCTTCGTCATGCATTCATCTTTTCAAAAGTAGTGATTTAGGGGTCCCTGGGTGGCTCAGTCAGTTAAGCATCCAACTCTTGATTTTGGTTGAGGTCGCGATCTAACAGTTTCTGAGTTTAAGCACCAATTCGGGCCCACGCTCACAGCACAGAGCCTACTTGGGAGCTTCTCTCTCTCTCTCTCTCTCTCTCTCTCTCTCTTTCTCTCTGCCCCCTGCCACTCGCTTGCACACGTGGTAGCTCTGTCTCTCTCAAAATAAACTAAAAAAAATAAATAAATGTAGTCCTTTATATGCCTATTCTTCTTGCTCCTTTTTACTATTTTAGGGTAATTTAAAAAATGTATTATGTCTTTGTGGCATTATAGAATTCCTTCTGAGGTAATGTCTTAGATGCTAATACCCTCTACTAGCAGACTTTGTGTACCAGGGAATTTGATAAGCGATTCCATTTAGTTTAAATAAAAGGATAAGCCAGAGCTAAGATGGAACATTTCTGGGACTCCTTTAGACTTGTCTCATTTATATTATCAACTAACAAGCTATAAATGGCTTCTTCTTTTTAACGGAAGAACTTTGTTGCTTAGAAAACAACAACTGGCCACTGAGTATAACCGGAAACAAGTTCTCCGACACCGCTTTACAGAGTGGCAGCATTGGCATCATGCAGAGATCCTAAAGAGAGAGCTGGCTCAAACAAAGGAAGAAACCAGAAAGAGAATGAATGAGCTGCTGAAGGCAGCATCACTAGGGAAACTCAGCGCAAATGGGTCACCTGGCATCAGTCTACTTGAGGAGGCAGCAGCCATGGTGGATGCACCTGTAAGAAATGGAGAGGTACAATGTTTTTCCTTTGCTTGGTCTTGTATTTATTAAACACTGGTATCTGAGCTCTGCACTTGTATAGCCTGGGATATATTAGCCACTATCAGATTGCTTTGCCTGGATGATCTAAAAGATAAAAGCTGTCTACAGTGCACAAAGGTTACCTTTCAGTCAGTGTTTATTTTCTCGAACTGAATCTTCTTTTTATATATAACATATACATTTTGGTATAGTTGTGACTCAGTAGGGACATAATATAGAGAGGGAATTTAAAACAACTGAGGGGCGCCTGGGTGACTCAGTCGGTTAAGCATCCGACTTCGGCTTAGGTCATGATCTCACGGTTCGTGGGTTCAAGCCCCACTTCCGGCTCTGTGCTGACTGCCAGCTCAGAGCTTGGAGCGTGTTTCGGATTCTGTGTCTCCCTCTCTCTGTCTGAACCTCCCCTGCTCATGCTGTCTCTAGCCCTCTCTCAAAAATAAATAAAACATTAAAAAAAATTTAAAACAACTGAGAGAATCTTTCACAAAGATAAAGCATTGTTTATAACTTTTGAATTCCTCTTACTTGATTATCAGACATTTCCTTTGCAAATGAGCTTGTGACATACATATACACATATCTATGTATTTACACGTATCTATATATGGGGTTTTAAAGTTTTTATTTTTCTAATAAGAAAATCGTGTTAATTATGGTAATTTGATAGGAGAAAATGAGAGAGGAAAAAGAAAAGTAGCCTATAATTCCATCATCTGGAGGTAACCACCAATAATAACATGTTGGAATATGGCCATATAGTCTTTTCTCTATTCAGGAATATGCAAATTTTTCTCTTTAATATTTTATTTAACTTTTAAATTTTCTTCAACTTATTGAAGATATCTACTTTTTCATAACATATAATACAGAGGAAGTAAGGCCATTTTCTTTCTTCTTAATAACTATGTAACTATTCTGTTTTCCTAAAAAACTACTTCATAATTTTATAATATAACATGAGAATTTTCTATGCCACCAAATCCACTTCTACAACAGTAGTTCTCAATTGAGGGTATACCACAGATGAGACCTGTTAAATCAGAATTTCTGGTTGTGGGGCACCTGTATCTTTTTCAAGTTTCACAGGCGGCCCTGTGAATACCCCTTGCTTAAGGACTACCATTCTATAATGGCTGTAGATAGATGCTCTATTGTGAACCCTAAGCTAGAATCTGTGTACCTTTTTCTCTATTGCTGGACATTGAAGTTGTTTCCACTTTGCCCCTATTGTAAACAGTGCTTCAGTGAACATCACTGTAACGAAATCTTTGCAGGCATACACTTTTACTTAAATGCTTTACTTAGGATAAATACCTAAAAATAGAATGCCTGTTTTAAAGACGATTACCAAATTGCCCTTCCACAAAGTTTGTGCCAAAGAAATGCCTATTTTCCTGTCTAGTAACATGTTTTTCATTTTTGCTAAGTTGATAGGTAAAATATTTTCATCTTATTATTGCTACAACATTTGCATTTTTTATTATTAGTGAAGTTAAACATTTTTGGTAATGACCATTTACATATTTATGTATGTGAAAATGGAGATAGATAGTAACTTGTTTCTTCATGCCATTATACATTTTTCTGTTTGATTATTATATATATTATATATAATATATTGATTAATATATATATTATATATATTTTTCTTATTTGTAGGGCTCTTTATATTAGACTACTGATGCTTTTATTATGACATTTTGCATAAATTTTTTTCAGTTTTTTCATTGGTCCTTTTGAGTAAGTTTTGGTGTTTGGTACTATACAGAGTTAAGTTTTTATAGAGTGAATCCTATCAGTTTTTTCTTTCATAATTGCACTTGTCATATTTGATTTGCACTTGTCCTCACCTACCACCTCACCTCCACCCCAGGCCCCTCTGGTCTTCCACATAACACTGTTGAGCACTTAACTCAGACATGTAAAATAAACAATACCAAAGGGGCCCCAGTCTTGTTTTTTACCCTGATTTCTACCAGTAAGTAGGCTGGCTTTAATTTAAGCCTAGTCTCTCAGCAAAGAGTTATCATGAGGATGCTGCTTGGGACTTGTGTAACATTTTGGTCCCTTCCCCTAGGCAATTTATCTACCTTTATGTCAGTTAGATAATTTTACTTCCATTGAGACCCAAGAGAGTCTTCTATCTTAAGAAATAGCTGTGTGGAACCTTTTGCTTTACAAAGTTACACTGTTGTTATCTTTAAATTTAGAAAAGACAACAAAGTGTTTTTTATTTGCATAAAACAAAAAATACTGTGTGTAATTTTCTTACTATATGTAAGAAATAGAAGGAAAAGCCTTTAAATCTCTGAAATCAAGAATTCTGAAAAAGATTTTATCAAGGAAATATATTATAAAAAATAAAGCAAGTGAAAATAAAAGGATATAATAGACTCTGTAGGTCACTAGATAAGCCCTAATTTTTTCCAGAGTGTAGAATATAACATGAACAAATAAAATATAAAATCTTTAGTTAGGTGCTCACTAATTATACAATCATAGGGACTCATGTACCACAAATCCATACATTATACCTTGAAATTGTTCAAAATTATCAGTTAGCTTACAGACAATTTTTGCTAATTACACCAGCCTATTCAGTCCTGTTTCAGCAAGTATAATCTGTACCATTAAGCTTTCTTTCATTCTCTTATTTTTACCGTGAAAAGTTGCTGTGATCCAAAAGAAATCTTTTTGCTGCACCCAAGGCTTTTACAATCTTGCTGGGTTAATAATGCACTGTTATCACAAAGTTTAAAAGGGCCTAAACCATATACCCTGCTTGATGCTAAATTACTTAAGCAGGTGTTCTCATAAATACATATCCATTGATGTTTCTGAAATAGAAGGTTATTTTTTAGTCTTTAACATGTCAGAGTTTCCATATATCACATTTTTCACTTTAGCTGAGTCTATAGGAAGTATCTTCATCATCATGAAAAATATCTAGTATGGTACCCTCTTAGAGCTAAAAGCTTTTAAGATATAAGGTAGTTCATAGTGTTTTTCTCCCTGTACCATTGCTGATGGCAGAATCAAAAACTGATCAGACCTTAGGCTTTTACAGATGAGACATTCTAGAAGAGACATTTTAACTATGTGTTATTTTGGTCAGGATTAGTTTTTCTGATTAAGAATTCTCTTTCCTCCCCCTCTATATAGAACTTATTATATGAACTAATGAGTATGATATCTCAGTCTTTTGAATGAGATCTGTTATATGGTAAAGCTTTGACATATGCTAAAATATTATATTATTGATATTATTATATAATGCAGATATTTGCCCACTGATCATAGGCTTGCAAATATTTGCCACAGATAGTCTGGGAATAGCTGGAGACTATAAACTTTAATCCAGGCTTTTATCCTGAAAATCAATGAATGAGTGAATAAACAACATACATACATACCCTGTGATTAATTTATTAGTGGCAAGAGGGGCATTGAGAACAGAGAGCTATTATTGATTTGTAAAGGTAGTTGTTAGTTTTCAAACATTCTTTTTTATTTAATTTTTTTTCTTAATGTTTACTTCTTTACTTTTGAGAGAGAGAGAAAGCACAAGTAGGGGAGAAGCAGAGAGAGGGAGACACAGAATCTGAAGCAGGCTCCAGGCTCTGAGTTGTCAGCACAGAGCCCAGTGCAGGGCTCGAACCCACAAAGTGTGAGATCATGACCTGAGCCAGAGTCGAATGCTCAACCAAAGGAACTACCCAGGTGCCCCAGTTTTCAAATGTTCTTGAAGGAGAATATATCGTTTGCCAAAAAACTTGGAGTTAATTCATGCAGATTAAAATTCCTGTCATATATATCTAGAATAATCCTGCCTAATTGACAAATGAACTATCCAAATTAGAAATTTCTAAGAGCACAGTTTTCTTATTGTAAATGTCCTGGCCCATGGCAATGGTTTGTACAGCTGTAGCCACTCACCCACCTAGTTTCCGTGCTGAGCAGCAGTGCACATTCTGAGAATAGCTCACAGAGCCAAGGCTGCTAGCTTCTGAGATAGCCAGGCCAAGAGCACAGGGCAGTTGTGCCACTGAACCAAACAAGGCTGACTAGATGATGTTGGATCTCTTCAACATAGTCCTTTAACTAGCTGAACTGTAACATGCTCCTTCTCTCTCAGGTGACTGGTGGGCCGCCTTTGTGGGAAAAGTCTCCCTCAGAGAGCAGTGATTGCCTACCCAGCCCTTACCTAGAAAGACCAACAAAGGGCAGCTTGCAGTTTCCCTTCCAACAAGTCACTTTGAATGCATCTGACGATAAGCAGCATGAGACCCAGGATGTTGAGCCTTTCCAACAGCCTGGTAGCAACAAGATCAAAACCACCAGCCAGAAAGCAAAATCCATATGCATGGGTCATTTCCACACCCGCCATGTCTTCCAGCAACAGTTAATTGAAAAGCAAAAGAAGAAACTTCAGGAACAGCAGAAAACAATTCTGGAGCTGAAGGAAAGCCAGCGGTTAGCAGAAGCGCGGTGGGCAGCCGAGAGGGCTGCAGCAGTCACAGATGCACAGAGCTGCCAGCTGTCAAACCCCAGAGAAAAAGAACCTAAGAGAACCTGCCAGGTGCTTCCAAAGTATGTCCATTATATCAGAACACTCTTTGGACTCATGATTTGAGAGGCCCCTGAACTTCTTTGCCCAGCTTCCAGACACCTTGATCTCTCCCTTTCTTTTATAATGTACTCTCAAAACAAAGAAGCCGCAGTACATTGTGATCAGTACTTGACAGGTAGATATTTGAGGCTACTGGCTACCTGTGAGTTATACAGTTAGCATTTGTGTTGTGGCTGTCTTTGTCTGAGGAGTCCTGTTGCTATACCAGTAAAAGAGAACAAAGCTTCTTTGCTTGCTCTAACTTGATTTCTGGGTTTCTAATTATGTTTAGTCCTGAGAAGCCAGGTTGGACAATATCAGGTGCAAATGGAGCATCCCCTGGACTGGCTAAATACCTAGCTTAAATGTGTAGTTGTTTTGGATAAAACAACTTTTAGCCTGAAATAAGAGTCCAGATTTCTCAAAAGCCACATATGGTAGTTTCAGACATGCTTGAGACATACTCCATACATGTGATAAATGGTAGGGTAAGAAGTGGGTGATAGATACCTATTGATTTGAAGCCCTGGGATGGGAGTCCGAGCACCTGACTCACACTGCAGACTGAGGCCAGTCACTCAACCTTTCCATGCCTTGTTACACCAATTTATTGAGTGGGCATAATACGTAGTATCTTAGAGAGTAAAGATAATTAAAATTTGTGAAATGCTTTGAATTCCTCAGACTTGAGAGTTTTGAACAAAGCTGGTTATTGGTCTGAATGCTTTCCTTTTTTTTTTAACCCCCAGCTCGCCTGTTGCTCCCCCTGGAACTGACGGTAGTAGAAGTGACTCCCAAAATTCTCTCTCTGGAGCCAGAAGGAACCCAAGGCAGCTGGTGGCACCCCACCCCATACTAAAAGGCAGGGCGGTCTTGGTGGCGGTCTGGTGGGGGTTATCTTCCTTCCTGAAATAGAATATGCTGGGGCTGAATCCTGGAAACTCTTGGGTTTTGAGACTTGGGAGAACCTGGTCAAAGATAGGTAGACATGTGAGGAAACCAGTGCACCAGAATTCCTGCCCCTTCTGCCAAACTTCCTGGCTTTCCCAACCAATACAAAAAGAACAAAAACAAAAACTGAAAGGTATATCATCTTTCCATAATACAAGATTTGGATTGTGGGGGGTGTGGGGGGAATGGGACAGTTACACCAATGAGAAAACTCTAGGTAATTGCTAACAACAAACACTGATAAAGATCACCTGACATTATACTTTGTTAACCTTAAAATATTGATCCATTTATAGCAATCCACATCAAGTTATTACATCATCTTATAATGAGTTGTACCTTGATGATAGGCTTTAATGAAATCTACAGACCAGGCATTAATAACATTTCGATGCATGTGGAAATCATTATTTAAACCAAATAATGCTGTGAGAAGAAAAGCATTCTCCACCTAGTGAGTCTGCTGATTATTTATACTGAATAGACATGTGCTGTATATGTTTGTATATAGATGTCGGCACGTTGGCAGTTCAGTTATATTGTGGTTCGTAAATCTGATTTTTCAGATTTTTCAGATGATTTTTCAGCTATGGCAAGATAGCTGCCCTAACAAGAAGTGATGTCATCTGAAGGCACACTGTGCCTGAAGCCCTTCCTTTTCATGAAGAAATAGCAGTCTCTGCGTTGACTCTGCCAGGACAGCAGTCTATGCCATCTTTGTCTCCCACTGAGGATAGTCAGGAAATGCCTAGCTCAGTGTGCTTATTTTTAAAAAATTATTGTTTGGATCAAGGAGTTATCATATTTTAGAACTGCAGGCTCCTTTTCAAGTAGTCTTTAATGATTCGCTCTAGAAAGCATGGGGAAAGAGCTTATTACCAGAGACTCTGCTCCTCAGGGCTCTCGCTCTAATCCTCTCGTCTATTTCTGCCTCCTTAAAGACAGCCTCACTGCCGCCATCTGCAGCTCCCCTACTATCCTTTCTCCAGCAAAACAGACACTTAATATCTGTAAGAAATAGCCTAGTGAGTTTTTTGTTTATTCATTCTTGAAAGTTGGACTTAAATTTTTCCTCTCTAACGTGGCATAAGTAACTATCGGCTGACTTAGGCGGGCAGAACTTACTCCTCCCACCCATGCCCGTCTTCCTGTAAAAGCCCCAACTGATGACAGAGTCATATTATCAGACCATCTTGCACATTTGCTTCTTTTGGATCGATATTTAATAGACTGTCAAGAACAGGAGTCTGACACTTGAATTCGCTCAGATGCCAGTTCTCCAAATGCCTAGTACAATTCCATCCTGCCCGTCTGGATATCTATCCAGGCCTTAAAACTAGATTTTAATGTATTCATCATGACCCTAAACTTTAGTTTGTTGTTGTTATTGTTCCACATGCAGACATACGTATAATGACTTAGGAAAGAGGACTGATTGTACTGTCAAAGTCTGTGTCAGACGTATTTAATGTTTTCTACGTTCATTAAAAAAATCATCAAATTAAAATTCGGGCTTCTGGGGGCGCCTAGGTGGTTCATTTGGTTAAGTGTCCGACTCTTGATCTTAACTCAGGTCTTGATCTCTGGGTCATGAGTTCAAGCCTCACATTGGGCTTCATACTGGGCGTGAAGCCTACTAAAAAAAAAATCTGGGCTTCTGGGTTTCAGTATCATCAAGGCACATTATCTTACGTAAATCAGTAAACATTTATTCTAATAGGAAAGTAAATAAAAACATAATTTACAAATTGTTCATCCCTGCTGTGGCTAGGATTTTAGGTCTTTAATTTGAGGGGGTATATAAGTAATATATATGCTTACATATTTATAAATCACAATTACAACTTATATTTTATATGAATTTTTTATTTATATGTTTATAAACAAATAAATGTTTCTGAGATTGTAAACATTCAACCTGCAAGAAAACCCTAATAATAACACTAAATTTTGCTATAAAATGTAGAGACATTTTTTTTGCAGTGTTCCTTATATTTTTGATATTGGAGCTGTGTTACTATTTTCTAGCCATGGAAGAGAGAGCAGTTCAGCGAGCTGAACGTAGGCGGATCTTGGCAGAGAGGAAGAAAAAACAAGAAGAGGAGAAATTGGTAAATCAAGAATGAAACCCCAGGCAAGATAAAGGATTCATATAGGTCTTTAAAAAAAAAAANAGAGTTAGATCAACTTTAGAAATGGCTTTTTACCCACTGGCCTGAACTCTGAAAATTTAGGAAAAAAAGGTAAAAAACCAGCAACACCATTAGTGTAGCAGGAAGGAAATGTTATAAAAGTTGATAACAGCCAGCAATTGGGAAGATTGGCAGATTTAGATTTAGATGTCCAGTCTGGCAAGCTGCAAAGGTGAGTAGCTCCTATCCTACACAGTTGTGACCTAGACTGTCGAAAGTAAATTTTGTACCTAAGAAGAAAAAATAAACAGTTTGGGGGTTTTTCGTGTGTGAAATGGAAGAAATTTTTCCTACACTGTATATAGTTTGAACTTAGTGTTTCACAGGTGAAAATAACTAAAACGTAATCATTTTTTGATAAAAAAGCAATGTTCTTTTCTTGTTTAGTATCACTTTCCCAAGTAGAAGAGGATTATTTTGGAGATACTTTTAAGTTATACAACTGACCACCTGTGGGTTGGATTTTTCTACTTTTATCACGAAGTATAGGCTTCTTCCAGGGACAGAGTGGGCACTTTTGTAGATACTTGACTTTCTTCAATATGAAAAATCTTATTTCCTTACAAACACAGCATTCTCATTTTTTACTGACTCTAATCTTGATCAGGCCCAGTTAAAGGCCCAAGAGGAGGACCGTCAGAAGAGGGAAGCAGAAGAAAAGGAAGCTCAGCTTAAGAAAAAACGAGAAGAGAGGAGACTGCATAAAATGGTTTGTAACAAATGTCTGGTCAGCCTCCTGTCTGTGAAAACCTATTGTGTGCATTACCGTGGTCCATCCCAGAACTTCCAACCCAAACACTCTTCTCACACCTCTATCCTTTTTCTCTACCTTGGGTAGTGAAAACCTGCTCATTCTTCAGATCGTAGCTCAAATGTAACTTCTTCCAGATTAGCCTTTCTTGCCTTGTACACTCACTTCTCCACCCAAGGTTAGGTTAAGTTCCCCTTAATGGACTCTGAAATATATTTCCTTCAGAACATTGCCATGGCTTATAATTAAGCATATATTTTGTGGTTGTCTTACTGATTTCAGCATCCCCAGCTAAACTGATACCTCTTTGAGACTAAACGGAGCAGTCTGGTATTGCTCACTGTTTTATTGGTTAGCAGTATAGTAGGCATATAGTAGGAACTCAGCAAGTGTGTTAAATGAGTGAATAGATGAATGAACAAATAAATGAACAAATGGAGGAAATTACACACAGAAGAAATAAGAGATAAAACTCTTACTTTCAAGATTATTAAGTTCTAGTTGGAAAGATAAGGCCTAAAATTGCACACCTGTCAAACAATATAGTCCAGCACAAGCTGTCTTGTGCCTCAAAGACCAAAGGAGATCAAGAGAGTCATATAAAGGAAGATCTATGAAGATTTGGGGGATATTATAGACATTTTCATATAAAGAAGATTCAAATTGGAAATTGTATTAGTCATGATTTTACAGAGAAATAGAAGCAATAAAATATACATATAAGGAAGAGATTTATTATGAGGAACTGACTCACATGATTATAGAGACTGAGAAGGCCCATATCTGCCATCTGTAAGCCATAGACCCAGGAAAGCCAGCGATGTAATTCCAGTCTGAGTCTAAGGCCTGAAACCGGGAGAACTGATGGTATAAATTCCAGTGTAGGAACAGGACAGACCAGTGTCCCAGCTGAAGCAGGCAGGCAGAAAGAAAAGAGAGGCAAATTCTTCCTTGGACGATGCCCACTCACATTTGGGAGGGCAGTCTACAAAAGTGCATGGATTCAAATGCTAATCTCATCCCAAAACACATTTACAGACACACCCATAAATGTTTCATGTAGGCACCCTATGGCACATGCAAGTTAGCAGGTAAAATTAACCATCACAGGTCTACCCCTTATCAATTTGGCACCCATACATACCTTCTTAAATCATATCTGATCTCCAAATAAAGACAAGATCATCATTCTGCTTAACACGATACAGCTATCCTGCATACAACTGAAAACATACTAACTCCTTCCCCAGAAGAGGAAGTGAAGTCCTTAAGTGACTCATTACTCTTCCCGTTGCTCTCCCATAACTTAAATACTGTGGGTGTAAAATTAAAAATACTTAATGATACAAAGTCAATACATCTTTTTTAAAATTTTTTTTAACATTTATTCATTTTTTGGAGATAGTGAGTGACAGAGTACAAGTGGGAGAGGGGCAGAGAGAGAGGGAGACACAGAATATGAAGCAGGCTCCAGGTTCTGAGCTGTCAGCACAGAGCCCAACACAGAGCTCAGACTCACAAACTGAGATCATGACCTGAGCCAAAGTCAGATGCTTAACCGACTGAGCTACCCAGGTGCCCCTAAAGTCAATACATCTTATATTACTGTTCATTGTAGAACATTTGAGAATACAAAAAAAAAATTTTTTTTAATCTATAAGCCCAGCACTAAGAGATAACTATTCAATACTTTAGTATATTTACTTCTTTTTCTCTAACCATCTCTCCTTGATAGATTGATAACCGGGGAGGAGGGGGGTGTATATAGTTTTTAATCTACTGTTTTGTATTCAAGAGTTTATCATGAGTATTTTCACTTGTCATTCAGAATTCTTCAAAACCTCCTATATGTTGAAGGTCATTTTTTTTCTTTTTTCAAGGTTTTATTTAAATTACAGTTAGTTAACATAGAGCGTTACTACTAATATGTTAACATATTCCTTTTCAGGAGTAGAATTTAGTAACTCATCACTTAACATACAACACCGAGTGTTCATCATAACAAGTGCCCTCCTTAATACCTATCATTTTTTAAAAATAAACTTTTTGTTTTGGAATACAAAAACAAATTACAAAAAAGTTGCAAAGGTAGTACAGGGAGTTTTCATATAACCGTCACTCAGTTTCAGTTTCTTCTTTAATGTTATCATCTTCTATTACCACGGTACATTTGTCAAAACCAAGAAACCAACATTAGCACATTACCGTTAACGCCAGACATTATTCAGATTTCACCAATTTTTTCCAGTTTTTCTAACTTCTTGCTATGTCTTCACATGGTAGAAAGAGCTACGGAGCTTTATGGGGTCTCTTTTATGACAGCACATCCCATTCATGGGGGCTCCAACTTCATGACCTAAGCACCTCCCAAAGGCCCCACTTCCTAACAGCATCATTTTGGGCCTTAGGATTTCAACATAGGAATGGGAGGTGGGGGGTGGGGAGAGGGGAGAACACATTCAAACCATAGCACTTTGTCTTTTCTTGTTTTTTATGGCCTTGGCAATTTTGAGAAGTACCTATCAAGTATTTTGTAGAATATTCCTCAATTTGTGTTGGTCCGATGTCTTTCTTAGAATTCTGGGGTTATAGTTTTTGTTTTAAGAATGCCATCTAGGTGAAGCGCCCTCCTAATTTCATAGCAGGAGATACATGAAATAAAGATGACTTATCTCTGGTGATACAAACTTTGATGACTTGTTTAATGCAGTGTTTGACAGGTTTCTCCACTCTGAAGTTAGTAGTTTTCCCTTTTCTTCTTCTGTAATTCAGCGGCATTTCATTAAGTCTGGTCCACTCCCAAAGTAGGGAGGAGTGAAAATTAAGCTCTGTCTCTTGAAGGGAGGAGTATTATTTGGGATTCTTCTATGAGGGAGATTTATTCTTTCTCCATTTGTTTATTTATTCAATCATTTACAGCAGTGTGGACTCGTGTATTTTATACTTTGAGTTATATACACTTTTTTATACACTTTGAATTATAAAAATATTACTTATTTTGTTGTTCAAATTGTTCCCTCCTTGGCTATCGGAGCCCTTTTAATGTTGGCTCCTGGCTCCTGGCTCCTGATTCCTGTTGGCTCTGACATGTCCTCTTCCTTTTTTGGCTCTGGAGTATTTTACTTTCCAATACTGTTCATCTTATATTTTCATAGCCTCAAATCTTAGACTCAGCCATTACTCCAGGGTGCCCTGGTTCTAAATGGTATTTGGAAAGCAAGATCTGGACAGTGAGGGTATGCATTGTTTGCGGGATGTCATTAATTCAAGTACCTTGGCAGAGAGCGCTAGCTCATATACATATGCATACTAAACCAGGTACACACCTATAATTGTTTCTGTAGCTAGCCATCTTAGTAAACATTAAGCTAAACGTAAGTTCATACTAATGTCCCTGGCTGTAATCTAACATCAGACGATTTATTTTTCCCTTCCATTCTTGTTTGTCTGTAAATTTCCTCTCTGGCTCCCACAATTCACCATCCATTTACTTAATTTGTTCAGATCCAGTAAATATGTAAAGCAGTTTCAGAACTGTTAATTCATACCCCCATGAGAAAATTTACCAACTGGAATACAGTATTTATACAGTTCCTTTTGTTTTTAACCTTACAGTTTCCAATTAAAATTTGGTTTCTAGTCACTTAGGTCAGCTTCTGTTTTTCCCCACCTCCTTGTATCATTTGTAATAAGTTAAATTTTTTTGCATATAGACATTCAGTTTTCAGTATCATTGAGAAGGCTATCTTTTCTCTATTTAAATGCCTTTGTCTCCATTTAAATGCCTTTATACCTCCATTTATTATTTATTTTTTTACAAATAGTTTATTGTCAAATTGGTTTCCATCTAACACCCAGTGCTCATCCCCACAAGTGCCCTCCNCCTCCATTTAAATGTCAGAAATCAGTGGACTGTATTTGTGGGAGTCTATTTCTGGGCTCTATTCTGTCCTGTTCCTTTTTACATATATTCCTTTGCCAATTGCTGCCTTTTTTTTTTTTTTTAATGTTTATTTATCTCTGAGAGAGAGACAGTTCAAGAAGGGGAGGGGCAGAGAGAGAAGGAGACACAGAATCTGAAGCAGCCTCCAGGTTCTGAACTGTCAGCACAGAGCTCAATGAGGGGTTCAAACCCACCTACCACAAGATCATAACCCAAGCCAAAGTTGGACGCTCAATCAAATGAGGCACCCAGGTGCCCCTGCCAATTGCTGTCTTTGATTGTTGTACCTTTATAGTAAATCTTGAAATTGGACAGTGTGAATTCTTTCTATTCTTCTTTTTCAGAGTGATTTGGCTATTCTGGTTTCTTTGCCTTAAAATAATTTTTTTAAAGTTTATTTTGAGAGAGCATGAGCAGAGGAGGTACAGGGAGAGGGAGGGAGAGAGAATCCCAAGCAGTCTCCGTGCTGTCAGTGCAGAGCCTGATGTATGGGGGGGTCAAACTCACCAACCATGAGATCATGACCTGGACTGAATTAAAGAGTCAGAGACTTAACCAACTGAGTCACCCAGGTGCTCCTCTTAGCCTTTTATATAAGTTTTAGACTAATCTTCTCAATATGTACAAAGAAGCTTGCTAAGATTTTGATCAGGATCGTATTAAATCTGCAGATAAAATTGGGAGAATTGATATCTCAATTGATATCTATGAGCATAGTATAGCTCTCCATTTATTTAGATCTTTGTTTCATGACTATTTTATAACTTTTCACATTCTTATATATATATTGTTAGATTTATAGATCTAAGTATTTCTTTTTTGGTGCTATTGTAAATGGTGGGGGGGTATCTCAATTTGATTTATTCATTGCTAGTATATAGGAACACGATTCATTTTTGTATGTTGACCTTGTATCCTACAACCTTGCTAAACTCACTTATTCTAAGGCTTTTGGTGGTTTTTTTTTGTAGATTTCTTGGAATTTTCTATATGTTGTCTGCCAGTAAAGGCAGTTTTATTTCTTCCTTTCCAGTGTGTATGTTTTTTGTTTTTCTTGCCTAATTGCATTAGCTAGGAATTCCAGTGTAAGATTGAATAGGAGTAGTGAGAGAAGACATCCTTGCCTCCTTCTAGATCTTAGGGGGAAGATTCTTTCTCTCCTCTTTATTGTCATATATGTCATATATTGTGCTTTTATATACACTATATAAATACCCAATACTTTGTTACTTTTCATTACTTTAGTGTAATTAAAACACAAGCTGAAGATTATACATTTACATTCATTTGTTTGATTTCTGATGTTCTTTATTTCTTCATGTAGACCTAAGATCTTAACCTGTATCATGTTGCCTCTGCCTGAAAAGCCTCCTTTAACATTTCTTGTAGGTCTGCTGGTAGTGAATTCCCTTAGATTTTGCTTGTCTGAGAAAGTTTTTATTTTTCCTTCACTTTTAAAGGGTATTTTCACTAGGTCATAGAAACCTGGGTTGCTAGTTTTTCTCTCAACACTTTACCTATGTCATTCTGTTGCCTTCTTGCTTGCCTGGTTTCTAACAAATTTGCAGTAATTCTTATCTTTGTTCCTTTATCATAGGTGTGTTAGTCTACTTGAGTTGCCAGTCCTGTAGTCTAGATTGGACATTCAAGATCAGGGTGCCAACATGGTTGGTCTCTGGTAAGGACTCCCTTCCTGGCTTGCAGATGGCCACCGTCTCACTGAGTCCTCCCATGACCTTTCCTAGTGAGAAAGGGAGAGAGAGCACATGCGCTCTCTGGTGAGTTATAAAGACAACTAATCTCACCTTTAGGACCTCATTTTACCTTAATTACTTCCTTAGAGTTCCCATATCCAAATACAGCCCCATTCATACAGCCATATGAATCCAGGGGTGGGACACAAACATTCAGTCTATACTAGTGCGTAAGGTGGGTTCTTTTCCCCCAGCTGCCTTCAAGATTTTTTTGTCTTTGGTTTTCAACAGTTTGAATATGATATGTCCCAGTGTGATTTGTTTGTTTCCCTTGCTTGGTGATCTTTAAACTTCTTAGATATGTGGCTTTGTGTCTGTCAGTAATTTTGGAATATATTTACCCATTATTTCTTCAAATATTTCACCTGTCTCATTCTTTTTCTTTTCCTTCTGGGTTTCCAGCTATGCTTGCATTGAATTGTTTAATACTATCCCACAGCTCTTGGATGCTCTGTTATGTTTTTCATTCTCTTTTCTCTTTGCCTTTCAGTTTTTGTAATTTCTACTAATCTCAAGTTACCTGATTCTTTCCTTGGTTATATCAAATCTAGTGATGAGCCGTTTAAGGGCTCTCGTCATTTCTGTTAACATGTTTTTGATTTCTAGCATTTTCATTTGACAATTACAGTTCCCATATCTCCGGTAAAACTACCTATCTGATCTTGAATAATGACTACCTTTTCCTTTAGAGCCTTTAATATTATCATTAGTTATTTAAAATTACCTTTCAGGCAGTTCTAACAACTCTGTAATATCTGAGTCTTGTTCTGAAGATTTATTTGTCTTTTTAGACTCTGTTTGTTGCTTACCTTTTGGTATATCTTTGTTGTTAGTGGCGGTGGTGGTGGTGGAAGCTAGGCTTATTGCACAGAGCAATAGAAACTGAGATAAATAGGCCTTAGTGTGGAGATTTCTGTTAATCTATCCAGGAGTGGGGCTACGTTTGAAGCTTGTTGTTGCCATGGTTATTGTTGTTGAGGTTTGCTGTTGCCATGAGCACCACAGACTTCAATTTACACTAGCAACTTTGTTTTTGTCTCCTTTTGGCTTCATGTCTCCCCTTGTGCTGCCCCCAGAGAGAGTCTATCTCCTGCTGGTCTCTTAGCTATACTCCACTGCTATTACCAGAGGTTTGTTAACATGTTGGTGGGGTGTGGATAAAGGGAAGCATTTTATAACATTTTGATTAAGTCACAGTCTTTGTTTGGAATGCACAGGATTGGGCATTCAGAAGAATTTCTGCTCCTACTCCTCTGGATTTTATTATTTTATAATAGTATCTACTAGCTCAGTCTGTAACCTTAAAACCCTTGCCTGTGTGAGGCTCCCCCTCCACTTAGCTGAGATGGGGGGCTAGTGTGGGCAGAGCTCCCTTTCCCCCAGCTTGCAGTAGCAGTCCACTAGTATGCTAAGGTAGGGCCACTTGGAGATGAAGGCTTTGTTTCCCAAGGGAGAATAGTCTGGGCAGATTTTACAGTGGCTGCTGTTCCTCTCCCCCAGCCAGAACCGTGGTAGGAACTTTATCTGGATTCCCCTGATTCTCTCAGTGAGAGCCTGGTGGAGTTCCTACTATAGGTTTATGCTTTGTGGTTATGAGGCTGCCATAAAACATCTTGTAATTCTAACAGTCTGTTTTAAGCTGATAACTTTGGGTACAAACCTCTACATTTTTATACTGCTGTTCCCACAGTTTGTGTTGATATCACAATTTACAATTCTTATAGTGTGTATCCATTAACAAATTATTATTATAGTTCATTTTAGTACTTTTGACCTTTATACTAGAGTTATAAGTGATTCATCCACCACCATTACAATATTAGAATATTCTGGATTAAACCATATACATACATACACACACACACACACTACACACACACCTTTACCAGTGAATTTTATTATTTTATAATTTCGTATATTTTCAGGTTACTAATTAGTGTCCTTCACTTCAACTTGAAGAAATCGCTTTAACACTTCTTATAAGGCTGGTCTATTGGTAATGAACTCTTTTAGTTTTTTGTTTTTGTTTTTTTGTTTTTGTTTTTTTTTTTTGGCTTTTGTTTTTGTCTAGAAAACTCTTTTATCTCTCCTTCAATTCTGAAGGACACCTTTGCTAAGTAGAGTATTCTTGTTTGGCAGTTTTTTTCTTTCACACTTTGAATATATCATCCCACTCTCTCTAGCCTGCTAGATTTCTGCTGAAAAACTTGAGCTAATTGTCTTATAGGAGTGCCCTTATATGTAACAAATTGCTTTTCCCTTGATGCTTTTAAGATTCTCTCCTTGTCTTTAACTTCTGACAGTTTAATTATAATGAGTTTTGGTGTGTATCTCCTTAGATTCATTTTCTTTGGTATTCTTTGGGCTTCCTGGATATGGATGTCTGTTTCTTTCCCCTGGTGAGGGATGTTTTCAGCCAGTATTTCTTTCAATAAGCTTTCTGCCCCTTTCTTCTTGAACCCTTATAATGCAAATATTTGTACCTGTGATGGTGTACCATTAGTTCCTTAAGCTATTCTCTGCTCTGTCTTTGAGTTGGCTGATCCTTTCTTCTGTCTGATATAGTCTACTATTGAACCCCTCTATCGAATTTTTTCAGTTCAATTATTGTATTCTTCAGCTGTATGATTTATGTTTGGGTTGGATTTTTTTAATATATTTTGTATCTCTTGGATAAATTCTGTCTTTGCTCATGCAGTGCTCTCCTGACCTCAGTGAGCATCTGCACGACCACTGTTTTGAACTGTCTATTGGGTAAATCACTTAAATCATTAAGATTACTTTCTGGAGGTTCATCTTGTTCCTTTGTTTGAAAGATACTCCCATTTCTCTGTTTTTCTTGACTCTCTCGGTTTCTGCACATTAGATAAAGCAGCCACCTCTCCTAGTCTTAACAGAGTGGTCTCATGTGGTCGATGAACCTTGTCAGCATGGTCCAGGTTCTTGGTTGTCTCAGGGATCATCCAGTCTGCTGTCTTTGTTCTTAGCTCCCAGTAGTTGAGCATGTACCAAGACCTGTCAGTGTTCCAAAGGGGAGAATCTCAGTCTGCACCTAGATGCAAGCTGATTAAAAACTGTGCCCTCAGGCAGCAGCTGGAAATGTAGGTACCTAAGCCCCTTCAAGAGAAACTATGAGATGTGTTTTTGCCTGCTCCCTCTGCACTGAGCCCAGGTGTGTAGCCACAGGGTGAGTAGGGTGCTTCTAAACCCATTTAAAAACTGCTTCTTTGTTTGCTGCAGTCCAGTAGGACTTGTGAATGTAAACTCCACTGGCCTTCTGAGCCAGACAAACCAGGGCCCTATCCCTCAGGTGGTTGTCATAAATGCTGGGTAACCAGATGGTATCCAGGGTCCTTCCAGAGAGGCGCTGGGTCTTGTTTTACCACTGGAGTGAGTTAGAGAGAGAAGGCAGGGGAAGGGCCCGTCAGACACCTTCAGTCTCTGGGAAGGACTACAGACAACCCCTAAATGTGTGCTAAATTAACTGGACCCTCAGGAATTAGCTTAAAGTATGCCATCAAACCCCTTTCAGGGAAATACTGGGAGATGGGCATTTTTGCCTGTTCTCTCAGGGCTGAGCCCTATGGGGATAGCCATAGGGAGTGCTCACACATCCTTTAAGAACCATTTCTTAGTTTTGTGTATCTCATGGACAGACACTCCACTGGCTTTCAAATCCAGTTGCTTTAGGGGTTCTTCCTTTGGGTGGTTGTTTTAAAAGTTGAAATACTAGATGTGCAGTCCAAACCCTTCATTCCTCAGAGAGAAGCTTGGAGTTGGGAGTTCCCTTCCTGTTGTATGGTGCTGTACCAGGGATGGGGTTTATGTCAAGAGTATGTTTCAGCCTTTCCTACCCACTTTGATGTGGGTATTTTCTCATTCACCTGGTATGGAAGTCACTCAGCCAGTTTCTGGACTTCTTTCAGAGGGAAATGCTCCATCTGTGGCTATACACTGGGTGTATCCAAGGGAAGAGGGAAGTCCGGGACCTCCTGATCACCATCTTGGTCCCTCCTCAGCCTTTTTACTTTTTAATTTTTTCCAGAAAGAACTAGAGAAGCAGAAGAGAATTAAGAGGAACCAACAGCTGGAAGCAGCAGCCAAAGAACATTATGAAAGAGTGTTGCTGAGAAAAAAAGGCCTGGAGCCTTGGAAGAGATTGAGAATGCAAAGCAAACAAAACATTCAGGTATAATGTCATGAGCTTCCTCCCAAAATTACACAATGGCCTTTTCAAATAGAGTAAACCCCCAATTAGAATTTGAGGATTGTTTGGTGTTTAAAAGCCAGAAATATTATTACAGATCCACTAATTGAGTGTAGTTCTTTTTTGGGATAACAGCTCAGATTTCATCATCCAAGATGTAGGAAGATTTCTGTGACTGGATAGGTTGGGGAAAAAAATGAGAATTTTCTTTCCTTTCTTTTTTTTTTTTTTTTTTTTTTTTTTTTGGGGGGGGGGGGGGGGGGGGGGGGGGG
>NW_027531334.1:2093550-2151312 GCF_008692635.1 Crocuta crocuta
TTTCTTTTTTTTTTTTTTTTTTTTTTTTTTTTTTTTAGTTTTAGAGAGGGAGTGGAGTGGGAGGGGTGGAAGGAGGGGGAGCAGAGAGACGGGGAAAGAGAATCCCAAGCAGGCCTCATACTCAGCACAGAGCCCAAGGCATGAGCTTGATCCCACAACCTTAGGATCAGGACCTGAGCCAAAATCAAGAGTAGACACTCAGCTGACTGAGTCATCCAACTGCCCCAAAATGAGTAAATTTTTTTATTAAAGACTTTCAAAGTAGATAAATAGAGGCCTTTCTCAATTTTAGCCATGTTTTTAATAAAGAGAAAATGACTACCATAAGGCATTTAGTCAGATTTCTGCTTCAGTAAAGCCGCATAACAAATAGCCCTCAATAATCAGTGGCTTATTTCTTACTCACATTGTCTGTGGCCCAGTTATGGCTACATTCAGATTTCTCCAAAGCCTCTTCCTGGCTTCAGCAGTAATTCAGGCCATGCTTTCACCTGGCAGATGTCTAAGGTACAACAACTAAACCCAGTTATGTACACCAATACGAAATCTCTGCCTGGTATCATGTTCACTAACATTTCAGTGGCCAAGTAAGTCCTAGAGCCAAACTCAAGGTCATTGAGGGGAGAAAAAGGCTCCTGTTTCATTGGGAGGCACTATGAAATGACACACAAAGAGTATGGGTATATAATCCTATTATAGGGACAATAATCAACTCTGCCACACAGAGATACATAAAATCAAATAACATTAAACTTCAAATTTACCCAGTACATAGGGCAGGGCATTCTAAATTAAGTGATCAGAAGCTCAAAATAGATAAAATGTTATTTTCAGAATGCTCTTTAATAATAAGCGCAGTGATCTATACTAGTTATAACCACTCTTACTTACACATTTGGCCAGGTTAATACTGAAAAGTAAAAGTAGCATTTTTGGTTATGAAAACCAAATATAAAAAGAATCCCACAAAATTGAGTAATGCTGTGGGTTACACCTCTGTGCACGTGACTTAGGCTGTTTTTTTTTTTTGCCTCCATACCTGATCTATTCATTCCTCATTCTCTTTGTTCTCTTCCTGTCTTTCACACTTTCTTTTTACGTTCCCAGTTCCCAAAATAACCTTCCCACTGTCTTTTTCTCTGTCCCTGATTTTTGTGTCCTCAGCTTCCTTATCAGTGGTTCCAGAACTGCTGAGTATTCAAGGCCTGTGGAGGAAGCCAGGTTGTGGCGATCAGGCCTGGGGGCAAGACAATCCATCTGTGCCCCAAGCCACTGCTATTTTGCTTTGGCTTCTTCCTCGTAGTAAGATGGGAGGGCTGACTCCCTGGTCTTCTCTATGAATGAATCTGGAAATGAAATTTGAAATTTGAATTGACATTTGCTTCTTACAGTGTAGTACCAAATGATAAGTTGGTGATATCTGGTAGTTTGCTATCCAGTTGAATGCTTCTGGTTTTGTTTTATCTGGCTTTTGTATATTTGGGGAGGATTTTCAGTTATTAATATACAAAGACAAAGTAGTCAGGGAGTGGAAAGACTCACTCTTACATTCTTATCAGCTCTTCTTTTTTTGTCCTAATTTTTGACTGAATAAAACCAAAAAAGGTATAACATTTTTTTTTAATTTTTTAAAATGTTTTATTTATTTTCGAGAAAGACAGTGTGAGCAGGGAAGGAGCAGAGAGAGAGAAAGAGACACAGGATTCTCGCTCCTTCTCTGTCCCTCCACCACTCATACTGTCTCTGTCGCTCGCAAAATAAATAAACTTAAAACAAAGTTTATTATTTCTGAGAGAGAGCGAGCACAAATTGGGGAGGGCAGAGAGACACAGAAAATCCGAAGCAGCTCCAGCTCTGAGCTGTCAGCACACAGCCCCATGAGGGCTCAAACCCACCAACTGTGAGATCATGACCTAAGCTGACATTGGATGCTTAACCAACTGAGCCACCCAGGTGCCCCCAAATTAAAAATTTTTTAATTTATTAGAATATAAAAATAGGAGTTTGAGTCCAAAAGGATTATGGACTTTAAGAATATGAAAGCCCAATAAAAATAAAAATAGGAAAACAGATCTGATACCAGCATTTCCCAGACTTTTCTGTTCATAAAACCTGTTTTCTTTTCATCTAAAGAACTTCTTAAAATGAACATTCCCTGGTCCCACCTCCAGGCATTCTCAGTAGGACTGAGTTGTTGGTTGGTATATGTGTCAGGAAATCTGCATTTTAAAAAAGTAGCCCAGGGAATTCTGAGTGGTCTGAGTACCATATTTTGGGAATCACCTCTGTAGCTTATAACAAGGGTATTAGCTTCCTATTGCTGGTATAACAAATTACCACAGCCTTAATGGCTTAAAACAGCACATATTTAGTATCTTAAAATCAGACTTGCTGGGCAAATGTCAGCCTGTCAGCAGGTATGTTCCTTCTGGTGGGTCCAAGGGGGTATCTGTTTCCTTGCCTTTTTCATCTTCTAGTGGCCACTGCATTCTGTTGCTCCCAGCCCCCTCCTCAAATCACTCTTCTCTCTCGCTTTCATGTTACATGTCCTGATGCTGACCCCCACCACACCCCACCTCTCTCTGACAAGGATACTTAGAATTACATTACTTAGATACATTATATTAGGATACTTAGAATCCACATAATCCAGGATAATCTCATTTAAGATCCTTCACTTAATCACATTTTAATATCCTTCACTTAATCACATTTGCAAAATCCCTTTTACCATGTAAGGGAACATATTTCCTGGGATCAGGCTGTGGGCTGTCCCTGAGGGGCCACTATTCAGTCTATCACAACAATATAGTAGAATTTTGGAACATTAGCAGTCCTCTCCATCTCTTTCAATATGTAATAAGGGAACTGAGCCCTAGAGAGGAGAACTGACTTGCTTTAAGTTACACAGCACATTGGTTACAAAGCTAGAGTGTGGCACCCATTTTCGCCAGGAATCCTGTCCAGGTCTGGCATTCCTTTGAACTGTATAAATATCAGAGTGTGTGGACAACAACCACCAGTTGAAAGTTAAATAATAAAAAGAAGTAAAAGTCCGGTGGACAGTAAAAGGAAGGAGTTGCTGCTTTACCCATCAGAGTTGGCTTCCAGAAGGGATAGAAAAAAGAAAGGTCCAGTTAAACAGTTCCTGGCTGGTTTGTAACATTTTTTCAGAAGAGTTATTCAGTTTTTCCCTTAAACTCATATGTGCTATATGTATTTATTCCAGCAACCATTTTCAGAATTTCCATGGGACTTTCTGATAATCTTTTTTTCCTGGTTCTCTGTTTTCCCTGAAAATCAGGGAGAATAGAAGGCTTCCCTTGCCTTTTGGCCCCCAGGACAGGGTGAGTCAGAACAGGCAGCGGGGTCGAGTGCCACAGTGGCCTCCCGGATGGTTATGTTGGCCAAGAAATATGACTGTCAGGAGGTTCGCCTGGATCATCCACAGTGCTGGTTAGCTAGACAAGGCTTGGAAAAAGGTGTTATTGTCTGGACAGGATTAAGAGAGAAGGGTTTTTCCCCTCCTGCCTTTTAAAAGAACATAACAGCTACCTTTTAAAACCTATAAAACTGAGTTACATGTTTGTTTTGGTCGAATGATGCTCTGAACCTTTTAAGTTGGTCAGACATTAAATTATTCATCATGTTATTTTCCTGTCAAATGGTTTTGTGGTTTATTGATAATGTCTAAATTTCAATACTGGTGACAGCTCATACTATAAAACTAATAGAAAGTATTGGCATTTCCTCGGTTAGATGGTGGTTAAGTACATACTGGAGAGGTTTATTATGGAGTTGCTGTGTAAGCTCCAGGAGAACAAACTGAGAATCTCATCAGCTACTCACTTCAAAACGCAGTGCAAGTCAAGCACAGCTCTGGAGGTTTATTCCATTTCCCTAATAACCAGCCAGTCCCTGTGGTCCTTAGGGAGTCATCACTGAAAGGCTATACATGACATGAATCTAAAACCCCCATAAAAAAGGGTCAGTAGTCAAAGCTCTTACTTAGGACATAGTCTGAATGTCCTTAGGATTCTTCCTTCTACAACTGCCTACATGTGTTTTATAGCATTGTCTGCTACGGTGATGTGTGCTTTCTTAAATGATGAAACATATAAGGAATAATTTCCTTTTCTCACTTAAAAAACTCCCCAGGTGGCCGAAGAACATCACTCTTTGGCTCTACAGAGGAAATGCCTGCTGTCCTGGTTCCAGTGTAGCCAGGAAAGCCTGGCTAGGAAGACCGCCTGTGCTGATCGACTTTATTGCCAAATATTGCGTAGGAGAGTCCTCCAGAGCTGGCTACAGGTAAGGCTGCAGGGAAGGAAGCTTTAAATGCATGGTTCTGCCCAGTCCCATGTAAGAAAATTAGATGCAATCCAGATGTCCATAATCCTTGCTTTTTCAGGAACAGTATAGAATAGTGAGTTCAGTTCCTTGCTTTGAAATGAGTATGAAAATGTCAAATCAATTCTTAGTATAAAACATTTCTATTCACACAGTGTTCATAAGCTGTTTATAAACTATAATGTAGCATTACATCAGCTTTTGTTTTTATACTCCTTTATTGTTTGTTGTCCCATTTATGGGACTAGAATTTTACTAGAACCCTACCCTCCACCCCCAGGCTTATAACTGTTTATACACCTCTGGCTCCATTATTGTTTAATACATTGCAGAGGATATTTTCTTGGCAGCCATGTTGTCTTTTTCTCCTTCTGCCTCCAGTGTCCTTTCTCCCTTTGTTTTGTGTTTTGTTTCAGTTCTCTTTTGTACTGTTTATTTGTTCTAATTCTTTATGATATTATATGTCTCACTTCTATTCCTGTCCTCATCCCTAGCACGTGACTGATCTGGAGGAAGAAGTACGAAAATTGTGTGTACATTTTCTTCAGAAGAAGATATTCAGGGCCTGGTGTAACACGGTCAGGGAGGCCAAGACTGATTTCCAGAGCAAGCTCAAGATTGCGGAGGAACATAGTGACAGGTGAGGTTCTGATCTCTGACGAAAGTCACTCAGACTTCACAATTGCTCTGCAATATATTCTTTTCTTTTTAAGTGTATTTATTTATTTTGAGAGAGAGAACATAAGCAGGAAAGAGGCAGAGAGAAAGAGAATCCCAAGCAGGCTCCACACCGACAGCATGGAGCCCGATGTGGGACTCAGTCTGAGGAACCGTGAGATCATGACCTGAGCCTAAATCAGAGTCAGACGCTTAACTGACTGAGCCACCCAGGAGCCCCTCTTTTTCTTTTTCTTTGTTTTGTTTTGTTTTAAAGAGAGAGAAAGAGAGCAAGCAAGACAGGAGTTGGGAGGAGGCAGAGAGAGGAAGAGAAAATCTTAAGTACATTCCACGCTCAGCGCAGAGCCTGACATAGGGATTGACCTCACCACCCTAAGATCATGACCTGAGCTGAAATGAAGAGTCAGATGCTTAACCTGCTAAGCCACCAGGACGCCCCTGCTCTGCAGTATATTCTGTGCCCAGAATATGTCTGAAAGAGGAGGTGGCGGCTAGGAGAGCTGGACACTGGAAGATACCAGAGAAGGGTGGGAGTCCTAGCTCACCCACTGACTACAAGGGTGAAGGCAAGGCAGTGAACTCCTAGAACTCCAGGGTTCCAGTCTTAAAATGAGGGGGAGGATGCCTGCCCTCTCTACCTTCCATGGGCTGCCCAGAGGATAAAATGATAGGAAATCCATGAACGACACCTGAGCAAAATGTACTGTATACTTTATTAGTGATATGTTTATCCTGTAAGTTCAATTATTTTAACATTCATTGTGACATATAACACAAATATAGAAAAGTGTGCTTAAAGCAATCATACAAATACAGCCTAATGAATTACTGTGAATTGGACACCCATGTCACATCACTCGGGTCAGGAAATAGGACAGTGCTGGCCCCTAGAAATCCGCGTGGGCTCCTTCCTAATTGCAAGCTCTCCCTTCCCTCCTAAAGGTAAACTACTCTCCTCACTTCCTTGTGTTTCTTTTCCCTTTGACCTAAGGATGCAACCTTCAAGGCTATAATTTTGTGTTGCCTACTTTGGAACTTTATATGAGTAAAATCACATTGTCTGCAATATTTTTTTTTTTACAAATAGTGCAATATTTTTAAAATACAGTGAGGTCTTATTTAATCCACTGTCCTTGGGGAATAAGCTATTCTATATAAGTTTTTAATCGGTTTTCTAATTTTAGACATTTTAGATAGAAATGTTCTAAATTTCATTACATACTTCCTTTGAGAGTAAACAAATGACTTATGTTTTGGTGATCGGTTGTCATTGCTTATGAGCATAATGTGGTAGGTATAAGCCTCCAAGCTCTGACGTGGGAAGATTGTTGTGTAGGTGGAGGGACCCTTTTCTCACTATGCCTAGATTCATTTTTTGGTTCCTTTGTTTTCATTTGTATGTATGTGCCTGTGGGAGTGTCTGGTTTTTATTAAAGTGTTCCTATCTCGTTGCTGCTAGAGTGCCCACCTCCAGTGAAGCCTGCTCACCCTTATTTAATTTACAGGTTACTGAAAACTGTGGGCTGGGAAAACATTAGCAAGTTGATTCTAATTTTGTCTAAAATAAAATAAGCAATGAGGGGTATGTGGGTGGCTCAGTCGGTTAAATGTCTGACTTTGGCTCAGGTCAGGATATCGTGGTTCATGAGTTTGAGCTCAGAGCCTGGAGCCTGTTTCAGATTCTGCACCTCCCTCTCTCTCTGCCCCTCCCCCACTCACACTCTCTCTCTGAAAAATAAACTTAAAAAAATAAAATCGGGGTGCCTGGTTAGTTCTGTCAGTTGAGCGTCCGATTTCAGCTCAGGTCACGATCTCATGGTTTGTGGGGTTCAAGCCCCGCGTCAGGCTCTGTGCTGATGGCACAGAGTCTGCTCTGGATTCTGTGTCTCCCTCTCTCTCTCTCAAAAATAAATAAAAGATTAAATAAGTAAATATAAAAAAATAAATAAAATTAAATAAAATAAGCAATGAGAGAGGGTACCCAGAGGATTCACCTTTGAATAAACACTTCACTTTGAAGGTTGAAGTTTCCTCAGGGTCTATGTGACCTTGGGCAAATAATCTTTCGAAGCCTCCTCTTTCCTCGTTTGTAAAATGAGGATAACAACAGAACCAATCTTAGGGAGTTGCTGAGAAGACTAAACAGGGTACCATAGTACCTCACTTAGTGCATGCTTAGCCCCAAATAATAGCTGTGTTTTGTTCACTGTCATTATTAATGTGTTGTTATTAAAGATCTTGTTTGTCCACCTTTATTTTCTTTTTTTTGTTTGTTTTTATTTCTAGGAGAGAGAGAGAGAGAGACAGAGTGAGCAGGGGAGGGTCAGAGAGAGAGGGAGTAACAGACTGAAACAGGCTCCAGGCTCTGAGCTGGCAGTCAGCAAAGAGCCCAACGCGGGGCTCGAACCCACGAACCGCGAGATCATGACCTAAGCGAAAGTCGGATGCTTAACCGACTAAGCCACCCAGGCGCCCCTGTCCGCCTTTATTTTCTGTTTCTCAGCTGCCATGTACAGACTGAGAGACTTCTTGGGGCGGCTGCCTGATGGGGCACGGGACAGCTAGAGAGGGCTTTCTCACCCACCAGAGGGGAGAGGGCGGTGTCAGTATTTCCCTTTTCAGGCAAGGAAACCCAAGCTCCTAGCAGGTAGGTAAACTGCCCAAGGCCCACAAATTACAAATGGTGGAGCCTGGGCTCTGATTCAGGCTTTCTGACTCCAAACCATTCTTCTTGCTATATCCGTCTCCTTCCCCAGTTTTCTAATTCAGTCTCATTTGTAAACTATAACATATAGTAGTAAAATAGTGGTCCTATTCAGGGTTTGAATATTCAGTTATGAAATCAACGTGGGAATCCACGCATTCAACAAGAAACAAATTCGCAGCCAGTGTCTAGTTGATACAAAAGCGGCGCAGAAACTTCATGGCTTCGCTCTTTGCTCCATTCCCCGTGTGCCAGGCCCATTGGCCTCCTGATGTTCCTCAGAAAAATGTCACGTTTGCTTCACAGCTTTCTCACGACCTGGATCATTGTACCTCCCTGACCACCCGATTTCCTGTCCCTGACCCGATTTCAGGTCCACTGACCTGCCCTGTTTTCTTCACAGCACTCGAGACTTCCTGAAATTATATAATTTATTATTTACACATTTATTGTCTGTCTCTTCTGACAGCAGAAGTGCCACATCTGGCTCACTACTGTGTTCTCAGTGTGTGACAGTGCCCAGTACACAGGTACATAAAGGCCCAGGTACTTGGTACATAAATGAATGTATTTTCTTATAGGAATGACACTGTAATTTAATCGGGGGTCTTTTTTTTTTAACTTTTTTTTTTTAATTTATTTATTTCTGAGAGAGCGTGAGCAGGGGAGGGTCAGAGAGAGAGAGAGAGACACAGAATCTGAAACAGGCTCTAAGCTCTGAGCTGGCTGTCAGCACAGAGCCCGACGCAGGGCTTAAACCCACGAACCGTGAGATCTTGACCTGAGCTGAAGTCGGCCGCCCAACCAACTGAGCCACCCGGGCACCCCATAATAATAGGTCTTTTAAAAGGACCTTTAACTTCTACAAATTGATATTCAAAGTTCTTATTCAATGTTATATGAATGAAGGAATATGGTCTAGAAAAGCTGTGGATGAAAAAGGAGAGATATTTATTAGTGTGAGGCCTCACCTTAAAGTTGCAGTAACTGCGGCACCTAGGTGGCTCAGTCGGTTAAGTGTCCGACTTCGGCTCAGTCATGATCTCGCAGTTTGTGGGTTCGAGCCCCATATTGGTCTCTGTGCTGACAGCTCAGAGCCCGGAGTCAGCTTCGGATTCTGTGTCTCCCTCTCCCTCTGTTCTTCCCCCACTCACACTCTGTCTCTCTCTCTCTCTCAAAAATAAACATTAAAAATTTTTTTAAAAAAAAGTTGCAGTAACTCTGACCAATGATCCTAATGAGAACATGAGGTGTAATCTTATATATTTGTATCACTTCTCAAGAGATTATAATTACATATAGATTTCTAATTTTATAAATCTGGAATTTTATACTTGGTGGGGCTAAGAGATGTCAGCCAGACCAAAGTGTCTCATTATCAGTACTTCCTGTGTGGTTCTGTAGAGCTCAGCTGTACGCCTCTCCAGTCCCTCTCAGATGAACCAGTATATATTTATATGTATTTCTTATACTATAGATACTATTCTATTTGTTTTACATATGTGATGGCATTGGATAAATGACATCTCCATGATTAACCAAGTATTGTGATCATCGTTTTAATTCCAGTATAATTAACATACAGTGTTTCACATGTACAATATAGTGATTCAACAATTCTATGCATTACTCAGGGCTCATAACAATAAGCACGCTCTTAATCCCCTTCACCTATATTACCCATTCCATACCTCTCCCCACTGGCAACCACCAGTACTTTATATTTAAGAGCCTATAGGGAGGGGGCTGTTTGTCTTTTCCTTTGTTTTGTTTTCCACATGTAAGTGAAATCATGTGGTAGTTGTCTTTCTCTGACTTATTTCACTTAGCATTATGCCCTCTAGATCCATCCATGTTGTTGTAAGTGGCAAGATTTCATTATTTTTTTATGGCTGAATAATTTTTCATTGTATATATAACACATCTTCTCTATTCATCTATTGGTGGACACTTGCGTTGCTTCCATAATGTGACTATTATAAATAATGCAGCAATAAATATACAGGTGCATATAATGTCAAATTAGTGTTTTCACACTTTTGGTAAATACCCAGTAGTGGAATTACTAGATCATAAGGTAGTTCCATTTTGAATTATAGTGGGAACCTCCATACTGTTTTCCAGTGATCACACTAGTTTGCATTCCCATCAACCGTGCACAGGGGTTCCTTTTTCTCCACATCCTCACCAACACTTGTTGCTGCTTGGGTTTTTGATTTTAGCCATTCTGACAGGTGTGAGGTGATATCTCATTGTGGTTTGGATTGCATTTTCCTGATATTGAGTGATGCTGAGCATCTTTTAATGTGCCAGTTGGCCATGTGTATGTCTTCTTTGGAGAAACGTGTCTTCATGTCTTCTGTCCATTTTTAAACTGGATTGGTTTAAATTTAAATTTTAAATTGGATTGGTGTGTGTGTGTGTGTGTTGAACTGCATAAGTCTTTGTATAAATTCTTTATATATTTTGGGTACTAACCCCTTATTTGATATATCATTTGCAAATATCTTCATTCAGTAAGTTTTCTTTTTGTTTTGTTGATTCTTTTCTTTGCAGAAGCTTTTTATTTTGATGTAGTCCCACTAGTTTACTTTTGCTTTTGTTTCCCTTGCCTTAGGAGACATATCTAGAAAAATGTTGCTATGGCTGATATCCAAGAAAGTACTGCCTGTGCTCTCTTCTAGGATTTTCATGGTTTCAGTACTCACATTTAGGTCTCTAATCCATGTTGAGTTTTTGTGTATGGTGTAAGAAAGTGGTCCAGTTTCTTTCTGTTGCATAAACTGTCCAGTTTACCCAAAACGTTTGTTGAACAAACGTTTTGCCATCGTATATTCTTGCCTCCTTTGTTGACGATTAACTGCTCATATAATCATGGGTTTACTTCTGAGCTCTCTATTCTGTTCCATTGATCTGTGTGCCAGTTCCATTCTGTTTTGATTACCACAGCTTTGTAATATATTTCAAAATCTGGGATTTTGATACATCCAGTTTTGTTCTTCTTTTTCAAGATTGCTATGGCTATTCAGTCTTTTGTGGTTCTATACAAATTTTAGGATTATCTGTTCTAGTTCCGAGAAAAATCCTGTTGGTAGTTTGATAGGGATTGCATTAAATCTGTAGATTAATTGGGTAGTATGGACACTTTACCAATGTTTGTTCTCCCAATTCATAAGCATGGAATATCTTTCCATTTGTTTGTGTCATCTTCCATTTCTCTCATGCATGTTTAGTTTTCAGAGTACAGCGTTTATTCCTAGGTATTTTATTATTTTTGGTGCACTTGTAAATGGGATTATTTTCTTAATTTCTTTCTGCTACTTCATTGTTAGTGAATAGAAATGCAATAGATTTCTGTATATTGAATTTGTATCCTGTGACCTTAAATTCATTTATCAGTTCAGCTAGTTTTTTGGTGGAGTCTTAGGGTTTTCTATAGATAGTATCACATCATCTGCAAAGAGTCAAAGTTTTACTTCTTTCTTATCAATTGCGATGCTTTTTATTTCTTTTTCTTGTCTGATTGCTGTGGCTAGGACTTCCAGTATTATGTTGATTAAAAATGGTGAGAATGGACATCCTTGTCTTATTCCTGATCTTAAGGGAAAAGCTCTGTTTTTCACCATTGAGTATGATGTTAGTTGTGGGTTTTCCATATGTGGCCTTTATTACAATGAGGTATGTTCCCTCTAAACCTACTTTGTTGAGAGTTTTATCATGAATGGATGTTGTACTTTGTCAAGTGCTTTTTCTGCATCTACCAAAATGATCATATGGTTTTTATCCTTTCTCTTGTTGATATCATGTAGCACACTGATTGATTTGTATATATTGAATCACAGGAATAAATACCACTTGATTGTGTTAAAGATTTTTTTAATGTATTGTTGGATTCAGTTTGCTAGTATCTTGTTGAGGATTTTTGTATCTATGTTCATCAGAAATTGGCCTTTAGTTCTCTTTTTTGTAGTCTCTTTCTGGTCTTGGTATGTGTGTAATACTGGCCTCATAGAAGGAATTTGGAAGCTTTCCTTCCTCTACTATTTTTTGGAATAGTTTGAGAAGAATAGATATTAACTCTTCTTTAAATGTTTGGTCGAATTCACTTGTGAGACTGTCTGGTCCTAGACTTTAGTTTGTTGGGAGTTTTTGTTCAAATTTTCTATTTCTTCCTGATTCAATTTCAGGAGGTTTTATGTTTCTAGGAATTTATACATTTCTTCTACGTTGTCCAATTTGGTGGACAACCTATGTTGTCCTATAATCCTTTGTATTTCTGTGGTATTGGTTGTTATTTCTCCTCTTTCATTTCTGATTTTGAGTCCTTTTTTTTTTTATGAGTCTGGCTAAAGTTTATCAGTTTTGTTGATCTTTTCAAAGAACTATCTACTGGTTTCACTGATGTGTTCTGTTTTTGTTTTGTTTTTTAGTTTCTATTTTATTTAATTTCTGCCCTAGCCTTTCTTATTTCTTTTCTTCTGGTCTGTTTTGGGCTTTGGTCTTCTTTTCGTAGCTCCCTTAGGTGTAATGTTAGGTTGTTTGAGATTTTTCTTGCTTTCTGGGGTAGGCCTGTGTTGTATAAACTTCCCTCTTAGAACAGCTCTGACTACATCCCAAACATTTTGGACCATTCTATTTTCATTCTGATGTGCCTCCATGTATTTTTTTTATTTCCTGTTTGACTTCTTCATTGACCCTTTCACCTTTCATTGTTTAGTAGCATGTTATTTAACCTCCATGTATTTGTGGTCTTTCCAGATTTTTTCATGTGGTGGATTTCCAATTTCATGGAATGACTTTGATGTTTTTGAATTTGTTGAGATTTGGTTTGTGGCCTATCATCTGATCTGCTCTGGAGAATGTTCCATGTACACTTGAAAAGAATAAGTATTCTGCTGTATGGTATGTTCTATATATCTGTTAGATCCATCTGGTCCAATATGTCATTCCAAGCTATTGTTTCTTTGTTGATTTTCTGTTTGATCTATCCATTGATATAAGTGGGGTGTTAAGGTCCCCTACTGTTATTGTATTACTATCAATTACTTCCTTTATGTTTTCTATTAGCTGCTTTATGTATTTAGGTGTTCTCATGTTGGGTGTATAATTATTTTTAATTGTTTTACCTTGTTGGATTGTTCCCTTTATGATTAGGTAGTGTACTTCTTTGTCTTTACCATAACACATGGTAATTAAAATGGCAAAAAGTAGTGCTAAAGAGAGAGTTTTAAAACCAGCAAGAGAAAAGATGCTTTCAAGGAAAACTCCGTAAGGTTATCAGCTGATCTTTTAGCAGAAGTATTCAAAGTGCTAAAAGGAAAAAAATCTGTAACCACCAATATTCTATTCAGCAAGGCCATTGTTCAGAATAGGAGAGAGACAGAGTTTCCCAGACCAAAATAAAAGTTAAAGAAATTCACCACTAAATGAGCCATACAAGAAATGTTAAAGGGGACTCTGTGAGTGGAAAGGAAAGACCATAAGCAGGAGTAAGAAAAGCAGGAAGCACAAAAGCAGTGAAATTAAGTATATCTATAAAAATCAATCAAGACAGACACCTGGGTAGCTCAGTCCATTAAGCATCCGACTTCAGCACAGGTCATGATCTCACGGTTCGTGAGTTCAAGCCTTGCAGTAGGCTCTCTGTTATCAGCACAGAGCCTGCTTCAGAGCCTGTCTTTCTCTCTGTCTGCCCCACTGCCACTCACACTTTTTCTCAAAAATAAACATTTTTTAAAAATCAGTCAAGAGATTCACAAAATTAAAAAATGTAAAGTATGACATGATCTACCTAAACTATGGTGAGGTGGATAAAAATTTAGTGCTTTTGTTTTATTTTTATTCCCTTTAATGTTTTATTTGTTTTTGAGAGAGAGACACACACACACAAAGTGTGAGTGGGGAAGGGGTATAGAAGGAGGGAGACACAGAATCAGAAGCAGGCTCCAGGCCCTGAGCCCTCAGCACAGAGCCTAAAGTGGAGCTTGAACTCAGGAACCAGGAGATGATCTGAGCTGAAGTCAGATGCTTAATCAACTGAGCCACCCAGGGGCCCCTTATTTTTTTTTTTTTTTAATGCTTTTAGAATGGGTTCTAAACTTAAGTGACCATCAATTTAATACAGACTGCTACATGCAGAAAATGTTATATATAAACGTAACAGTAACCGCAAATCAAAAACTGGTAATAGGTATGCAAAAAATAAAGAGAAATGAATCCAAGTAGATCACTAAAGAAAGCCAGTGAATGGCACAAAAACAGACACTCCAATCAATGGAGCAGAATAGAGAACACAGAGATGGACACAAACATTTGACCAACTAATCTTTGACAAAGTGGGAAAGAACATCCAATGGAATAAAGACAGTCTCTTCAGCAAGTGTGCTGGGAAAACTGGACAGAGACATGCAGAAAAATGAATCTGGACCACTTTCCTATACCCTACACAAAAATAAACTCAAAATGGATGATAGACCTAAATTTAAGACAGGAATCCATCAAAATCTTCTAGGAGAAAGCAGGCTAAAACCTCTTTGACCTTGGCCAGAGCAACTTCTTACTCAACATGTCTCCAGAGGCAAGGGAATCAAATGCAAAAATGAACTATTGGGACTGTATCAAGATAAAAAGCTTCTGCACAGTGAAGGAAGCAATCAGCAAAACTAAACGGCAACTGACAGAATGGGAGAAGATATCTGCAAACGACATATCAGATAAAGGGTTAGTATCCAAAATCTATAAAGAACTTCCCAAATTCAACACCCAAAAAACAATCCAGTGAAGAAATGGGCAAAAGATATGAATAGACACTTCTCCAAGGAAGACATCCAGATGGCCAACTGACACATAAAAAGATGCTCAACATCACTCATCATGAGGGAAATACAAATTAAAACCACAATGAGATAACACCTCACACCTGTCAGAATGGCTAACATTAACAACTCCCGCAACAACAGATGCTGGCGAGGATGCAGAGAAAGAGGATCTGTTTTGCACTGCAGGTGGGAATTCAAACTGATGCAGCCGCTCTGGAAAACAGTATGGAGGTTCCTCAAAAAATTAAAAATAGAACTGCCCTACGACCCAGCAATTGCACTACTAGACATTTATCCAACGGATACAGGTGTGCTGTTTCAAAGGGGCACATGCAGCCCAATGTTTATAGCAGCACTATCAACAACAGCCAAAGTATGGAAAGAGCCCAAATGTCCATCGATGGATGAATGGATAAAGAAGATGTGGTATATTTATAGAACAGAGTATTATTCAGTAATCAAAAAGAATGAAATCTTGCCATTTGCAACTACGTGGATGGAACTAGAGGGTAGTTCCTAAGCAAAATTAGTCAGAGAAATACAAATATCATATGACTTCACTCTTATGAGGACTTTAAGAAACAAAACAGATGAACATAAGGGAAGGGAAGCAAAAATAATATAAGAACAGGGAGGGAGACAAAACATAAGAGACTCTTAAATATAGAGAACAAACAGAGGGTTACTAGAAGGGATGTGAGAGAGGGGATGGGCTAAATGGTTAAGGGACGTTAAGGAATCTACTCCTTAAATCATTGTTGCACTATATGCTAACTAACGTGGATGTAATTTTTAAAAATAAATTTAAAAAACAGAGATAGTGAAGAATTTGATGAACATAAAGAATGGAGAGAGAACTAAAGTCACGTGTCACATGCAGGTATCCTGTACATTTTGTTGTGTACAACCAGATTTTTGTGTCTTTTTGTTCAAAATTTTGTACTCCAAATTAACCTTTAAGATATACCAAATGATATATCAAACATAAGACATCGTTATTCAAAAATCAGTTTAAGACAGAAACTGTTACATATTCCCTTGAATCCCAAGGGAAGTTTCCCTGGACCTTTAAATGTAATGCATTTGTAACTTCATCTTTACAAAGATCATTAGTTACTGGGTAGACAGGAGTATACCTTGATTAATAAAAAAAAAAGAATAAAAAAAGGAAAGCAAGTAAACCATGAGAGGAGAGCAAGAGATGAAAGGAGCAGAGAAGAACTGCACAAACAACCATAAACAAGTAACAAAATGGCAATAAGTACATACTTATCAATAACTACTTTTAATGTAATGGACTAAAGGCTCTAATCAAAAGACATAGGATGATGGAATGGATAAAAAAGCAAGACCCATCTATATGCTGCCTTTAGGAGACTCATTTCAGACCTAAAGACACTTGCAGATTGAAAATTGAGAGGGTGGAGAAACATAATGCAAATGGAAGTGAAAAGAAAGCCAGGGTAGCAATACTTATATCAGACAAAATATAATTTATTTTTTTATTTACTTAGAGAGAGGGAGCATGGACTGGGGAGAGGCAGAGAGAGAATCCTAAGCAGGCTACATGCTGTCAGCACAGAGCCCAACACGGGGCTCAAACTCATGAACTGTGAGATCATGACCTGAGCTGCAATCAAGAGTCAGATGCTTAGCCAACTAAGCCACCCAAAATAAACTTTAAAACAAAGACTGTAACAAGTGACACAGGAGTACTTATATTTCTGATACTGCCTTAGTCCTACAGTTCTGAAGCATTTTGTAAAGATAGGCCCCTTAATAGTAATAACAGTCACAGACCTCCTACACCCCCAGAAATGCGCATATGCGGATCTCATACAATGTTACACAAGATGTCAAGGAATCTGTGGACCTCACGTTAAGAACTCTTATGTTGGTGACTCAAATCACATTTATTACACAGTACATCCACATGTCCTCTATCCAGATATATTTGCCAAACATAAATACCTAATAACACAGTGTCTGGCTCATCATTCAGAGAAAATGTAACAGAGTAGATAGATACATGCTTACATACAGACCATAAATAAGTGCCAAACCACTGATTGTGACCATGTGCTGTAGGAGGAGTTCAAAGGAAGGAAAGATTAATGCAGGCAAAGATGGTCTAGGAAGATTTCCTCAAGGGGGCAGACCATTTCCGTTAGGGGAGAACAGTAGGAGATAAAATGTACAAGTCAGAAAGTGGGAGGGGAGCCAGGAGAAAGATGTGAACAGAGGTAACAATGGGAAGACAGGGTTGAGGCCTGAGTGGCCAGACAGCCGAGGACAGGCTGTGGAGACAGAGGACTGGATGGGCGAAGGAAGAAAGCAGATGAACTAGCTGCACTGCACCAACAAAAATCACCATTATCAGAAACAGCAAGTAACCATCAGCCACAGAACTAATGGGGGCTGTGATGCCTTCTAGGGTTTCATGAGAGTCAAGAAGCCAGAATAAATCCCATCCATGCCTCTAGTTGTGAAAATATAAACTTAGCTACTCTGCATTTTTGTTTCCACAACACAACTCTATTTATAATTCCTTATACACACAGTGCTCTTCTTGCCTTTTTGCCTTTACTCAAGACATGCCCTCTTCTAGAACAGCCATTTGTCTGACAAAAACTCTGTTCATTCTCTCTCAAAAACTTCCGGTGCTCCTCACCACGAGACTGGCGAGTACCCTGTGCGTGCCTGCACCATGGTAGCGTGTGCCTGCACTGATCTGTTCAGCAGGTTAACTCCCCGTGTGGACAGAGACTATCTGGCTTACCTTCTCATTCCCTGTGCGCACGGAGCTGGGTTATCCTAAAAGGCCACTGCAGGTCTCCCTGGCTTCAACATGTGACCCTCCAGAACTGTGATTCCATATCTTGACATCAGGGTAATCTTTTCTGAACTAAAATTCAAGGCTGTTTTTGTTTGTTATTAGAGGTGACGTTACCAGTGGCCATTTTAAACTACATACAGGCACACATCAGAGACACTGTGGGTTCAGTTCCAGACCACTGTAATAAAGCAAATATCATAATAAAGTGAGTCAAATGAATTTTTTAGTTTCCCAGTACTTATAAAAGTTATGTTTACACTGTAACTATTAAATATGCAATAGAATTCTATGTCTTCAAAGACAATGTTCATACTTTACTTTAAAAATACTTTATTGCTAAAAAAAAAAAAAAGGCTGACCATCATCTGAGCTTTCAGGGAGTTGTAATCTTTTTGCTGGTAGAAGAAATTGCCTCAACATTAATGATGCTGACTGATCAGGGTGGTGGCTGCTGAAGGCTGGGGTGGCTGTAGCAATTTCTTAACAGTGAAGTTTGCTGCATCAATGGACTCTTCTTCTCCCAAACAGTTTTCTCTGTGCCACATGATACTGCTTGATAGCATTTTACCCACAGTGGACCTTTGTTTAAAACTGGGGTCCATGGCTCAGTCAGTTGAGCATCTGACTTAGGCTCAGGTCATGATCTCACAGTTTGTGGGTTCAAGCCCCGTGTCGGGCTCTGTGCTGACAGCTCAGAGCCTGGAGCCTGCTTCGGATTCTGTGTCTCCCTCTCCCTCTGCTCCTCTTCATCTCATGCTGTCTCTCTCTCTCTCTCTCTCTGTCTCTCTCTCTCAAAAATAAACATTAAAAAAATTTTAATTGGGGTCAATCCTCTCATCCCCTGCCACTGCTTTATCAACTAAGTTCCTGTCATACTCTAAGTCCTTTGTTGTGTTTCAGCAGTCTTCTTGGAATCTTTACAGGGTAGATTCCATCTCAAGAAGCCACTTTCTTTGCTCATCTGTAAGAAGTAACTCCTCATCCGTTAAAGTGCTATTCTGAGATTGTGGCCATTCAGTCCCATCTTCAGGCTCCACTTGTGATTCTAGTTCTCTTGCTGTTTCTACCCCATCTGCAGTAACTCCCTCCACTCAAGTCTTGACCTCCACAAAGTCACCCATGAGGGTTAGAGTCAACTTCTTCCAAACTCCTGCGAATGCTGATATTTTGACCTTTTCCCATGAATCACAGATGTTCTTAATGACCTCTAGAATAGTGAATCCTTTCCAGAAGGTTAATTCACTTTGCCCATATCCATCAGACGAATCACTATCTATGGCAGGTACAGCCCTAAGAAATGTTTATTTTTTAGTTTTTTATTCTAGAGAGACAGAAAGCAGCAGGGGGAGAAAGAGAATCTTAAGCAGGCTTCACACTCAGTGCAGAGCCTGATGCAGGGCTTGATCCCACAACCTTGGGATCATGACGTGAGCTGAAATCACAAGTTAGAGGCTCAACCGACTGAACCACCCAGGGGCCCCTAAAAAACGTATTTCTTAAATAATAAGACTTGAAAGTCAAAGTTACTCCTTGATCTATGGGCTGCAGAATAGATGCCGTGTTTGCAGGTATGAAAACATTAATCTCAGTGTCCATCTCCATCAGAGCCCTTGGGTGACCAAGTGCATTGTCAGAGAGTAGTCACATTTTGCAAGGAATCTTTTTTTCTGAGCAGTAGATCTCAACAGTGAATTTAAAATATTCAGCACACCACGTTGTAAACAGACGTACTGCCATCCAGGCTTTGTTGTCCCATTTACAGAGCACATGGTGGATTGAGCAGAACTCTTAAGGGCCCTATGGTTTTTAGAACGATCAGTGGGCACTGGCTTCAACTTTAAGTCACCACCTGCTTTATCCCCTAACAAGAGACTCAGCCTGTCCTTTGGAGCTCTGAAGCCAGGCACTGACTTCTCCTAAGAAAATCCTAGATGGCAGCGTCTTCCAAAATGAGACTGTTTTATCTACATTGAAAACCTGTTGTTTAGCATGGCTGAGCTGAGCTAGATCTTCCGGATAACTTGCTGCAGTTTCGACATCAGCACCTGCTGCTTCACTGTGCACTTTTATGTAACGGAGATGGTTTTCCCCTTAAACCTCAGGAATCACCTTCTGCTAGCTTCCAACTTTTCTTCTGCAGCCTCCTCACCCTTGTCAGCCTAACTAGGATTGAGTTAGGGCCTTACTGTGGCTTAAGCTTTGGCTGAAGAGAATGTCATGGCTGGTTTGATCTTCTATCCAGACTAGTCAGACTTTCTCCACATTGGCAATAAGGCTGTTTTGGTTTCTTAGTCTTCGCGTGTTCACCAGAAAAACACTTCATTTCAAAAACTTTTTCCTTTGCATTCACAACTTGGCTGTTTGGCAAAAGATGCCTAGCTTTTGGCCTCTGGGCTTTGGATGTGCCTTCCTCACATAGCTTAATCATTTCTAGCTTCTGATTTGCAGCGAGAGGCGTGCGACTCTTCCTTTCACTTGAACGCATGGAGGCCAATGGAGGGTTATTGACTGACCTCATTTCAATATTGTCATGTCTCGTGGGATAAGGAGGCTTGAGGCGAAGGAGAGCGGTGGGGCAAATGGCTGGTCAGAACATGCACATTCATCAGTTAAGTGTGCTGCCTTGTCTGGGCATGGGTCTTCGTGCCCCAGTTACAATGCTAATATCAAAGGTCACTGATCCCAGATCACCATAACAAATACTGTGATAATAAAAATGTTTGAAATGTGAGAATTACCAACATGCACGATAGAAACACGAAGTATAAGTAAATGCTATTGGAGAAGTAGGGCCGACTGACCTGCTCAGTGCAGGGTTGCTGCCATAGATCTTCAGTTTATAAAAAAGGCAGTATCTGCGAAATGCAGTAAAACAGAGTATGGCCATACGTCGGAGTGCCTGGGCCGCAGTCTGTGACTGTGGTCCTCTGCTTGCGTTTCTAGCATCTTTGCCTTGAGGGCTTTGGCGGCTGGAGCCCCCGGTCCACTGGTCCTGTCTCGGGCACAAGGTGCATGCTGTGAGCAGGTCACTCGGGACTGTCAACCACTGGGCGCTCTGCTCAAATGTCACCTCACAGAGGGTTTCCCTGACCCCTGGATGGAAAATAAAAACTTAGCAGTCACCGCATCCTATTTCGCTGCTTTATTTTCTTCATAGCACTTCTCACTGTCTGAATTCGGATCTCTGTATCTTTTATATAACATTTTATTCAAAGAATTATTCTTCTACCGATGGAAAGTCAACTTTCTCCTTAGTGTTTTAACTTTTTCTTACTTTTTATTTTTAAAGGAGGATTCTCTGGATCACATTTGAGACGTGGAAGAAATTTGCAAACTCTATGAAAGAGGAAAGGATAAAAGAAGAAAGGCGAAAGCAACTCCGCAGGAAGGTAGCTGAAATTCTCCCGGACTTCCAGATGCTCGCACCACGGTGACTGTCGTAGCAGCAGCGGACGCTGGCCCTGGTGTCCCAGGAGTCCTTGGGGGGACGGTGTGCGTGCACAGTGCGGCGTGCAGGGTGGGCGTCCGCACACACGTGCATACGCCTGCTCTGTCAAATACTTCCTGGACCAGAGGGATTACCCGCCGAATGTTCACTTCTTTCTTTGATTCCTCTTGGATTGCTAATTCACTAAAGCATTTATCACAGCAGGATTATTCAGAAGAACAGTCTAAAGCTCAACTCTTCAAATGCCTCCTACATATTTTTAGAATCATAAACTTTAAAAGGGGACAAGTGTTTGCTTGCCTGAGCCTTTGAAGGCCTTATGATATAACATGAGTGGTTGACAAATGTACCTTCAAGAGAAATTAAAGGTAGTCAGTACTTAGAAAAGGAGTCACAGGTGCTCCATTACCTAGAAGGTCAGCATCAGGAACAGACATTCTGCCAGGCCCCATCCTTCTGCCCACCCCCAGTGGGAAAGCATGTGTCAGACCGGACTCGGTGCAGCTGCGGCAAAGGGCCGACCACAGACCCTCGTTTCAGAGATTCCCTCCCTCCAGTGCATCCTCACCAGCATGAAGAGGATTCCAAGAGCCAACAGCTCCATCAGAAGCAGTCCAGATGTCTGTTAAAATGTGTGTTCGGGCTCACAACCGCGGCTTCACATAATATGCTCCGTCTGTCGCCTAGTCCTCAGCTCCGTTTGATCCGCACACGGAGATAACTTTCTCAAAAGAAGGGTTTACCTTGAAGGTGCAGAAGACTACAAAGACTGACAAAATGCTCTCCTGTGGACTGTCTGAAGTACGTGCAAGAAAAAAACACTTCATCACAAACAACAGGTTTACTGTAACAAATCCAAGTCATAGAGAAGGGCAGTCAGTAAAACCAGAAGGCCCCTTGCAGCCCCGAGCTCACTACTATTGTTTGGTAACTTGAGAATTTCAGTTGGTAAAATAAAACCATGCTGTTCAAGAAACCGCCGTCGTCTCTCACTCCCTAGGAGGAACGTGCCGTTGTGCCGCCGGCACAGTGGCCTCATCCTCGGTCTCTGGAACACGTGTAAGGATTTACTCAGAACTGACAAAACGCCCTCAGCCAAACTTGATTTCTTCTACAGACTCCCTGTCCCCACACATCCTTCCCTTTCACGTGAGTACACAGATGTCAGCTAAAAACTCATTTTAAGACCAACAAGCACTAAAGAAAACGGGACTAAAATGAACTCCTACTTCCTTAATCTCGCTCCATCCAGATCACCCTCTGCTATCCTTGCCTGTAGGACAGCACAGAACCCTGGCGGCCAGTAGCACCCAGACGCCAAATACCAACGTTAGGTCAGTTCCAAGCCTACAGACAAGGAAGGGTGAAGCGCTTAAGTCAACATGCCAAGGGCCCAAATAAATCCCATAAAGCTTAAGTTTTCTCTCAAGCTTTCCTTTATTCGTCCTTCACCTCGCGCATCAATTAGGCAGTGAGTCTTTAGCAGCCCATGTTATGACTGGGCCAGTGAGGGCTTCTTACGTACTTCAGAAACCTCCTAAAGACACACGAGAAAATTACTTTGTCAGTGACATCTGCTTCCTGAGGCACTATCCTGAAGACACGATTAGAAATGTTACCGCTAACAAAATGCCCAAACAAGCAGGACGCCTGGCCTATACTAGAAAATGTAACCAGCAGAAAAACGCCAGGTCAGGACTAGGGTAACCTAGGTCACAGGATGGGGACCCCTCGGTAGCCAAAGCAGCGGAGCAGCTCTGACACAGGCTTTTCTAACAGCAAAACAGTTCAGGAGACACACTAAGAAACGCCATTTCCCTTAAAGAAAGCACTTTATTTTCCATTTAAGCAACTTGGTCACAGTACATTATTTTACATACATGGCAGTAATTTTTTAAATCTCCATTTAAAAGGCCTTGTGTCCGAGTCTGAGGTGATAAGAGGATATGAATCCAAGTATAAAAACAGTGCAAAACGTTTAGCCCGCAGCCTCCAGAGCTGGCGTCCGGAATCCCCTCGAACGTTGCTGGGCCAGTTACATTAAACATTGAATAGTAAATATTCCTGGGTGTCCTTTAGTCTAATATCAGACTCAGAAATGTAATCAAGTGCAACGGCTCCACAGCCCTAACCACTCAAACCATCAAATGACCCAGACCATAGGTCCGCGGCAGGTTGAGCTCCCAAGTTCCATGACATGGCGTCTTGGCAGTGGTGCCGTGGGAAGAAACACGGGATGTGTGTCGCATCGATAACTAGCATAGACTAGCTCTGCTTTTAAAGATTTGCCTCTAAAGTATGAATTCTCTAGGAGTGAAGGTGCCACCAGGAAGGCTGGAGTAGCAGGAAGTCAAAAAGCCCTACTCGGAAACGTAGCTAGAAATAGCCACGACCTTTAAGAAAACTGTCTCCACTGGGGCGCCTGGGTGGCTTAGTCGGTTAAGCGTCCGACTTTCGCTTAGGTCACGATCTCGCGGTTCGTGGGTTCGAGCCCCGCGTCGTGCTCTGTGCTGACTGCCAGCTCAGAGCCTGGAGCCTGTTTCAGTCTGTGACTCCCTCTCTCTCTGACCCTCCCCTGCTCACGCTGTCTCTCTCTCTCTCCTAGAAATAAATAAAACATTTAAAAAAAAAAAAAAGAAAAAGAAAACTGTCTCCATTAACCACTGGGTCTTTGGCTGCTGCTAAAACTACAGTGAAGCACTTGGTGCCGCCTGAAGTGGGGTTGACAGCCCACACGAGCAACAAGATTACATGTAGCTGATTTTGCAACAAGTTTCTTTTTTTTTTTTTTTTTAATGTTTATTTCTGAGAGAGAGAGACAGCGTGAGCANGTCAGACGCTGGGGCGCCTGGGTGGCTCAGTCGGTTGGGCGTCCGACTTCGGCTCAGGTCATGATCTCACGGTTCATGCAACAAGTTTCTATTCATCGCAGCAAACACCCGGGAGAACAGGGGATTTTATCCAGCACTAAGCCTAGTTCTCATTCCTCCCCCCACCCCGCGNCACGGCCACTGTCACCAAATGTATCTCTGGAACTCATTTGTTCACAGAGGCCTTGTCCTTTAAAGGGAAAAAAATAAATCCCTCTAATAGTTCCAGGTCATAACAAGGTGTAAGAATCTAGGAGTGAAGACTAAGGGTGTCCGAGGGCCTGGAGAAACCCTGCTCACAAACAGCCCCTTGTTTGCTGCTCCTTTTCGTGCAAATACTTCAGCAGGCTTGTACCCCCACTAAAACACCAAAGTTTTCAAAAGTTTGAGCTTTCTTCTGAAAAACGCCCATCATGAAGATCTCAAGGAACTTAAAACAAGCATCTTAGTTCCCACCAGCCAGAATCGCATACAAGGAACCCTGCAGGTGTGGGTCAACTCTAGGGCTGTGTGGCTATGAAGATGGCAGTCGCTCCCAATCCTCCCACATGACCCTGGTCTCGCGGGGACTGCTCGTCTTTATTGTGGCTGATTTTGATGGCTGTCAAAGATTTAACAAGAGTGTCAAATTACCAACCATGCTAATGTTTCTATGAATTCTATCATCAACTGCTAGACAATCAGAGTTGCCTACACATCTGATGTTCAAGAGACCACAACTAGAGATTTCTGGCCACAGGGGCTGTCCTTGACATTATTACTCTCTCAAACTTACGCAGAAAAGTCCTATCAGATCCAACGTTAACTCCAAACGAATGCCTGACTCTGGGCCAGTACCAGGGCATCACTGTAGAAACCACAGACTAACATCCCCAGACTTGCTCTTTGGCTCGTCCCAGGGGAATACGGAGCCTCTCACTGGTTAAACAGTCCATCTCTGGGGAGAGCAGTGACAGCGAGGAGACTGTATAAATATGTGGTGAGTGAGTGTCTTAAGGACAGCTTCGTTCCATGGCAGAACTAGGGACGGTGCCAGCTGCAGAGGGAAGAGTTGCAGGAAGTAGCAGTATTTCCTCTCGACATTTATAAACCTCTTACTACGGCAGCATGCACAGAAAGACAGGAAAAGCTGGCAATATTTCCCCTATATGAAGCTATAAGCCAAAGCAAATTTAAGGACTCATGAATTTTCTTTGGGATTGCAAAATAAGTACACGTATAAAACCAAACATTTCGAGAGGGTATTTCCCCCATTCCAAGATTGCCTCATCTTAAATCTATGGCAGACAAGACCTATTCTCTATAAATATTTAATATTCTATACATTTTCAGTTTTAAGATATGATTAAACAGACAACTTATTATTTCAGGAAGAGCTAGGAACCGTGGTCCATTAATTAGTGGAAACCACATATACCCTGTTTCTTCTCTCCAAGTGAGATACTTTTGTCTAGGGAACGGTGAATGAGAAGTCATGTGCAAGTAAGAAATGTCAATCAATTCCTCAGAGAGTTCATGCCAGAAGAATGTGAATGCCATAGACCGGCTTTTGCAACCCAGTGCTATAACTGACAGTGTTTGAATTACTTACACGAAAAAAAAAAATCAAGCCCTTGATATTAACCAGCCACCCTACCCAGGAAAGAGGGTAAAATGCTCCCCACGAGGGTGTCTGTTCTCCTCTTCCAGCCTCATCCTAAGTGCTCTAGCACCTTCTCAGGTGAAACATGGAAAAGAGGAAAACACCAGAAATGCCTACTAGAGTTTGGAGTTATGTAGAGTAAATCCAAACAGAATAAATGTGTAAGAAATAAGATAAAAAAATAAGGACTCATCACCTAAACTCATGACCAGCGTATATTACACTACCAGGAATTGTAATTGTTATCAACTGTCCCTTCAAGATCAGATGATTGTCTACATCTATCTGGTCGTCCTCTACCTCGTTTGGGTAGTTAATGTCTAATACTTCAGAGAGTGAAATTACCGTAACTATACAATGTGGTATTTCAGGATCTTTCATTCTAAAATGCTGAAAGTGGATTACTCTGATAGTTTTGGCTTCAATACTCTGATCTATAAACAGTTTTCTCAGTCTTAGAATTTTCCTAATAATACTTCATACCTGTTGAGTGCTTTAGTCATTTTCCAGTGCCGTCCACATACCTCATCCCGCGCATGACCCTCACGACTGTGTGGTGAGCCAGGGTAGGCACTAGTACCCCCACTTTACAGATGAACCTGAGACTTGAGGAGGTGACTCAACTAAGGGTCACATGGCTATCAGGAATTGAAAGAGGGCCTGGAAACTACCCCAATCCAAACTCTCCCGCCTACTAACAGATGGGAACTGCTTCGTCAATCTGTGCACTAGCAATCCACATCCTCTTCCACATGGTGACGGAGTTAGTTAACAAGGTGACTGGAAAAGAATGGCTCTACTTTTACTGCTTCGATATAAAAATCTCTTAGGTTGAAGTCAGGAAAATTCATTTCTTCCCAGTCCAATGTCTAAACCTGAGCATGGCCCCGTACAGCCTTTAAGAAACTGGGGATAAAAACGAACATCCTGTGTGGACTCTGAAGTATACAGTGGGAGGGAGCAGAGGGAGGGGCTGCCCCTCGCAGAGCCACACGGAAGGCACTTCAGACAATGTCCTCGGCAGGGTGGTGGAAGGGGTGGGCGCCCAGGGTGGAGAACTGGTACCAGTTCCGCAGGAAGCCCCGGTTGTACTGGCCTGTGTCCACGATGAGCCCCCAGAGGAGCCGGCGTCCCGTCTTCTGTCGAAGGGCCTGCTGGACTTCCCTCTCAGTGACGTTGTAACTGATGTTTATCAGCTGGATGAGGAAGATGTAGGCCATGCCTGCCGTGACGATCACAGAGTACCACACGCAGGTGAAGGACAGCGCTGAGCTGGGAGGAGAAAGGGTGGGTCAGGACTGCCCATCTTGTCAGTGGGAAAGTGGCGCCATGCTAACATTTGACACACGCAGTATTCCTTCTGAAGGACTTCAGCGCCGTCCCCCTTCCTCTCCCGATTGGAAGATACTTTTCTACCCTCAGGACACCAGAACGCTTAATTTAGGACTGTTCCCACGACCTGTTTTATACTATGATCATGTTTTATGCCTCTTTTTCTAGAATGTTGTATTACAGTAGCAAGGACGTTTTTGTATTTGGCGTCCCCACTCAGCCAACACAGTGCCTCCCATGACAGCATCTGTAATCTATCGAATGAATGAACAATTCCGAAATCATTCTTAACTGAGCAGACACTGCTATAAACGTCCTCAAGGAAGCTGTGGGTGGGAACGCGGAACAGTGCTAAGGCCCTGCATCGCCATTCTTTTCATTCTAGTCAGTACAACGCCGATGGACACAAATCGCTACGAGCCCTGACTTCTATGGAGGAGCCCCATCACATCTCAAATCCAGCCTCCTCAAGCCAAACAGAACCACACCAGACAGGAGAGTGCCTTTCAGCTCAACAGGAAGACTGTGAGGCCAAGGCCGATTAATGTCTGCCAGCTGACTCTTTTCAAACATTTGCAAATGAAGGGCCAGCAGGAAATGAACCCATCCCCAGGAATCTTCATTTGTTAACCTGAAAGGGACTCAGAGCTATAATGAATTCACCAAAGAGATAAGGAAAACCAAAGCTCAATCAGGTGATGTGAAGCACATGTATGGAGGGTGAGTGTCAATGGCAGACCATGTTCCACATTCCAGGTCAGTGGCCCCCAGAAAGTTCACAAAACTCATGCTTAGCAACACACAGACATGCTCTGCTTTGGGACTTTATCACCCACATTTCACGATCTCTAACACTCTCCATACTGGAAGAAAAGGAACTGACCCTGAGGAGGACCAATCTATTCTAATGCTTACAAATCTCTAGATGGAGAAGAGCAATGGGGGATCTGGCCTCAGACTAATATAAACAAATACCTCCACAGAAGCACTATGTAGGTAAAGCGGGGATTATTCTGAAAATGAAGAGTAATAAGAAAGACAAGAAGGGGCGACTGGGTGACTCAGTCTGTTAAGCGTCCGACTTTGGCTCAAGTCATGATCTCACAGTTCACAAGTTGGAGCCCCACGACAGACTCTATGCTGACAACTCAGAGCCTGGAGCCTTCTTCGGATTCTGTGTCTCCCTCTCTCCCTGCCTTTCCCCCACTCACACCCTGTCTCTCCCTCTCTCTCTGCCTTTCCGCCACTCACACCCTGTCTCTGTCTCTTGAAAATGAATAAACTTAAAAAAGAAAAAAAGAAAGATAAAGACCATGGGGGCAGAGCTGTGCTAGCTCAGACTGGGGGCCACAGACCCCACACAGCATCCACCTTGGAGGAAAATGTGACGGAGAGGACACAAAGAACACAGGCAGTGTCCCCCTCCCCCACTCCCCCCAGGGCCGCAGTGCTCTGGGGAGAGACCGGCTGTGGCCAAAGCTGCAAAAACCCCCACTTACTATAATCCGAGATCCCCACAATATATAAATGTGCCCTAACCTAACAAAGGAAGTTGTGACCTAGATACCACACTCATCATGAGTGGTGATTTTTTTAAAAAGTAGAACAGGAAAAACCAATGGAGGTTATAAAGTAAAGAAATGTTACAGAAATCATGAGCACACCACAAAAGGGTCAGAAGCAATAAATCCAGATAGGGCTAAAGAGCATGAAAAAGCCACAACAAAGGGAGGTCTTGCTTTGACAATCTACAACAAAGCAGACCACACACATACCCTGGGACCCCTCGCTTATGGCTTCAGTTTCACTATTGCTACCTCGGGCATGCACGCGGTCATGTATCTGACGCTAGACTTCCCTAACTGAGACGGGCCCTCTCTGCGGTGTACTAGTTCCTCAGTCCGTAAGGGTCAACGATCAGCACCCTAGAGAAACGCACCTATCCACTGCATAATTTTGTTGACAATTTCTTTTTTTTCTTTTTTAATGTTTTTTTAAATTTATTTTTGAGAGTCAGAGAGAGACAGCGTGAGCAGGGGAGGGTCAGAGGGAGAGAGATGCAGAATCTGAAGCAGGCTCCAGGCTCTGAGCTAGCTGTCAGCACAGAGCCTGATGCGGGGCTCGAACCCACAAACTGTGAGATCATGACGTGAGCCAAAGTCAGATGCTTAACCAACTGAGCCACCCAGGCGCCCCAACAATTTCAAGGATACCCAGCATCCGATAACTTGTCCTATGTTTTGGTTGAACACTCATGAGCTGGCAGCAGATCACAGCCCCTTACATTAATGGCAACATCCATTCCCTCTCCTACGGACCTCTGTGCTACGGCAGCCACATCTCACCTGTAATCTGCGTAAACTCCGGGACAATAGAAGAGAGCTGTGAAGACACTTCTATCTCTACAAATGGTGTCCAAGGTCAGTGTTATCCCATACACCGAGGTGAGCAAGAAGATCGAAAGGGCAAGTATAAATGCTTGATGATTTGATTCTCCAACACAGCTATTTATCCTCAAAACAGCATAGGGGGAAGAAAAAGCAAACATTTTTAAAAGTTGTTGATACAGATGGTAGCTAGATTCATCATGGTGATCATTTCATAATGAACATAAACACTGAATCACGATGCCGTGCATCTGAAAGTAATATAACATTGTAGATCAAGTTCAGTTCAATGAAAAAGAAAGAAAAGTTCCCCATATAACTCACATAATAAACAAGAAAACTGTAAAAACAGGGATAATGTGAATATCAGTAACTAAAAACTAAGTTCTCTTATTTTTCAACTTGAGGGAATTAAACACTTGCCCACTGAGAGATGGAGTCTCAAAGACTCTGCTCTTTCCAAAGTGAAATTATATCATTAGTTTAAGGACAAACTAAGTTAAAAGCAGAAGCCAGCTAACAAATAGTAACAAATCTATTACCCAACTATGAAGAGAGTTAATACTGTAGCCACCATGATGAGGAAAGGGTGATAATCAGTTATGAAAACTTAAAAATACTAAACCAGAATTATTTTACAGTATAGGAAAAAATACGTTAAATATATATGTGTATATACACACACACACACACAGCAACACAAAAATCCCAAGAGGTCAGAAACGTGGCATGGGGTGGAGAACGACTCGCTAATACACAGACTACTCCTCAGGGAAAAAGTTCTGTCTCATGACCAGGTGTAGGGCAGTGGACTGGCATCCCTGGTGCCCACTGCACACCAGATGCCCATGTGGGCAGAGATCTTCTACACAGAGCTGTCAGGCCCCCTGCAAACCAGCACTGTAAACAGGCCGCCACCACACACACACACACACACACACGCACGCACGTGCACAAGAATACATGACGAACACCCAGAAGTGGAAAACTGAGAAGTGAAAATACCTGTTCACTCCTAAAGAAAGGCCCAGAAAAGAGCTGTCCCTGTACCTGAACCCACACCTGAGGTCCGCTCCAAGGCCCTCCTGGCCTTGCTGCATCCTCCTCCTCCTCCTCCAGGTCCCCTTCTATGGGCGGGGGCAGGGTGGGGCGGGGCAGGCTACACTCCCAGAATCCTCAGCATCCTAGCCATAAAACGCATAGTTCCCTGACCACAAGTGCCTGGAGAACTAGAGCAGCAAACGCACTACTTAGAGCACTGGCATCAGAATAGCTACACCCCCTTTCAGATTCACTCCGTGAAACAAACAGCAACACTGTCTTCAAAAGTTACACTCCATGCTGTATGGGCCTTATGTGTCCTACTTCGGCACTGGCCAGCTGGGAGGTACCAAAAAAGCCCCACTTTCAGGGCACCTGGGTGGCTCAGTCACTTAGGTGTCTGACTCTTCATCTCCACTCGGGTCATGATCTCGTGGTTTGTGGGTTCGAGCCCCGCGTCGGGCTCTGTGCTGATAGCGCAGAGTCTCTCTCCCTGCCCCTCCCCTGCTCTCTCTCTCAAAATAAACAAAATTAAAAAAAAAAAAAAAGCCCACCTCTCTATAAATAACAAAACAGGAAGGCACCTGGTAGCGCCTTCCCTCAACAACGCAGACCAGGAGTCACGAGAATGGGAAAGGACGTACGGTGAGGGGACAGGGTCACCTACAAACACAGGAACACTTTCTCGAGCTGTGTTCAAAAGGTACAGCAAAGGGAAACGTGCTTATACGGATTCTGATCCCTTCATTTTTTGAAAACACCGTTTGGCTGCAGATACTTCTCTTGCTGGAAGGAGACGGTAACTGAGGGGCAGCTCAGAAGGGAACAGCAAAACAGCACCACCACCACCACCCTTCGGGAAACGACTGAGGGGGCTACATCTGTGAGACTGGGAAGCTGGTGACTCAGTGGGAACATCACACCAGAGCACAAATATCTGCAAGGTGTAAAGCTGGGAACGAGTGAGATTTCAGGGGGCGCAAAGGGAGAGCAAACGCGGCCAGAGCCTCGTGTGAATTTACACTCTGCGAGCCCCCAGATTTCCCCAACATACCAGACACAATGGTGGTCCATTCTCCTCACACAGATGCCACAGATCCGGCAATGCCACGCCCGGGCTGGTCGCACCAGCTGGCACTTGGCACACCAGTCCTCCTTGACCTTAGTGGGGCTTCCAGCCAGCGCCCTGGAAGAGCCCTTGGGATCATCCTTCAGCGTGCGGTTGTTGAGACTGCCAGACGTTTCTGCGCCAGGGAACCCTTTGGTCTTCTGCCCTTTTCTGTTCAGGCATTCAGCCTGGCTGGTGCTGAGAGATCTGTCACTGCTTGCTGGATTTCTGAGGTAGCCTGGATTCTTCTTGGCTCTGTACAAGGCTAAGAGTATCAGAAACAACCCGCAGGTAAGAAGAGCCAGCTGAGTAGGCCCCACGCGCCCTTTGGGGACCACTTCCTGCAGGAATACGTAGTACATGTAGCCCAGAGAGAACAGTCCGAGGCTCAGGAAAAACAGAGTCTGTTCTTTCCTTCTGTGAGTGAGGTAGTAGTACCACAGAGCCAGCACAGGAAGGGAGGTCAAAACCACCACCCCCAGGAGGAAATGCCAGGAAGCCACGCGGAGGAAGACGGGCAGGAGGATGAGTGGGGGAATGATGCTAACGTTAACTTTTTTGGCTCCCCGAAGCCAAGGAATTCGGAGGCGATCGGAAATAGTATCCATGATTCTTTCGCAAGTCTCTGGTTGCACGGATTTACATGTAATCCATCTATTCAGAAGAGCACAAAGAGAAGGCACTTCACATGGGGTTTGCTGAATGAAAAACCACTGAACACCCTAAGCCAAACAGCAGGATAAATGATAACAGAGGCCAAAGGCCAATATTCTGCTTCCATACTACTAAGCGTGAGCTTTCCGGATCGCGTATCATTGTTTAAAATGAAAGAGAAGCTACCACTTAGAAATTCAACAGTTAAAACCATTTCTCCTTGAAGCAAATACACAGGAATACACAGACATTCTGTACAAGTACTGTTTAGATTTAGAAGGGTATAGAGACATAAGATCCTCAAAACAATCGACAATCTAGCTGCGAAAACAACCTGGGAATTCAGGAGACATCAGGTAAGAGACAAAGGAGCAAAATCACCCAGTGAACTAGTGTGGGCAAACACTGGGAGGAGCACTCAGAGGAGAGTGAACACTTTCGGGTGGAATCACTAGAGAGGTCTCTGTGAACAAAAGGTGGGCTCTGCGCCCGACCCCGAGGGCTGGCTGGTACTGACTGGTGTGGGGAGAGGGCGGGGGGGGGACAGGAGGCAGGGGGGGGGCCCACCGCAGAGGCATGTGTACAGCACAACCCTGTCCTGTGCCCAGGGAGTAAACCAGTCTAGCAAAGCCAGGGGGCTGCCTAAGAATGGAGATCAAACTGGTAAGGGGAAACGACGGAGCTTCGTGGACACACGGTATTTGTTGGCTTTTTGTGGACACTTGGGCTCATAAGACAACGGTCAGTTCAAGGAATAACTGACCACAGACAGACAATTTGGAAAAGTAAGGCGACAACTTGAACGTGAGGGGAGATGACCACATGGGAGCAGTACAGGGCAGCAGGACAGTGGAAAGACCGGGAATCTATCTCCGGAGAAAGGTAAGGAGAGGACTCAGCAACAGCCCAGGTCTCCAGGGCTAGGAGAGAGGAAGAGCTGGAAGGTTAATGGAAGCGCTGTGGTCTCAACGGATGGAAGTTATGGAAACGGCATCATGTTCCCATTCCTTAAAGCAGGGTGCTCCATTTGCTCAGTATGAACTTTAAACGGAGTCCATTTAAAAACACCTGTAAAAAAGACTACAGATACTCTCAAGGAAGAATTACAACAGGACTGTAGGTCTTCAGGCCTCTGGTAGTAAACTACAATGTCGCAAGACCGCTTTTCATGTCGACACGGATGCACCAAGCTCTAAGTCCGCAACGTGCCTCTGCGGTGACTTTTTTAACCGGAAATAATTATTCAAAGGAAAGGCAACTTGCCAAATGTCCTTATTCTTCTCCCACACTATGCTTTCCGTATGGCAACAGTTTTTAGACTTATTTACAAAATGGATAAACACCTCGTTATTACCGTTGGGCACCAAATTTTTCTCACTGATGTTAAAAGTCATCTTTTTGGACAGTAATTTCCAACACTTAGGACTGATGCTGAAAATAAAAGCCAAATACAATTATCGGTCAAGACCGTGTTGCTGCCCACGCTGCAAACAGCCAGGCAGGGGAAGGAGGTGCCTTCTGGTGAGACCAGTTCCAACAGCAGGAACGTGATCGTTCAGCCCGCAAGACCCTTTGCAGCCGGGTGCAGCCCAGCCTCAAGTAGTTGGTCACAGATGCTGAGACGACTGGGAATGTAGGCACTTCCTGGTACTAATGTGCTCATTTTAAATTTACGGATTCTGGGGGCCTGCACTTCATTTTTTTAAAATACATTTAACATGTCACTATCCCTTTATTTGCCTGTTCTCTCCATCGTTTTCTCTCTTTAAAAATAAAAAAAAACAATGTCCTACTAAACCGAGCTGAATAGACAGCTGTGCAGTTGTGCACTGAGTAATCCACCTTTACAAAACCCTCACACTGGACACAGAAGACGACTCTCAATTTTAGACCCTTGGGAATAGCATCAGGAGCAAATCCTAGTGTTGGGGATGGCTAAGCTTAAAGTATGCTTGGTAGTTTTCAAAAGGGCCAGGGGCTCAGCTTCAAGAAACACTCGGCCCCTTACCTATCGCACCCTTCATCGAGATCTTGGCAATCACATAAACAGGCAGCCACGTGGTTCTTTTCCCCATTTCGATCTATGTACTCGCAGCAGCACAGGGGCTCCAATTCAGGTTCTTCCGCTTTGTTTGTCTTCACTGGCTTCATACTGCCCTTCTGTGTCACGATTTCCACCTGTCACCATGAGTGGTAAGAAGCCCTCAGAAGGTAAAGGTGGAAAGAACACAACACATCTTGTAAACACATCCACACCTCTCTCTCTGATTTTCCGCCAACGCCTGAGAAATCAAAAATGAGAAGAAAGGGGGGAGGGGAGGGGGTGTCTCGTTCTCATCAGGCTTTTCTCTCTCGGCTTGGCCAGACACGGAGCTCTAGGGGCTCCGAGCNCTTGCAGGGCGCCCCTCTCCCGCCTCCGCCGACCGTGAGGACGTGGGAGGGCCGCGAGCGCCGCCCCGCCCCGCCCGAAGAATGACCTTGGAAGGCAAGTTACCTGCTCTCCAGGGCCGAGGTGCAGCTGCAGCCAGAAAGGCCGAGGTGGAGGGGAGAACGGCCGTTTCCTCCCGAGGCGCGGACGCGTCTGCCCAGCTCGGAGCCGGGGGGCTCTCGGTGTGACGGCTGGAGTCTCTTGGAGCTNCGGCCCCGCCGGTGCCTGCGGGCGAGCGGCACGTGGGCGGGGCAAGCCCAAGCCCACGGCCAAGGGAAGTGCCCACGGAAAAACGGGAACCTCGGGAACCCGGAGGATTCCCAAAGTACTGGGGACTTGTGGGTCGGCCAGCCTTCATTCAGACGCGGGCAACAGGCTTAGGCGGAGATCTCCACCGCGAACTGTTACCTAGGTACCGCCCCCAAATTCTCCAGCCCTCCCCTTAAAGGCCCATAGCCGTCCCTGATCTGTTAATTTATAAAGCTTGTTCATTTTCATCATTTCTGGCAAGGAGATTCTACATTAGACCAGCAGGCCTACTAGTACTTTTGTTCCAACAGTCTGCATATTTGAAATGAAATTATCCGGAGAGTAGAGTCCTCTTTGGATTTTATTTTTGCACAAAATGTTAAAAGAGTGTAGGCCCACATACACTCTTTAACTGTAGCAGCGTTTCTAGGTTTTTTTTGGGGGGGGGAGGCTTAACAAAAAAAGAAAAACTACAACTCAGACATTTTGGGTTTTATTGATATCAATTTACATAACAGGTTTGAATGCAATTAATTAAATTCTGCATATATACATGTTGAGTCTTAATCTATAAAGCAACTTTGTTAATTTTCTTTGAGGTATATTTATGAAGTACAAGTTTTAAAGAACATCACAAAAATATTCAGCTTGCCACTGATCATTTTTGTGAATTTAACAAAGAACAAGTCTTCAAGTTTAATATCCAGTGACTCTTGCTCACAGCCAGACACTTCATAAATCCCTATTTTAAAAAACCCCAGGTAAGTACACAGGTACTCTAAGGTAGGTTTGTTGGGAACCACCCAGAGAAATCCATTTTCCTTGTAATACTTTCATTCTCTACAGGCATCTCAAAAATTACTTTAGCAATCTCATGTGGCTTTGGTGACTCTGGGGAAAAAAACATATAACGAAAGGGAAGCGTTGTCCAAAAGTAATAATATATACAAATTATTCCGCACTATCTTTCCCTTGTTCCAAAGGCATCATATTGAGACATATATGCCTAAAAACTTTTCATGAAAGAGCCAAAGCTTCTGTCTGACTTAGAACTTCAGTCATTGCACTAGTATTAGGATACAGTGGCCCCAAAAGTTTTTATTGAAGAGCTAAAGTTTGTGTCTGGTTATAACTTACCAATTGAAACAAGGCACACACATGAATGAATAAGTGAAGACATATATGACTACTGAACAGTAATCCGCAGATTATTTTCAACTAGGTGGTTCACTTCCACCATGGAAGAGTGCTAAACTGAAGCCTCACTTAGTTCAAGTATTCATTTGATCTGTCACTAAGTGCCCAGATTTTAAAATAACCCTCTAGTTTTTAAAATCAGAGCATGGTTCTTCATTTTGAGTGTTAGCATCCTACATGCCTCCTTTTCCAGAATTTACTCCTCTGCCATTTGAGACATGAAGAGGCAAGATAATATCACCTCTCATAGCTCCTGAAACAACTATATTTTCAAAAAGATACAACATGGCTCAAGAAACTTTCAGTTAATAATTTCCAAGTTGCAGATTCAAAACTTGATTACTGAATTCCCATACTAAAACAAAGATGAAGACATTGAAATATCTACAGTACTTAGAAATGTTATAATATATGCCTGAAACCTGGTCCTTCAAAATTCGTAATGATAGAGATGTTTATTCTTAAATTGTTTTCCTTAGCATCTTGAATGTATCTCAGCTGGGAAGCAGCCTGTTGGACACGTACTGATTCTTTGCTAACAGATAAAGCATCAAACTTCAAACCTCATTGTAAAACTACTCAGTTCGGAGTGTCTCATTTTCTTTTTGTATCATAGAAATTCAAATCCAAGACATATTTCACTGGAAATATTGACTAGAGAATATTTCCATTGGAGAATTCCACTGCTTAGAATTAGGTATAAGAAGTGAAGGAATGGATTGTTAAGGCCATCAGAGACCAGTCATCACATTAATGTTATTAAAAAGAATGTTCGTATTAGAAATACCAATAATGACAAAATATGGAAATGTTCCTGTGACAATTCAAATCCTTCATCCTCTGGTTTTCTTCAAGATGTTTGCTTTTAGTTCCAAGTATCTCTACTTCAGACCTTGCGATCACTAGCTTTTGACAGTCATGCCAGTCTTGTTTAGTAGATCAAAAGTTCTCTGAAGCATAACGAGTGAGCTCTTTAACTGCAGACAAAATTAATTTTCAAAATCGGATTAAACTTTATCTGATTGTTTTTATGCCAAAAGGTTACATTTATATATTCAACATAGTTCTGTTTCTACTGATGCCCAGATGAAAGACCGAATTTATAAAACAGCCGGCTGCTTCCGGTACAGGTACGGGTCAGTACGCCTGCTCAGGAGCTCTTCCTGTCTGCAGTAGCCCGCTCTTCTCCCTGTACGGTCCTGCTGCTCATTCTGCCTCCCAGCAGGTGGTTTCCTTAAATGGTTTCTTAAGTGGCAATGGTCTTGCCACTGTCCCCTGAATGACTCGAGTTCCGCCTCCAGGCCTTTGTTCACTATTTTCTTCATGCTGTATTCACCCATCTGAAACTCCCCCATCCCCCCCATCCCCATGCAACCTTCCCTCATCATCCTGCCTTTGAACTCCCAAAGCATTACTACTTACTTGACATTTAACTTTCTACTTTTTTTTTTTTTTTATTTTGAGGAGAGTGCACAGGGGAGAGGGAGGGAGGGGGTGGAGAGAGAATCTCAAGCAGGCTTTGCTCCAATGTGGGGGGGAGGGGTGATTCCCAACCCTGCAATCATGATCTGAGCGGAAACCAAGAGTTAGTTGCTCAACTGACTGAGCCACCCAGGTGCCCCAACTTTGTACATTTTTATAGTTTTTAACAACACACATGGACATCTGATTTTTCTAATCAAATTATAGGCAACTTGAGAGCAAGAATTCTTCTTCTTTGTATTCATTCATTTGTTCATTCAGTAAATGGTAATTGCTTACCTTGTAGATGCTGGGTTTGCACTGAGCTCAGCACTGCATGTACAATGGTGAACCAAATAGGCACCATCCCTGCGGTCCTGGAGTTGACAGACTAGTGAGGGATACAGGGCTCACACAATGTATTCAATTTCTGACTGGAGGTTTGTAGTGTCATTTTCTGAGATTATGTCAACTAGAAGAGAATTAGGCTTAGCTCAGGATGAAAACTGAAGTCTGCATGATCAATGTGTGGTGGCCTGTTAGCATCCAGGTGAAGATGCCAAGTCAGCAAGTAACCGTGTGAGTCTGGAGCTCAGGGAAGAGGTTAGGATAAGCGAGAAGGATACGGGAATCAATGGCACACGTGGCACAAATTAGGGGAGTGAATGAGGCCACCTGAAGGGAAGGTGAGGAGAAGAGAAGAGAATCTAATGAAGAAAGTCTGGAGCATTGGGCCAGGAACAGGTCAAGTAGAGGAGATAGTTTCAACCAGCAAAAGGTCATTTTACTTTATGCTAAGCAAAAGAAGCCAGTCACAAAAGACCATATAGTATATGATTCCATTTATATGAAATGTCCAGAGTGGGCAAACCCATAGAAATAAAAAGTAGATTAGTGACCGTAGAAGCTGAGAGAGTGAAAGATGGCGAAAGACTACTAATGGATATAGGGTTTCTTTTGGGGATGATAAAAAATGCTCTGGAATTAGTGGTGATGGTGGTATAACTTTGTGAATATATTAAGAATTCCTTAAATGGTGAATTTTATAGTATGTCAATTATATCACAATAAAGCTGGGTTTTTATGGTTTTAAAGAAGGCAAGATTAGATACATTGCAAGAAGAGTGGTCAGCTCTGTCAAACACTCATGCTGTAAGATGAAAACTAAAAAAAAAAAGCTATATTAATTTTAACAGCCAGAGTCTGTCACTGGGGACTTTAGCACAAGCAATATCAGTGGAAGGTGTGGGGAAGAAAACAAGGCAGGAGTGAGCTGAAGAACTACTACAGGCTTAAATACAGGCATCCAATTTTGCTCCGTCCCGAAATCCCACTAAAAGCACAAAAAAAGAGACTCTTTAAAGGCATAAATCCACATGGACAGGGAGAACAGAAAGGCGAAAGCAGCAACATAGCTTTGGAAACAAGAAAGCAGCTGGATGACTAGGAGACCAGAAAAACTAGACTCCTAAGCTAACTGCAGAGAAAGCGGAGAACCAACCAAAGCTACCCTGAAGGATCCTCAAAAGCCTCAGGAATTGACAAGAATCTCTGGAAGTGGGAATAAAGGAGGGACTAATGTAATGACTGGATGGCATTTGAGCTCTTCTACTACCTGGTAGAAGTCTACAATTTTATTTTCTGGAGAGGATGGAACGGAGGACCTCTGGTTGACCCAGGGACAATAAGACACCGTTTAGGACAGCAGTGTCGTCCCCAAAATGGAAATTATGTGAAAAAGTGTTGAGACCATCTTCCTCTGCCCTGCCCTCTTCCATCCCTCTACTTTCACTCTGCTCCTAAAATGCTGGCAGCCAGCCTTAATCCTTTGGGTGGAGACTGGAAGACTTTTCTCTATAGAAACTGACCAATCTAAGATGAAAGACCTAAAGGTGGTGATATCAGCATTTCCCAAACAACAGCCCAACCAGATCTACAGAGAAGTTCAGGAGACACCAGCCCAACCTACATTATAAGCTTAAGAACTTCTGATCTGCACAAGCAGACAACCAAGGACTACAGACATCTACTGAAATCTAACTTTAAGGATAGAAACCAAAATGGGGGAAAAGATCTTGATGGAAAGTGAGTATGGAAGAGTAAGAGGATAAGCTTTTAGCCATTGGTCATAAGATCAGAGAGATGAAGATACTACAGGCATTTAAAAAGATCATAATGCCATAAAAAAAGAAAATGCAGAGAAGTCACAGGTCTTTGGAATCAAAAACTTATTACTAACAATTGAAGAAACAATTTTGTGAAGATTGGGTTGAGGAACTCTGAGGAAGCAGAACAAAAAGGCAAAGATGGAAGCTCAAGAGAAAAAGTAAGATTAGACAGCCTGTCCAAAAGAAGGCAGACATCTCAATTTCAGGAGCCGCAGAAAGTCAGAAAAGAGAGTCAGGAACTAAAGGGCATGAGTTCCAGATTAAAGGATGAGGAACGGTAACAGCCTCAGAATTTTCAACAGCAACACTAGAAGCAGAAAAACAATGGGGCAATGTCTTAAAAGCTCTGAAAGAACATGTTTCCAAGCTAGAGTTCTCCTCCCAGCCAAACTAGTAATCAAGGGGAAGGATGGAGTAAAAAACCTGCACACAAGTTTAAGATGACGTCTTAAAATATTTACTTCCATGCCCTCTTCCTTAGGATGCTGCTACAGAATATGCTCCATTAGAAGGAGGGAGTAAACCAGGAAAGCAGAAAACATTGTGGATACGGGAAGCAGAGCAGGTGCTCACCAGGAATCCTCAGGACAGTAGCTGTGGACCTGCAGAGAGGGCCCTGCCGCCGGACAGGGGCCAGTCAGGAGGCTCCACTCACAGAATACTCAAGGTGAACAAAGGTAATGAGAGACTTATAAACCAACAGAGCTTTAGGAGATGAGATACTTATAAATAATATGGTTAACGAATCAACTGCAATAAGACAATTTCAGGAATAAGAAAAGAAAGGACAGAAAAGAAAAAGTAGTCCTGGTTTACTCCATGGCTCAGCCCAGAAGAGCAAACTTTGTCAAAACAAAGTAAACACTAGATAGATACCGATCAAACCCAAAATTATCACTTCCTTGGGAGGATGGGGGAATCAGAAAAGGGAGCAGGAAGAGGTGAAAAAAAAGGAAACAAAACATTTGTCTTCCACAATAGGTCCTATGATCATGTCTAAAACTGAAAAGTCAGGAAGTATCAATACAGCTTATTGTTCATAAATATGGAGGTAAACACCGAAAGAAACTAAAAGAGCTAAAGATGGCTGTGTTTGGGACAGTATATAGTGGGACTGCTGTTTTTCAGAACAATCCTGGTAGAACAAGTTAACCATATGAAGAAATGACTTTGGTGACAATAAAACCTTAAAGAAGTGAACGGCTTATGAAGGATAAAGTGGTGACAGCCACCACAGGCAACTGGGAAAGAGCCCAACTGTGAAAGGGCGCAAAGAGAGAGACGGGCAGAGAGAGTAGGACGTGGATGGCATGGGTGCTTTAATGTAGGAGAGACAAGGCAGGGGCCACGTGCAGACGGGAAAGACCCACTTGAATGAGGGAGACTGAAAATGGGAAGCCTGAGGATGACGGATGGGTGGAGTCTCCCGCGAGCACATGCTGGGACTCTCCTCACAAGCAGAGCCACGCTCTGACAGCCGTGCACAAGCGGACGGGGTGCAGTGATTGGAAGGTCTGTAGATCTGGCTTTAGAAGGAGAGGAAAACTCTCCTTTCTCTTTGAGGCAGAGTCATCAGTTGAGAGTCAGGGAAACAGGAGGCTGAGGAGGAAAAGTGCAAATATGACCCATTCCTACTGAGACCGGGAGGAGAATGGCACCAGGAGCTGTAGAGACCACGCATGTGACAAATGCTGGGGCCTTTAATGCCCCACATGGTATCCTGAGAAATGCTCAATAATTGAACCTTCTAAGAAACCAATGCATAGAAGAAAAGAAGGAAACAAAATATTAATAGTGACTATGTCTGAATGCTAGAACTACAGATTTTCTTCTACCATTCACTTTTTTAATCTTGAAAAGTATGCATATACTATATTATGATGGAAACAGTAATCTTTATTTTTCAAAGGGAATCCTAAGTTTTGGCTCATGGAACTGAGCAGCACATATTGATGATACTGTCTTCAACAGATAAATGTTTACAGCAAAACATCAGAACAACCTAAATGTTCATTCTTTAATAGAGAACTGGTAAAATAAGTAACTATGGCACACTTATACAGTTGAATTCTATGCACTTGTTAAGAAGAACTGCTTTGGGGCGCCTGGGTGGCTTAGTCGGTTAAGCGTCCGACTTTCGCTTAGGTCATGATCTCGCGGTTCGTGGGTTCGAGCCCCGCGTCGGGCTCTGTGCTGACTGCCAGCTCAGAGCCTGGAGCCTATTTCAGAATCTGTGTCTCCCTCTCTCTCTGACCCTCCCCTGCTCATGCTGTCTCTCTCTCTCCTAGAAATAAATAAAAATATTAAAAAAAAAAAAAAGAGGAACTGCTTTATATGCTAATATGGAAGCATCTCCAAGATACATGGTGAACAGATAAAAACAAAATAATAGTATATACAGTGTACTTCTATAAAAAGTTAATATTAAGCATAAATTTTTATGTAGAAGTATCAATAAAAAGGATGAGGTAGATGTATACAGTTGACTTATAAACAACACAGGTTTGAACTGTGAGGGTCTACTCCCATGTGGATTTTTTACAAGACAGTACTGTAAATGTCTTGTAATAACAAGATGATTTAAATGATCTTCTTAATAACATTTTCTTTCTCTAGCTTACTTTCTTGTAACAATACAGCACATAATACATGTAACATGTAAAATATGCATTAATCCAGGGGCACCTGGATGGCTCAGTCAGTTAAGGGTTCGACTGCAGCTCAGGTCATGATCTCACAGTTTATAGATTTGAGCCCTGTGTCAGGCTCTGTGCTGACAGCTCAGAGCCTGGAGCCTGCTTCAGATTCTGTGTCTCCCTCTCTCTCTTTGCCCCTCCCCTGATCATGATGTCTCTCTCTCAAAAAGAAATCAACATTAAAAAAATTTTTAAAGTAAAATAAAAGTATGCATTAATCAACTGTGTTATCAGTAAGACTTCTGGTCAATAGTAGCTGTTAGTAGTTAAGTTTTGGGGGAGTCAAAAGCTATATGTGATTTTCTACTGTGCAGTGCTCAGCATCGCTAACTTCGGCATTATTCAAGAGTCCAATGGGGTGCCTGGGTGGCTCAGGTGGTTAAGTGTCCAGCTTCGGCTCAGGTCATGATCTCACAGTCCATGGGTTCGAGCCCCGTGTTAGGGTCTGTGCTGACAGCTCAGAGCCTGGAGCCTGCTTTAGATTCCACATCTCCCTCTCTCTCTGCCCCTCCCCCCTCACTCTCTGTCTCTGTCTCTCAAAATAAAATAAAGATATAAAAAAAATGTTTTTTTTAAAGAGTCCAATATACATGCTGATATGGAAACATCTTCAAAATAGATTACTAATTGTAAAATGAGAGTATACAATGGTGTGTACGGTATGCTCCCATTTTGGAAAAAAATACAAGTGACTATACATATAAAATACATACTACAAAAACTGGCAAGGGTAGTTGCCTCTAGGAGGGGAGTTCTTCAAATAATGGTATAGTAAATATTCTCACAGAACCAGAGGAGTAACTGGTTCATACTGGTATGAAAGTACTAAGTATTGTGGCACACAGAGTTGCCTACCTGTTCAAGCATCACGATGGAGTCTCGGAGCACTCCTTTTAAACGATGGGCCTGGTCTTTGTTCTTTTCAATATTCTCTGCTCTTGACAGCATACCAGAGGCTAAACTGAAAAAAAAAAAAAATCTTAAAAATCAGGGGAATAGCTTCAAATCTTGTCATTTCTAGAAATCATCAGTGCCCTATAAATTTGTAAACAAAGCAAAAAATTTAAAAAAGCTTATGACTATAGTATAGTTAGCAGACCAAAACCTCTAAACTGGAATTCAGTTTTCTGCAGCTACATAATTACTGAAATAATAACAGGTTGAGGGGAAAAAAGACTTACTACAGAGATTTCTCTTCTTGGAGGTGGAGACGGTAAAGGGACTGAGCAGCAGATTCTATCTTTGACAGCTTCAGAAACAGCGTCACGTTCAACAGAACTAGCAACAGCAAACTAGGCAGAGAAAATTGTACCTGGTTAATCCACTCTTATCCAGGCCTAACACATTGCCATGTGCAGAACAGACACGCAAAAACTTTAAAAATGTATGTTGTCCAGACTAGTCTCCAATTACTGTTATTATTTAAACCAGTTATCTCCATTTTATTGTATGAGATAATTACTTTCAGGTAATAAGTGGATGGTGAGGAAAAAGTTAGAAGGTTAACTAGAGTGACAATAAGGTCCTGAAAAAGGCAGATTGGGATTTGTCCCTGAAATCTCTCCTCTCTGGGAGGAGTCCCAGCCAGTGCTGATGTGCAACCACCAGCTTAGAAATCTACCAGGTAAGCTTGAGAGATCTATTTTTGGGTGCTTTCAGCTTAAGCAATTATACCCCCATCATGCTGCACTTCAAAAAGAAAATGAAGATCAATATGAACTTGATCTTACGTAGATGGTCATGTACCTTATTCCCTGTGAAAGCCAAAACAAAATTTTAAAATTACTATTCAGCAAAAACTTCTTCTAGTTAACTTAGACAAAGGAAGTATCAAATCCCAAATATACGTGGATTGCATCATAAATAAAATGTTACATGCTAAATGAATTTACTGTGTTGGGTCTCACAGCAGCATTTCAAGTGAATGGATGCATTTCTTATTACACATATATACAAATATAGGGGGCATCATATCTCTCCCATTTTTTTCTGTTAAAATACTGACCTGCCCTTAAAAATATATAGTATTCATCCTGCCCGGAAGATTTTTTTAAAAATGAAAGCTAAGGTAGGAGGAAGAAAATCAAATCTATGAAATTATTGTGGCACTGAAATGGTATATACATCAACATTTCAACCTCTGACTATAAATTTTCTACACAGTAATACAAAAGATCACTAATATTTAATATTCAAAATTCTAATAATTTGCTCTAATAGCGAACCAACTTAAGCAGAATATAAAAACCTCTTGTAAAGCTCAAAGGTATATCAAACATTTTGTATATTCTGAAATCTATAATTAGAAAAAATAGCAAATATAAGAACTTCATTCCACAATATATTCACCAAGAGTGTATCACCCAGTCAGAACCAATTCAATTAAATCTAATGGACTACCTCAATATTCAAATACAGCCATGTAGATAACAGTAGTCTATGACCCTAAAGGGTAAGGATCATTGGTCTAATCAAACAGAGCAAAATAGCACTATTGGGATTTCACCAGCCTGCATATATAAATATTCTCTTTAAATCTATGGAACTTCCAGTTAAAACCTATGATGGTAGAAATAAATCAGATTGATTTTTTCAGAACAAAACATTTATTGAAATGTGTACTTGGTATGCCCTCAGTTTTAATAATTCTCCTGAAAATCATACATCAAAAACTGTCAGACTGAAGCATATAAAATTAATGTGTTTGTAGACCAAAATTAGTCAAATAGTGACAATTTCTTTTTTTCTTTTAATTTTTTTTTAATGTTTATTTTTGAGAGAGACAGACAGACAGAGCTGGAACAAGGCAGGAGCAGAGAGAGGGGGAGACACAGAATCTGAAGCAGGCTCCAGGCTCTGAGCTGTCAGCAGAGAGCCCAATGTGGGGCTCAAGGTCATCAACTGCGAGATCACAGCCTGAGCTGAAGTGGTACGCTTAACTGACTGAGCCACCCAGGCCTCCCAAATAGTGGCAGTTCAACACAATAACATACAAATGCATTCAAATCCTTTTGGAAACTACTAAAAGATAAGTGAAGACACAAGCAAAATAAGCATGCAAAACAAATACTTACAAAACACTCATCACCACAATAAGGGCAGTGTTACAGATTTCCATTTCCTTTTTCTTTCCTGCAGATCATAAACACACACACACAAACCTACATTAGAACAGGATTGTGATTAACACTGGTTAAAATTTAATTTCATTTGAAAAGAAATTTCATGTTTCGGACTCTCTCCTTTTCCCCTCTCACTCCAAATATCATATGTTTGCACGTATAGGAGGATTAGGAGGAACTTGACGGAGGAACAAGGGGGAGAAGAAGGGTGGAAATGGTGGGGGAAAAGGAGAGAGGCAAACCATGAGAGACTCTTGAATGCTGNATTTCTTCATTGGAGAAGAAATTTTGTACATGAATTGTAAAAACAATTTGATATAGGGTGAATTCCCAGCACCCTTTTTTTGATTTCTAATGTCCTAACATGAAACAAATCTACAAAAAGAAAACCTATGTCAGTCTGGCAAATTTGGCCTACACTACAATTAACTTACTCTAAATAAATAAGCAACTCAATGCATCATGTATGATCTCTAGCTAAGTTCCACCTCTGCAAATAATACTTGTGGTGGGTTTATATGCAGTGCTTCCCTCGTTAAATTTTTTAATCATCTTCACCTGTTTTCTGTTGCCCAAACTTTTAAATTCCAAAACTAAAGAGCTTAAATAGTAACTAAGTAAATAGTCACACTAAGATATAAGCCTTAGAAGAGGATTGGATAATGTAGAATGCAAAGGATGACAGTTTTAAGTTCTAAGAGAGAAGGAATAACAGTAGAGGCAAGATGTCTTCAAATTTGAGAATGGGGATAATAACAGTCAAATTCCATCTTTGCAATTTGCTGGGTTGGACCAGACACGTACAGAAGGACTGAAAGCATATGATCAGTTTAGTACTTTTTTTTTTAATGTTTTATTTATTTCTGAGAGAGAAAGGGACAGCATGAGCAGCAGAGGGTCAGAGAGTGAGGGAGATACAGAATCTGAAACAGGCTCCAGGCCCTGAGCTGGCAGTCAGCACAGAGCTGACATGGGGCTCGAACCCACGAACCGCGAGATCATGACCTGAGCCGAATTCAGACGCTCAACTGACTGAGCCCCCCAGGCGCCCCAGTTTAGTACTTTCAAGGGCAGAAGTCACATGTCTGTAAATGCCAGGTAGAAAGTTAACGAGTGAACCAGCCAGCAGCCAGGGACAGTGGTGGGGACTGGTGAATGGGGGCACGTGCTCTGTCTAATGGCACATCTTCTATGAAGTTTCACTGTTGCTGTGAAGGTATTTGGGTCCAGAGCTGTCAGATGTGAGTGTTTACATAAAAACATCCACCTTTTAAAATATCAGGTGGGCCAAATAAAATACATCTATTGGCCATATGCCTGGCATTTTGCAATTGCTTCTTTACACTGACACATTAGTTATACTGAAGGAACTTGAGTTTGATAAACATTAGAAAAGGAGAGGAAAAAGGGAAACCTCCTAACATGCTCTACAAACGAGACACACTCTGCTTCATATAAGTAAACTAAAATCTTCCATCTGTTTACTACGTAACAGCTACCTGAAATATCCCCTTTGGCATCCAAGCCCACATCTCCAGAAGAGCGCTGAGAAGAAAGTTTAGGAACCGTTTCTGCTGTTCGGTTGAAAGTTCGCCTTCTCCTTCGTAAGCCACTAAGTTTTCCAGTGTCTTCAATGGACTGATTTAACACAGATTCTTCCATTAATAAGTCTGATTCTAAGAAGGAAAAAAAAAATCTTTAGACAGCAGAGAAACCTTCTTGACTATAAGATGTGAGGGTGGGGAAGGGGTTGTTTTGTTTTCAGTTTTGTTTTTAATTGTTTTAATTGTTTTATTTATTTTGAAAGAGACAGAGACAGAGTGTGAGCAGGGGAAGAGCAGAGAGAGAGAGGGAGACATAGAATCCAAAGCAGGCTCCAGCACAGAGCCCAGTGTAGGGCTTGAACTCACGAACCACGAGATCATGAATCTGAGCAAAAGTCAGACACTTAACTGACTGAGCTACCCAGGTGCCCCATCAGTTTGTTTTTCTAAGCCTTGGTAACTTTCTTTAACTATTACTTAGGTTCTTATGGCCTAGATTCAAACCTTACTATTAATAAAAAGTTTTGGAGGGTAAAGTGATCCTATAATGAGGCTTCACTATTCTAGGAAGAATGAACTGTATTAATAAATGATGGGATCATCAGAGCAAATTCGCCATGTGCTATATTAAATATTAACATAACGATTTCAGTTATAGAAACAACAGTCTAGCCACTTACACTGGATCATTAGAAAGATTTCCAAGAAAGATTGTGGTATTGGATTGTCAATATCAAAGGAAGGAGGAGAATATAACAGTTCTAGTTTATAAATGAGGGTTTGCAACAAAAAAAAAAAAGTAAGTACTGGCAAGAAAAATCTGCAAACAACCTAAAAACCTCATTTTTGTTTCGACCTTTCCTTCTCCAGATTTTTTATTAGAAGCTCATTATCCAGTGGTCAAACTAATTTTTGAATTTCATTTTTTTTTTTTTTTTGCTCTTGATTAGGAGCTTAATAATGAATAGCCAAGAGAGAAGACCAGGAAAAATAATCAACAAACTAGATAATCGAGCCTTAATTTACCCTGAGCTGACTGACCCCCAGCTTTTCTTTAACCAGAATTAATTATGTTCATGTATATAGATGTATTTTTTTCATGTTTTATTTTAAGGAATACCCAAACCAGACGACTATATCACTTCCTCCATTTTAGTGTCCACCTCCACCAAGTCCATACATGTATGTGTTACTATTGCTAATTGGCCTGCATAAACCAGGGAGGCTGCACTGATAAGGATTGTGGGGTGGAGGTGGGGCCACCAAGGAACACAAGTGCATATTTGTGATAAGTTATGCAGTGTATCACTAGTCAGCCTTCTTGGCTCCTTGCACGGAGTGTGACAGCCCCTAACTGTGTGACCTTGGGCAAGTCACTTAACCTCTCTGTTTCAGTATTTATTCTTTAGTAAAATGGAAAAAAAATAATAGTACCTATCGCACAGTGTTGTAATGGGTTGATGTTTATAAAGCATACAGAACATATCTGGCATATAATAAGCATAATATGAGTGTATGTGAGACCAGTGAAAATTAAAAGTTTCCAAATTCCAAGTGGGGTAGTTAGGACCCCTTAGTGGGAGTCAATTCAACATCATCCGCCATGAATCCAAATGAGGAATCAATCTGTTTTGATTGATAAATCAAGTAATAGATAAATCAAGTAATTTACAAACCAAGCTGTTTGAAAGAGTCCTCCAATGAACTCCAGGAATTCTTTTCAATTAGAGATTTGATAATTCCCCATGGTTGTTTTCTGTATTTCAAATCTGTAGAAACTCTAATAAAATAAGGAGGAAAAAAGTTTACCTCAAGGAAAGAATTTAGTTCTATTATAGTTCTATCTATAATCTAAATGTAAGATTATATCCACTGGAAAGCCAAAGGAAGTCATTAAGACTATGAAAGAAAATTTATTCACTGATGACTACTTGTTAAAAAATTACCATGCTGCTAATAATTTCATGAAATTTTCCTTCTAAGTAATTGGCATTTTATTCTTTCCGTCCTCTAGCCCTGAATGTTCTTTACTTAAATAGCAATAAAGGCTCAAGATAAATTCTAAATTTTCTAAATGCCTTGTATAAAAAAATCTCTAGTGGTCATAAATGAGAAGAAAGTAACTACATTAACCAAGACCAGGGAAAGCACATGGTGGCCCATCACTATCTTCCAACATTTTTTATTTCCCATTGCAGCAATGTGCTCACCATGTGCTCCTCAAGAACTCACAGCTGCCTTGACATTGAACAGGGTCCTTTGACTAGTTCTGGCCACTGGACGGTGAACGCAGTTCTACAGCTCTCTTCTCCTATAGCAACTGAAACAACACATATTCTGGATGGTGCAGCTACAGAATATCAGTGTTCATCGGCTTGTGTCCTTGAGTAAGGAGCCCCACCCCTCTGCTGACCACTGGTGGACATAGAATTTGAGCAAGAAATAAAGCTTGGTTGTCTAAGGCCGCTACTAAGATTTTAGGATTGATATGCTCCAGAATAAAATCTTACCTACCCTGACTAAAACATTCACTTACAATAGCTCACCTCAGCCGGCATTTCTGTTTTGAGGATCGGATGATATGGTATCTATTCAGGGTATAGAAATAATCATGGTAGGGAACATCATGTGTCAGTACTTCTGAATCTACCAAATAAAATTGTGCCTCCCGACTTTCTTTATACAGTGTCTGTCAAAATAAGATTAAACATATTTTTGCATGTTCAAGTTTAATATATCAAATTCCTTGCCAATTTAGAACACATATACTAGAATTCCTTCTCACAAATTACAAAAGACACGAGAAGAGCCAGAAGAGCCTCCATGTTGGCCATGCAATCTATGAATTGAGAAGATGGGACCTGCAGAAATAGTATTTGTTGCCTCTCTGTCATTTCATTGTACAATTATTTTTTAATTTCTTTTAGGTATGAGGAGGAGAGTCTCTTGTGTGTGTTATTAGTTTATAAAGATTTTGAAGTGTTCCTGATTAGGGGAACCATTCAAAATTCAAATTGAATGAAGCAAGGACCAACCCATAAATACCTAAAAATTTAACAATCATACTTCAACAAAAAGCACAGGAAGGGGACAACCAAAGAAAACAGGATTTCCTTAAACAGGATTTGGAGTGGTTACTGGCCAAACTTTCCTCATTTTAACTGTACCCTTTCTACCTATCCTGTTACATTGTCAAAGATTCCTCAATATCAAAACACCAAACTTTTCTTTTTTTTTTCTTCCTTAAAGAGTTTATTGTCAAGTTGGTTTACATATAACACCCAGTGCTCATCCCAACAAGTGGCGTCCTCCATGCCCATCATTCCTCTTCCCCCTTCCCCACCCACCTCAGCCCTCAGTTTGTTCTCAGCATTCAAGCATCTCTTATGGTTTGCCTCCCTCCCTCTCCCAACTATTTTTCCCCTTCTTCTCCTGCATCATCCTCCATTAACTTCCTCCTAATCCACCTATATGTGCAAACATTTGAATACCAAACTTTTCTTAAATAAGTCCTTTTAAACACTGGACCAAAACCATAATAGCATAACTAATTCACATGTTAAGATATTTTCTAACTATTTGCAGAACAGATACTCTATACTTCAACACAAACTGGTCAAACACAAACTCTACTATAAAGACAGTGCCATACTGGCCATTGAGTAGAACACTGAATATCTTATCATCTCTTCCCATACATCACAGCACCCCTCTAGTTATTTGGCTATAACTCTTGACATGATCCCATATATCAGATTCCAGTAGTGTTCTTTATTAAACCACTTATTATGAAAAAGTAAAAACATACACAAGAGTAAAAATGAGGTATAATGAACCCTCATAAACTCATTAACCAGCTTCAACAATGTTAACTCTTGCCCAGGCCTGCTTTATCTGTACCCCATCCCCACATTTCATCCCTCTATCACCATGCTCTGCCTGGCTAGATTACTTTTAAAGGATACCCCAGACATCAGAATAATTTTATTCATAAATATGCCAGTGTATCTATTTTTTCAGTGTGTCTCTTTAAAAGATATTCTATTCTTTAAAATATAGCTACAATCCTATTAGTACATGTAAAAAATTAGTAATTCCTTAAATCTCCTAAATATATTTTTAGTTGGTTTGTTTGAATTAGGTTTGATTGATCTGGTTGATATGCCTCTTCAGTCTTTTTTAATCTGTAACAGTTTCTCCTCCCTTTACTTTTTTGCCATTTATTTCTTAAAATTGTCTTGTAAACTGGTGACTATGACAGGCTTCTCTCTTCCCACATATATGATTCTTTTGGAATACTGATGGAGTAAACGTACCTGCTTTTCAGTGGCAGTGGTACACTTTCCAACAAGTGGATTATTAAGGACTATAGTGTAGGTCATGGTTCTCAGTTGATCACCTCCAGGTTCTACTTTCCAAGGGGTGGACACTACATCTAATCACAGCAAACGTAAAGAGTTATTTCTAGAACTCTGAAGAGTATGACTTGAAATGGAATCAGAGGCAGGGTTTTTTAAAGTATAATTAACATACAGTGTTGTATTAGTTTCAGATATACAATATGATTTAACAGTTCTATACTTCACCCAGTGCTCTTCATGGTAAATGTACTCTTAATCCCTTTCACCTATTTCACCCATGTCCCCATACACCTCCCCTCCAGTGACCACCAGCTTGTTCTCTGTATTTGAGTCTGTTGTTTTGGTCTCCTCTGTTGTATTTTCTTTCGTTTTCTTAAATTCCACATATGAGGCATTTAAGAAATTCCTCTGTCTTATTTCACTTTGCATTAATACCCTCCAAGTCCATCCATGTTGTTGGAAATGGTAAAATCCCATTCCTTTTTTATGGCTGGGTAATATTCCATTATATCTATCTATATCTATGTATCTACCTATTGATCTATATCTATATTTATAGATATCTCTCTCTATATATGTATGTATATGTATACACACATACACACACCACCACCACAACCACCACCTCTTCTTTATCCATTCATCTGTTGATGGACACCTTGGTTACTTCCATATCTTTGCTATCCTAAATAATGCTGCAATGAACACAGGGGTGCGTGTATATTTTTGAATTACTGTTTTCATTTTTTTGGGTAAGAATCTAGTAGTGGAATTACTGGATCAATGGTAATTCTATTTTTAATTTTTTGAGGAACCTCCATACTGTTTCCCATAGTGGCTGCACCAGTTTGCACTCCCACCAATAGTGTACAAGAGTTCCTTTTTCTCCACATCCTCACCAACACTTGTTACTTCTTGTGTTTTTGATTCTAGCCATTCTGATAGGTGTGAGGTGGTATTTCATTGTGGTTTTGATTTGCATTTCCCTGATGACTAATGGAAAGAAGTAGTTTTTAATTACTTAAATTTTTATTTTTGACCAGTCCTAACATGCTTTTGACAGTGGTATCATTTTAACATTAAAGAATAGTAAAATTAAATGTAAGGCCCTCTTCTTTTATGTGACATATTCTCTATCTTTGATCCATTCACTTCTAAATTGTTGTCTATTAATACACTTTTTTTCTTTTCTTAAGAAAAGAAAAAATAAAAGTTGTTTCATCTGTAGGCTTCATTTTAAAGTCCCCAGTACCTATGAAGAGAAATACTGGCACCAGCCTTATTAAATACAAACAGAACAACACTTAAAGATTCCTAGCATGGAGGACAAAACCTTGAAAGACATTTGCCATTAAGCAACAATAAGTCCTTGATCCCAACTTGTGGAAAAATCATGTTAATAAGAAATCATGTAATGAGAAATCATGTAATGTTAATGGCTTATCTGTCAAAATCTTTAGTCAAGAAGGGGGCTATAGAATATAATGATATAACCTTTTCCAAGTTAAGAAAGCTATAGGATAATTTCTCTGTGTTAATGGCAAGATCTTGTTTAAAATCCTCTCTTATTTGCCCAATAACTACACAGTAAGTAAAAACATACTTTGAGCAGAAATATATTTTTAGGACCTAACACAGGTCATTTAACAAGGCAAAGACTAGGAATGTATAGGTAACAGCATCATGAACTCTTTTTCAAAGATCTGACTAGATCACCAAATACTGTTAGCACAAATGGACTTAGGCAGTTAGTAGACTTGACTGCTATTTGTCAACATCTTAAAATACAGAAGCCTTATCTAATCCACTACCCATTACCAGAAAAAGAAGCAATGATTTGTGCTATAGACAATTTTACTCAACTTCTTTCATAAAGCTAGGCCTTGAGATTTTTTGAGGGACCCTGAAGCTGCATTTTCAGTATGTAGAAAAATCTTACAACTAAAATAAAAAGGCAGCATTACATACTATAGAATCTACCATACAGAATAAAAATTCTGTAACTATAACTATATATGTATATATAGTTATTTAGTTATTTTTAATACTCTCTACACCCAACACGGAGCTTGAACTCATGACCCTGAGATCAAGAGTTGCATGTTCTTCCAACTGAGCCAGCCAGGCATCCCCACCATACAGAATTTGCTGTAAAAAATAATTCATTTAATTGTACATGAAAGAGGAAACAAAATTTATTCCAAAATACTTTTCAAAAGATTACTTTGCTCATATGTCAGTCTGTATCAAAAAAATTATACAAATAATCCATTGTTAATTAGCAACAGAATTTTAAGATATCATTGGATTCTGCTATTAAAACTACACACTATTCAACAAAGCAACTATTAACAAGGGTAAAAGTATGTCTTCCACTTGTATCGTCACCAGTGTCACCAGCAATCCTACTGAATATCATGTACCAGAACATAGTTAACAACATTTTGGACTAGTCAAGCCCCACAATACTTAAGTAAAGCTCATCATTATATAAAAAATCAGGGATGAAATTATTTTTAAAATACAACAATATACAAAGGACACATCAACCATTTTGATATACTGAGTTAAAGTAATAAAATGCAGGAACTGCAGAATTCTGTATGAATCTTTTGATGTAATAAAGTGGTAAAATTGGTAAGTCTTCACACCCATTAGGATGGATGTTATCACAAAAACTGAAAATAACAAGGGCTGGCAAGGATATGAAGAAATTGGAATGTTTATGCATTGCTAAGAGTAATATAAAATGTTGCAGCCATTCTGAAGGGAATGTAAAATGATGTAGCCATTATGGAAAACATTATGGCCATTCCTCAAAAAAGCTAACCACAGTGTTACCTTATGATCCAGTAAGACCACTTGTAGATATATACCCAAAGGAATTGAAAGCAAGGACTCAAACAGACATTTGTACATCAGTGTTCACAGTAGCATTATTCACAATAACTAAAAAGTAGAAACAACTCAAAACTCCATCAATGGATATGAATGGATAAACAAAATGTGTATATACATACAATGGAGTGGTACCCAGCCTGAAAAAAGGAATGAAATTCTGACACATGGATAAACCCTGAAGACATCCTAAGTGAAATAAGCCAGACACAAAGGGACAAATACTGTATGACTCACTTATTTGAGGTACCTAAACTAGTCAAATTCATAGAGACAGAAAGTAGAACGGTGGCCATCAGCAGCTGGGTAAAGGAGAAATGGAGATTTACTGTACTGAGTTGCAGTTTGGGAAGATGAAAAAGTTCTGAAGAAGGATGGTGGTGATGGTTGTACAATGCGAATGTGCTTAATGCTCCTGAAATGAATGCTTAAAAATGGTTAAAATAGTCTATGTTATGCTATGTACATTTAACCACCATAAAAAAATGGTGCCTCTTGGGAATGGCTATATGAGTTTTTATTATACTATTCATGCAACTTGTCAGAGGGTTTGCAATTTTCAAAATTTAAAAGTTGAATAAAAAGACTTAAAACTGAGTTTTGAGTTACAAAAGCAGTGTCACACAACTGTTAACATTATCAAGCTTATCATTTTAAACTACCTGATGATTTAAAAAAAAAATCAAGTGGTGCTGAAATTTTAGTTTAGTGCCAAAATTAGGTTAAATCCATAAATAACTGACTATACAAAAATCTTTCCATTAAAAAAGAAACATGTCTTAGTATTTTTAAAAAGAAGCCTTTGAAACCCATTCTCAAGTAATAGAACTTTGATTACCAGGTAACAAGGTCAGAAGATAGCAAAATGGCGTACGATCATAAGCAGATTACCTCTTTGGGGGCAAAACTTCTGATGAATTGTAAGTAAACAGCACCATTCCTACTACTGTCTACTCTTGTAATGAGCCAGAAGTCTTTGCTTCCAAAAGCCATTTATAACATCAGATAACAAATACAGTCATCCATATTGAAGCTAGATAAATATCAGTCACCTGATACAGTTGTGAGTCGAAGAACAAACTTCATTCAGTACCAACATAGAATAACATGCTAGTTCCATGGTCTTTACAGCCATAAACATGGCAGGGCAATATCAACAAGCATCATCTTAGAAAATTAAGAAAAATAACATATCCAACTCTTTCAAAATATCAGGTTCTCCAGGTAGATGTAAATAGCAAGAAAATACAAAATAGAAATAGAAGAGATATAGTCAAATATAAGCTACTGAGTGAAGAGGAAAATTTATATTCCTCAGGTATTCCACATTTTTAAAACTAGAAGAACAGAAAAAAATGTTTTTTTAAAACATAAAGTTCTTAACATAATTGTAAGACTCAATAGCTATCAATTAGAAATCACTTTGCCATACTACTCTGAATAATAAGAAAAAAGTACTTTTGTATCAGAATCCACATCAATGATATAACCTGTGAATACACAGTTATGACTACATAGAAGTTTGAAATAAAAGAATAATATCTAATGTTTAATAAAGTGGCTCATTTATAAACTATTTAAAACTGCCTATAGAATAAATTTCTCTTTGACTCTATCAAATGACTCAACTTACATGAATCTCTGTTGCTGTTTTATGTTACATAGCAATCTAAACCATGTGCTCCCAAAATTTACAAAATATTTTTGAATATTTAGGATAAGTTCAGTTTCAAACTATAAGCTTATTTGAGATGTTTACCAAAATAGAACTTTTAACACATAATCAGTGAAATCCTTTTTATGAGTATAACTAATTTCCTAACCGGAAATTTTTTTCTTTTTTTGGTATTTTCATTGAGATATACCATAGCCACTGCAATCTCAAGTGTATATATAGCTCCATGAATTTGCACAAATAAGGCGCACATGTGTACCAGATCAAGATACACTTTACCAATATCTTTTGAACTATATAAAGAAATCATAGTATGTACTCTTTTCTGTCTTCTTTTGCTTAACATTAAATCTGTGAGATTTCCTGATACTGTTACAAGTAGCAGCAATTTTTTTTTTCATTGCTAGCATAGTAATTTTTTGTGTGAACATACACAATTTGTTTATCCATTCTGTTACTGCTGGGTATTTGGGCTGTTTTGTTTTGCAACCATTATTAATAATGAACACTGTAGTATGTAACTTTCAGAGTACACAGGTACCCATTTCTAAAGGATACATAACTTATAGTAGAATTGGTGAGTCATAGAGACTTTTTATGTTCAGCTTACTGCCAAACCATTTTGCAAAGTGATTATACCAATTTAACAGAGGACCTGACAGAGCATGTCTAGTAGAATCCAATTGTTCTGCAATGGAATCCTTTTAAATGAAGTTCAAATAACTGAACTGCTACATTAATAAATAAATAGGGTTTTAGTTTTCAAAGGGTTTGAACTTCATTGTAGGTAGGATGTGACTAACTGAACAATTATGCTGCTTACATGTAAATCTAACCAAAATGCTTAAATACTAGTTTATCTATCACCAAAATAAAATCGAAGTCTAATTTTTCCCCCTGACAACATCAACTAATTTATATAGGCTCAACTCTTAAAGGATAATAAAATTCTCCCAAATTTGTCATTAGATAAACACAAAACAAACCTATTATATTTCTAGAACTGGCAAATCTCTGCATAAAGCGTGAATTGGTGAAGAGCAATTGAAACATTCTCTCAGCACTGATATGAAAAACACGGTTGATATAAAGTCTTCCATGAAGATCTTTCTCAGGAATATTTTCTGGGGAAACAACAACAAAAAGAAAAACAGGACTGAAAGAGAAGAAATTAAGGAATGGTAATTTCAAGATTCTGTTTTGCTTGTTTTGGCACAAAATGATTTTTAAATATGATTACAATGATCAGCACATCCCAAAACGCTATTAAAACACTAAACTGGCATTATATACATATATACTGTATATAACTATACATAATATATATTTAATCAAACTAATATGATCAGTATTTCAGTCATCAAAACACTATAGATATAAAAATATTTAATTTGAACGATACTAAACTCTTGTACTTTATCACTCAAGAGTATTTCAAAAGTGACAAGGTTAATAATAGGATATATAGAGGTGTATCTACCACAGCTATTAGCAGGTCCTATTTCTGAATGGTCACACATTCAGCAAATATTAAGTCATGAGTGACTCTAATATCTGCTGCACTCACCAACTTGGTAGCCTGAATAACGTTTCCAACCTGACTTAAAGTTGCCTGCCCCAAGACAAGTACCAATGTATCCACAACCTATTCTCAATGCCACACATTAAAAGAACTAAGAAATCCTTCTGAAAAGTATTCATCAAAGCTAAATAATGCCCAGTGGAATATTTAATTTTTCTGGGAATCTAGTAATGATAATGATGTTGAAAACTACTGGTAGCAAATGAAGAAGCAATATCTGCTTACTTCTCCTCGTATTTCCTGGAAACATTATATAAAATAGTCCATGCTTATATGGTGCTTACTGTGTATCAGGCATTGTACTAAGCACCTTACAAGCACCCATTTATCTTATCCTTGAAGCAATCCTGTGAGATAGGTGGTATTATCATCATCTTCATTGTATAGATGAAGAAACTGAGGCACTGAAAGAGACTGCCAAAGCTCCATGACTAGTGAGTGACTGAAATGGAATTCGGATTCACTACAGCTCCAGGGCAACACAAACTTAACCTCTATTTTATACTGCCTTGA